>NC_140591.1:279556508-279891508 GCF_964204655.1 Triturus cristatus
TTCATGGCTTCCTGATGCTAGATGTTAGAACACATCCATCAATGTCTAGACTAGAGACAGGACCCCCACATTCTGTGGTGAGGTGTTTTTTTCCCGCCCTGGTTGATGACTTTTTTTTTTTTTGCAAATCTGTTTTTATTGTTTTTCTTTGGTAAAAGAAAACATGTTTCGGCAGCATGGATTACACACAGAAGTTCATGAGCATATGCAGATTGTTAATCCGTGCCTGGCCTGTAGTCAATTTAATATAACCTGCATTCGAGTTGTGTGCCAACCACCACCCGCCCAGAAGCCGGCTGCATTTTCCTTATCAGTTCTGGTGTTGTCTCTTAAGGAGGGGCAGTAGCCACCGTATACCAGCCACTTAGCCGTGCATGCAAACTTATGTCGCCCACGCAACTTGGGCGTTAGAAACAGATGAGTTACCTACAATTCAAAAGAAGAACTCATAACAATGGCAGCGTGAACAGTTGTACACATAGATTGCTCCCCCCACGTTCTACCCCTGACATCCCCCCCCCTCACCCCCGGGACCACCCCACCAACCCCACAGTTGCAACCATCCCCATGTGTGCACAGACGCCCGGTCTTTAGGCCAGAGGCAGTAGGGGCTATGCTATCCCGTCAGCGAGGCAGCCTGTACTACGCCGTCACTCGCGCAGGCACGTCCAACCACCCCCGTGTGACCCTCCCCGTCCAAGCGCCGGAGCTCAGCAAGTAACTGCTCCCAGCGGTCCGCCATAGGTTCCTTCCGCAGCCCCAGAGTTTCCTCCCTGCGGATGGCGGTCCCCTCCGCCCTAGCCCATGCCTGAAATGAGGAGCACCATGCTCGCGTGTGGTGGGTCATGTGCCTTCCATCTCCTAGTGATGAGGCGTTTTGCTACTACGAGCCCCAGGTCCAAAAATCGGGACGTTACCTTGTCTTTGGGCGATCTTTTAAATTGGTGTAAAATGTGTTCGGGCCAATCTAATGGGATGTTACGACCCACACTCCCATGCAACAGCCCACTAACCACTCTCCAATAGGTGCTCAACCCAGGGCAGCTCCACAGCATGTGCAAAAACCCCGCCCCCAGCTCGCTGCACCTAGGGCAGAGTGCGTCATTGCGGTGAAAGTACCCGTTAATTAACTCAGGTGTGAGGTAGGCCCTGTGTACTATGAACAGCTGGATTTGGCGGAACCGCATGTTTCTGGGGATACGCACTGGGCCTTTAAGGACCCTCTCCCACTCCTTGTCTGCTAACGGCCTCCCCAGGTCCAGCTCCCATTTGCAGCGAAGCAAGCCCAGACTAACCGCCGTGTGCTCCCGTAACAAAGCCACGAACCAGCGGACCAGATGTCTGCCCCTCCCCATGACGTGCAGGTATTGCATGGTTAGGTGCTGACTAGGCTCCGTGGTCATGTTCCCCCATTTGGCGGTCAATCTCGCCAGCAGTGAGCGGTGCGTAAGGAACCCACCGGGTGGGAGCCCGTCCTCCGACACTAAGGTCTCATACGGTATAAGCTCACCATCTCGGTATAGGTCCCCCAGCGTGTGCACATCTGCTTCCCTCCAGCCCGTCAGTGCAGGGGCCGCAAGCACCCCTCCACCTCCGGGGGAACCCTGCAGAGGTATTGCCGGCGCGTATGGAACAACAGCGTGAGTGAGGTACAAAGCCCTCCGAAAGCACCTATGTGCCACAGCCAGAAGGAGCGGCATCGGTCTCGTAACCATGGCTAGGGGGTGAAAGAGTCCGGTCACACGTTCCAGCGAGTCTGGTTGATGACTTTTAACCTTGTTGTGGGAATGATATCTGTGAGGAATTGGGTTACTGGGTGACTGGGGTGTGAGCCCAGGTCAAGCAGCAACCATATTTCTGGTCAGAGTGAGGTACAGGCAAAATCCAAATTAACTTGTGCTCAAGCCTCTGGTGGCTTGGGACAGAGAAGTCATGCTTAACTTGGAGGCAATGTGTAAGTATTTATGCAGCACTTCAAGCAGTAATATAGTGAAAACACAACACAAGAAAAATTCCACACCAAATTAGAAAAATAGAGCAAAATTGTATAAATAAACATCAACAAAAAAAAAATCCAATCAGTAGATCTGGCGATATGTAATTTTACAGACTTGAGTGAAAATAGGGCCAAAATGCTCAAAGTGCTACTTGTAGCTATCTGGTCGTGCAAGACCATGAGAAAGTCACAAGTTCAGGCTGAGTGCGATGGAGCGGGGATCGGATACAGGGACAAGGTTAGTTCCTCTGCAAAGTTACCTTCTCAGTCCAGTGCAAAGACTCTCGTTCCCGTGTAAGACGCCACAAGGAGCAGAGAAGTGTTGCACGCGGTCATCAATGTAGTTCTAAGAGCAGGACTGGTGTCGCGGACAGTAATCACGGTAACGCAAAGATGCTGTTTTCATCGTTAACGGTTGGGCCGGAGCTTCGTGATGGTACTCCCTGTGAGCAGTTGCTGCTGTAGAGAGAAGGGTCGGGTTGACAGTACTTCCCATTAGCTGGCAGTGCGAGCGTCAAGGTTTTGGCACAAACTGACCTGTTTGCAGTCGCGAAGAGCCCAAATTTTAAATTCAGCTCCACTGAGGCCACACCAAGGGTCCAGGACCTGAGTGTCACCACTTGGGGGTCAGAGGCTTTCTCCAGCTGGGTATGGATCAGGTAGTTGGAAGTCTGTTATGTCCCTTTGGTTCTGATCAGGAGGACAGCAGACTAGCCCTTGGATTCACTCTGGGAGTCCTGGATTCAGGTGCACTTCTCATCCCTCTGACTCTGGAAGGAGGGCAGTAGGTCAGCAATCCAACAAGGCAGCAGGGCAGCAGTCCAGCAGAGTGGCAGTCCTTTCAGGAGCACAGCAGTCCTTCTTCCTAGTAGTCTCCATAGGCACAGAAGTGTACTGAAGAGTGGTCTCTGAGGACAAATATTTATACCAGGTTCCTCCTTTGAAGTGGGGGAGAAGCTTCTTAAGTATTCCCTTTGACGTTTACAGGTTTCCTGCCTCCTCTGCCCTGGCTCTAGCATAACTACAGGGGGTATGCAGCCCTTTGTGTGGAGGCAGGACACAGCCTATTCAAATGTAAGTTCTGCTGTGCCCAGCTCCGCCTTCACTTATTGCCAGTGATTGCCCATCCAGGCACTGAGTGTGGCTGTCTAGGAGGTATAAACAAAGACCAACTGTCAGCTACACCCAGCCATGTGACCCAGAGACAGGCTTCAGGCACTAGATGTCTAAGGCAGGAAAATACCAACTTTTTTGTTTAGCAGCAATTTCAAAATTGTCCTTTAAAATTCGACTTCGCAATAAGAGAGGATTTTTCATTACAATTTATAAGGCACCAAACATGAACTGGTTACCTGCTCCATTTTAGAAGTTGCAGCTTATTGACTGTAATAAGGTAAATCCAATGTTTTCCTATGGGAAAGATAGGCCTAGCAGTACAGAGAAACAAATTTAGGAGTTTTTCACTACCAGGACATGTAAAACTTAAAAGTCCATGTCCTACTTTTTCAATACACTGCACCCTCCCCTCTGGGCTGTCCAGGGCCTACCCTATGGGTGTCTTATGTGTATTAAAAAGGAAGGCTTAGGCCTGGCAAAAGGTTTATTTTGCCAGGTTGACATGGCAGTTTAAAACTACACACATTAGCTGCAGTGGCAGGCCTGAGATGTTTAAAGGGCTACTCAAGTGGTTGGCAAAATCAGTGCTGCCGGTCTACTAGTAGCATTTAATTTACAGTCCCTGGGCACAGGTAGTGCCACGTTACCAGGGAGTTAGAAATACATTAAATATGCCAATTAGGTTTAAGCCAAATCTACCAGGTTTTAAGGAGAGAGAACATACATTTTTGCACTGTTAGCAGTGGTAAAGTGCACGGAGCACTAAAGCCCACAAAACAGGAGGGTTGAAGGCAAAAAGTTAGAGGGAAAACCACTCCAAGGATGCCAAGTCTAACAGTGTCCATTTCACTGCTGAACCATCTGGGCTTTTTCTTCCTCTCGGTCGCAGTGAACACTCAATTATAGAGAACTTTCATCATGATGTATGCAGCCAGTCTGTTTTGAGTTTGCTGTGCTGTAAACTGCAAGGACAATTCCCAAAGTACTAAGGAAAACCGCATGTAAACAATGACATTCATTCGTAATTGTAGTTATTAATAGTGTATTTTCTTGAATTTGTATGACATTGACATACATTCGGACTGACAGCCATTTTTCTTACCCTAAATATGTGTGTCAGATGTGTGTGTACTATATGAATTGTGTACGGTAGACTCAAGTTTTGGAAAATCTTGGAAACTTTTTTTATAACAGGTGTACTTATTTCTATCACTAAATATCCCAACTTTCGTCATGTGTCCTATATATGTTGACCAGTTTAATGTGCTGTGCAGTTTCACCTCCACTATTGGAGATGTTTTTTAAAAGAGTGTTAAACGTATGCAAATCAGTAATTGTTTCCAGTGTTGGTGAGGGCTCCCAAAATACCTCTGCCATTGAATCAATTACATCTGCTCCTTGCTGAACCAATGGGATGGAAAATATTGGAGGATTTGAATGTATGTACTTGCGATAATTTTTCCACCCAGGACTCAATGCACTTTGTATTATTTTGTGATCATTTTCTGCACATTCGAAACTGGTTCATTTTACCAATTTTAAAAGGCAAAGGATTTACTCAGGCTAGACCGGCTTTTTTATATTTACAATTGTTGAATATCATTTGGGAAATGTTTAATATAGCTAGCTTTTTGACTGCTGCTGTTAGATTATGGAGAAAAGGAAGAATTGTTAATAATGATCATTACTTGTAGAAAATTCATGACATTTTTATATGTACATTGATGATTTAGATCTTGCCACTGATATTCTGTGATGAATGTGATTTTGTATTCGTTTTTAAAATGATTTTTAATGTGTATTTTGTAGTATGGTTTTAATTAACCGAATAAAGTGAATTTGACTGACTGACTGACCTTTGTCACTGTTAACCTTGTTTACTTTGGCTTTTCCTGGTCACACCCCAGTGTCCACTAGTTTAATACAATATCAGAGCTTTGGTGAAAAGACTGTTACAAATTAATTGCTAAAGAAGCCTAACCTTGACTTGTCCAATCCAAGAAACTGTTGTTGACTAGCAGGGCTTCCTATTATCAGAGAGATTGTTGAGGAGGTGGTTACCATCTAGTTGTAGAGATATATTGATTCCCATTAGCTATTAGATCCCAAGCAGTCAAGCTTTAGGCCCAAGTACAGAATACCAACAGCATTATTAGATTGTAACATATAATATTCATAGTGCAGCTGATGAGGTGATGTTCCACATCTGAAATCTGGAAAATAAATTCTCATACTACCAAAATACACCTAATGGAACAAGTTTCTGAAATGCATTAATCCTGTGGAAACCTGAGTGGAGTGACTCACATTGGTATTGCGAGTTTTATTTACAATTCTCATACTCAAAGAAGCTGCGATGCACAAAATAAAACAATACCAGCTAATAAAAAAACACCTACATCTTGCTTTACACCATGAGCCAACCAAGACTGTCTGAGCTATATTTTTCCTCCGGTCAGTAGATGACATATATTTGCAACGTGTGAATTGATATCTGATTATATTTATGTATGATTAAATGTGAATGCCGAGCATGCCATGTATAAGTTGAACTAAATGGAAGTCTATTGATGAGTCGAAGCATTTGACTGAAACTAGCACACCTCAAGATGACGAAGGTCATGAAACTAGAGGAACATACCACCTGAAACTGCAGAAAGGGTAGGAAGGTGCAAGCAGCACCCCTCTGTCAGAGGAAATACAGTCTTACTATTAAAAGTAAAATCTGGTAGGAGGCAGCATTCGGTAGCCAGGTCTGTTTGGTGGTGGGAAATTTATTGGAAAAAAATGTAATTTGGTGAACCCATGAAGGAGACACAACACAGTTTCACCAGCCAGTAATACGTTCTTCTGTGACTGCCATCTTACATTGAAGTCGCTTTGCTAGTGCATTAGCAGTGAACCAGTGTTGCTTTTACCTGTTGTACTGCCTCACTTTAGACAGTCTTTTCTTGATCTATCTGTTTCTTTGGCATTTCCGTCTGGAGGAGGTTGTTTTAATCAAACCTGGTTTTGGCTTCTACTTTAGCTTTCCTGTATTATACTGACATAAAGATACTTTCTTTTTTTTATATTAACTTTTAGGTAGGCATAAACCCAGGATCACTATCTTAGCTTGCCTTTCAACTACCTATGAAAATATACTAGGGCTTTGATGAGCTAGCCATCACTTCACTTTGTGTTTGGTTAGAGCCTGTAAGGATAGGTTTAAATGTCAACTTCTTACTGTGCAGAGAAAGCACACTTATCCAATGGATGTACCATGAATTAAAATCCAATGATTAGCAGTACTGCATATAACTACTATCCAGAGATCAGATGGATATCCGATTAGAGGAGTCCCTCCTCGACACTTCTATCATTGGCACTTCCTCAGCAGGTAGCTTTGAATTCTCTGGGGGAATGACAGCAACTGTATCTCCCTTCTGCTGCCACTTTTCTCTAACTGTATTTTTGAAGTCTCCTTCTACTCTGTGTAGAGTGGCCAGAGAAAGAAAATGTATTAAGAAATGTATTAAGATCTGGTTTCACATCCAAACGCTGCAACGCAATCCTCCTACCATTTAAATAAGCAATATCCTATCTTGTGTGTGCAGCATTCAGTACTTTGCAAGTTGTGTATTGCTTAACAGAGATGGCTGCGTAACTTCCTGAGAGCTGCAGAACTGCTCTCCCTGATCAGCCACTGTGCATATGTCATATTTTGTATTGAATCATGATACAGGTTGAAGGTCCGAAGAATTACTGTGTACACAGACGTGTTTTCCAAAAGCTTGCAGTGCTTGCGCGCACCAGCCTTTGAAAGAATGACAAAAAGAGACTACTCCGCAAAGAAAGGAAAACCTTTATATCAACATGTTGCATCATTCATGTTATTAAACATCTTCACTTAGGCCCTGATTATGATAGCAGGCGGATGGACCGCCTCCCGCTATCACAACATTCAGGAGACCACCTGAAAGCAGGCGGCGGTCCGACCACCCTATCCCTAAGCGACCGTCGGGCTGGCAGCCGTAAAGTGCTCCTTTACATGGCAGGAAAAGGGCCACAGCACAAGCTGGCGTGTAAAGGAGCACTTCCTGCACCTCCATGAACTGTGTGCCATGCACCATGTGACTATCCCTTTCGCAGCCCTGCACACGGAACATGAGTGGTGCAATTGTGCCTGTGACTGGGCAGTATGTGTTTTCTAGGTAAAAGAGGGAGGAGCGGCTAAGAATTTGATTGCATGCAATTAGGCAGTACTAAACTAGCAGGTGAGTAGCCCTAAAGCATCCATGCTTTAGCCCTCAGTGTTATTGGTCAGTCTGCTCTTGGATTCACCTCCTCTAAGAACTGGTGGAGGGAGCAGAATGAGCACAGAGAAGCACCTCTAGTGCTGGGCAGAAGACCTCTTATTGTGATGTAAGTTGTCTTAGAAGGGCTCCCTGTATTGCCAGATGGCTTGCTGTATCGTCATCAGCATCATCTTACTCTTCCATTGATAGCACTAACCTACAGGGGAGAAGCATCCGTCCGAAAAGATACTTATCTCTTAGTATTTATGATGATTGCATTATGTGCCCTCCACATTCTTCTAACCTCCACCCTGTTTGGTTGAAGGATTCCTCCACATCTTTCTCTAGTTATAAAGATTTTATTAATAAGTTAGATGAACAGCATGAAGTTACATTTATATTTGGTTTACTGTTTAAAACTGAAAACACTTTTGTGTCACAAATTAGGCTTCTCATTTTTCTGCCTATTTGAAAATGTAATCAAGCAAACTCCCTTATGCTCGATCTGGCCTCAATAGTATACCTTTTGTCATCATACAACAGTCTGGTAAATATCTTTGCATTAACACTGAGAAGAGACCGTTGCCCCAGGTTTTGGAATAAGTATAGCATCACAGACATGGTGGCATTTGTTTCGTTTTTTGCATCTTGCTAAAAAGACACTGAGCCTCAAACTACCCCACATGAACGACAAAACAGAGAAAAGAGCATCAGTAATACCCCTATTCCCCATAACTCCCCAGTGGGCAGCAAGAACATCCATCTAGGCATTTTCCATTATAGTATATAGGTAATTTATCTTATGCTTATACACTTAATGCCTCTGTCTCTTTAGAGTCCAGTTGCTTCGCCAATCTGAATGATCTTAAAGATTACTGACATCCCCAAGTTATCGTTTATGCTGACAAATTCCACTAAAGTACACCATGTTTGGTTGTATTAGTGCCCCATATCTTAAAGGTCCCCTGATAATTTTTCTATCGTCAATAAACCCCATAATTTACCTGGCGATTTGTGAATTTCCGGCACCGCTGCTGACTTCCATCTCTGTGCTATCAATTGCTTGGCCGCTAAAATCATATTGGTCACTATTAGTCAGTCAGATTTGGAAAGGGGCTTATAGTCCTGGTGTCATAAGTGTGGCAGGATTATAGCAGGGTCTGACCATAATGGCTAGCATAGTACACTCCTTAATTGACTGAGAATATCCTTCCAGAGCATTCCCTCATGGTCACACTCCCTCCAACACAGCCCTGATGTTTGTGAATACATCGCTTTGAGTTTTGTAGGCATAATGTACCAGTTTCACATATTTATAAAGAGATTCTCTATTTTGGACACTGTGATGCACGTAAAATGTGCCTGACCAGAGTATCTGCCATTGTTGTAGCGGGATATCGCACTGTAAGGTAGTTTGCCGCTGCCTCGTTCATCAGGGCCTATCACCCTTCGTGTTGAATGGATATTGAATGTAATCTCTCTAGGACAGTGGTTCTTGCCCTGTGGTCTGGGGACCCCTGGGGCTTCGTGAAGCCTCTTTGGGAGTCCACGACTGATTTACAAAATTAATTAAAATTAATACATTAAAATTAATAAAGAATATTAAAATAAAGATGCAAAATTGAAAATTGTAAAGCTTTTCCAAATTTGCTTGTGATTAAATTACATATTCCAATATTTGAGCATTAATTTGGTGTATGCATATTTCTGTGTATTGTTTTTGGGGTCATTGCTTAGGCTGGGGGCCAAAGCTTCCAACAAGCATTTTCAATGCAATAGGTCTCGCATTTGCAAGAGTTTGAGCTATTATCATTTGTAAATGACGATGCCTTTTATGGTATGTGTTGTTTTTCAAAACCGATAAATAAAAGGCCTTGTCATTTACAATGCCAATAGCTTAAACTCTTGCAAATGCGAAACGCTGTAAATCCTCCATGGTGGGATTTAGCTGCGTTACACCCGTGCACTTCAAGTGGTGCACTGTAGAATCAGGGAACCAAGTACAAGCCCACCCCGGCATCCCACCTTTAGGCTGCGCAGTTTTACACAATTCACCAAACATGCACTGTGGTTTAGCACATACTTTATAAATGCCAGTGCTCCCCCCGCTGTGCATGCCTGCTCTCTTTAATGCAAGGCTTGTTTCTGACTATAATGCAATTTGTGCTGATTTAAAGCACTCAGATACCTTCGGGTAAAGTTTGCGCTATATAAAAATGCAAACAAATAAATAAATAAAAAAAGCCTACCTGTAGCACGTCTGTTCTTAGTCTGCGATGCACATGCCTTCGGGTCCATGTACTGATTAACTGCACCCGGCTGTAGGAAACCTCCATGGCAGGAACAACGTGTTGCGGGGCATGTAGCCATTGTCATGTGGCATCACCGCAGGGTAACAGTGCGGGGGCAGGAAGGCAGGCAGTCGGTACGGCTGTGCCATGGCAGTGTAGTCCTCGGTGCAGGCTAGGCATGGTTGATGCTGTTGGCTGACAGGAAGTGGTGAGGAGGTGCTGGTTCGGTATGCCTGCTTCCTGACCTTGGGCAGGCCACGGTTATAAAAAAAAAACGAGTTGGGCGACCTGCTGCCACGAGATGTTCGGTTGCCATTATCGAATGTTATTTAAAAAAAAAATGATTTGGGTGAGCTGCGCGCAAGAAGATGCGCGGCCGCCATCAATTAATGTAAATAAAAGAAGCCTCTCCACTGGAGGAATATAACAATATTAAAAGATACACGTTACCATCTATTTTTTTTTTTACATAGCGCGACCTCGACTCGAACGTATCAGCCCGCTTTACATGAGCACCAATTGCATTACAGAGGAACATATTTTTCAGCACTGGGAGACGCGGGGGCGCCCATGTTACAAATATGAAAGGGCGCTGTGCTAACATGTTAAGTGCAGCACCCGGCATGGGGGTTGCTGATGGCCGATGGGAAGTGGTGAGGAGGTGCTGATTTGGTATGCCTGCTTCCTGATACACCGATCTTGGGCAGGCATCAGTAATAAAGTAGAAAACGAGTTGGGCGACCCGCTGCAATGAGATGCGCGGTCACTATTGAATGTTTAAAAAACAAATAACAATTTGGGCGGGTTGCGCACAAGATGCACAGCCGCCATCATTTAATGTATGTAAAAAAAGCCTCTCCACTGGGGGAATATAACAATATTAAAAGATACAGGTTACCATCTGTTTTTTTTAGATAGCATGAACTCGATCGGAACGTATCAGCCCGCTTTACATGATCACCAATTGCATTACAGAGGGACGCATTTTTCAGCACCGAGAGATTGTGATTTGTCTACAATCACAGAATGTTCGAACCTCCCGCCACACTCGAACCTGGTTCCCAGCTTCAAAGTCGGCCGCCGTTGGGAATGCAACCTCGGCTTTATCATGAAGACGGATGCCGTGCTAAAACATCAATGGCGGCACCCGTGTATACTGAAGTTCTGCGCATGGCGGCCCATGAAACAGGTGCCATGGCTAGCAGGAAATGAAAAGAAATAGTCCCTAAAGTACCACAAAAACAGTCTACAGTGTAAGTAAACTGTAGTTGGTCGGTGCCTGCTCCGTACAAAACGGAAATTATGTATTGGGACCAACAACAAATGAGGAGCCACCTAAGTAGGGCAACAGGAGCATGAACCAATGGCAAGCAGGAGGCAGCATTTCACTCTGTGTAGAGATTACTTCAGGTCTTGCAGACGGCGCATGCGCGCTGCCTAGGCTCGACCTAAAAATGACTCAGTGGAGGTCCCCAGATTCCAGTAATGATTCACTGTGGTTCCACAGCGGTCAAAAGGTGAAGAACAACTGCAGTAGGAGATGTGTAGATTCAGGAGGGTTTCTCCCAATCATTGAGCGGCCGAAAAGCCACCTGCTATTTAGTGGGAAATTGCCAATACTTTATTCTTTCAGTCTCTTGTATTTTCAATTCATTTTTACACAGCTCAAACGTTTTAATCTCCTCTTTTACAAAGAGATCTCTGAGCATTCGACAACCTCCTCCATGCAATGACCTGCTCCTTCTCTGTCACTGCCTGGCACAAATTCCGGGTTCCTCCACAAAGGAGTGAACTGGGAGGGAAATGAAATCAAGGCAACCTTTCTGGTATCCGTGTCCCGGACTCCCATTACCCTCATAAATATTTCACTGAATTAACACACAGATGATCAAGCATGCTTTGCCAGCCAGTGTATCTCGCAGGAAGTCTGGCCCACGACTGCTTCATCCATATGGATCCTGTGTTGTTCTGGCTCATAAAGAGATCATTCAAAAAGAACTGAAGCTTGGAGGCATAGTATTACAGTATAATGGCTAGAAGCCTGAGTGCACCCAATTTTTTATGGCCTGGTAAAACCTTCCTTGAAATTCAGGCCGTCTTCCCCGCCCAGATGAAGAAGCGAATGCCACTCTGCAGGGTCTTCAAATCTGCCTCTGGAATGTGAACTGGCAGGACTTGGAAGGCATACAACAATCTGGGTGGGATATTCATTTTAATTGCCACTACTGTTCCCACCCAATAGATATACATGATGCATTAACAATTACACTGAACTAGCAGGTATAACTGAGGTACAGCAAGCTAACTCTGTCAAATGCTTTTTCAGTATCTAGTGACAGTATTGTATTGATAGTATTGTCAGGTGTAACTTCTTGCAAGATGCCTTTTTCACTAGGTGAAGCACTCGGATTTTATTCATGTTAGGCACAAATCTCGACTGATCTGGGTGTGTTAGGTATGGCATGTGAGGCATCGTCAGGGCTGTCAAAAAAATCGTGGCATCAGAATTTTGGAGGGCGATGGGTTGTTATTCCTCGCATAGATCCATTGGTTTGCCTTCTTTATGTAGGAGCATGATGTGTGCTTTGGTCATCGTAGACGTGATTGACCCCGTTTGTAAGAAGGAGTTGAAAGTGGCCACAAGCTGGGTGTCAAGTTTAACTGGAAGTGTTTATAAATGCATTATTGAGGGAATCGGGTTATGGGGATTTATTGGGTTTAAATTTGTGATAGTATTCCTAACCTCTTTTGGAATGATAAGCTCTTCCAAAGCTTTATGCAATAAGAACAATTTACCAGCTGTCTTGTTAAAAGCATTTACCTCCCCTGGATTGATAGAGTTTTCTGAGTATAGTGCTGAATAACATTTCCTGAATGCCTCTCTCACCTTCCCAATTTACAGCTTCTCAATTATTTCCCCTAAAATCTGGGATTGGTTTAAGCTCCTTCACATGCCCGAGTCTCTGAGCCAGCATGGAGTCTTTCTAACTAGCTTTTTCCATGGAATTTTTGCTGTAGACATATCGCTTTTTTGGAATCTCAGTTGCCAGGAGACTCATGCGCCCGTTGCTCCAATCGGGGCCCAAAAGGAGCGCATTGATCTCATCCTCTGGATTTCCTCTGCTGCTACTTTAAGTTCGAACTCCATTGTATACCCTGGGGGTATCTCCAGTATCATTTTTTTTTTAAATTGTTTGCCCTGGATTCTTTTCGAGAACAAGATGCCAGTTTATCTTTAATGAGGGCTCTGTCAAACTTCCAATAACATCCCTTCCAGGCACTACCAGTCCATTCCCCTTCCTGTATCAAACATGGAGCGGTCTGATATCCTAGTTGAGCCCTGAGTGATTTGTTGTATGCCAGTGACTATCCCAGGCAAGATCAATGCATGAATATGATCTTTGTACATTTGTGAAGTACTTGTATTTTCCTTCCATAGGGTTCTTCTCTCTCAAGAGATCTAGAAGGCCTACAGAATGTTTCCCCTGTGGGTGTCTGCCTAGGAGCTATTACTGGGCAATATTAGTCTCCCACCCAGAGAAGATCACTTGGGTTCTATGCCTTTACTTTAGCAAGCATGCGTACTAACAAGGTTGTTTGTGCTACATTCAGAGCATAGACATAAAGTATCAAAGCTTCCAGCAGGTCCTATGCATTCCAAATAGATATAGGATGCGTCCTACCCTCATTTCCCTCACCAATTTGATTTTTTTCCAGCAGGAAATCCCTATGAAGACCTATCATAGCTCCCACTTTTTTAGATCACAGTCTAGCAAACAGCGCAACTGTGTGGTATGCGAAAGACATCTTGTGGAGTTTCAGAAAGTTGGGATGGGAATGCATTCTGCCCGCCGCTAGCCATTGGCTTTGTGGTTTGTAACTCAGGTGTTCTTGCTTCCCATTTGCTGGTTTTATTTGCTTTAGGCTGCCCAGCAGGAGTTTTTATCTCTCCATGCAAAAGTAGTGTTTACTATATTCTTCCATAAACTTGTTTTCTGTAATAAACCTGCCTGTAAAACATGTTCTTATCTCGTCACGTTTGCTGGGCATTAAATGACAGAGGTCACATGTCAGGCGCTGTCTTCTGAGGGCGCTTGTTTTTCTCCTTTCTGAAACCTACCCTCCTTCTCTTATTGCTAAGGTACCACCTTGACTGTTGGCAAGCTTTTGATTTTTTTGGTGCATTGTATGCCTATTCTGGTTTCATTTTGCCGCAGAAGCATGGGAAATTTGACTGTTTGTGTTCACGCTACGTTCGCTTCACAGTATGATTTGAAAACGTTTTTTGTCAGGGTTTAATTTAAATCGTGCATTCATATTGGACTGTATACCAAGATTGCGGTATTTTTTGTATTGATGAGAGAAACCAGGAGGGGGATACAATATTTAGAAGTACCCAGAGCCTGGGGAACTATGACAGATCTCATAGCCAATCCTAAACCAGATACCAGATCACCTGCGGGGTCCCCCTGAGAGTCTCCTAATGGCTGAAAACCCCTTCTATCTAGCCTTGTAGTATTGACCTCTAAACTAATATGTAGAAGGCGGGCCTGCTTGTAACTGTTTCACCTTTTCTTGTGTGTCATGTAAATATATATCTTGCACCCCAAGGCTTCTTCTAGATCACACTCTGTAGTTTTGACTCATGGAGGGGGAGTGAGAAGGGACACCCAACCTAATTGTTATGGTTCTGGCATTGTCACGATTTAGATTTACGAATGTACCGGGGAGTATTTCTGGATCCAAACCATCTAAGAATGCTATCATGATTGTGTTGACAGATGTGTAAAAGCAAATCAAATATTGCAGTATTTTTTAAATTAGGCTTTTTCCTCATTTGGTTATTGGTGAGAGCAGAAAATACAGATTTAATTATACGCGTTACATTCAAAGAGATGGTGGCATAATGGCAAATTAGTCGGTTTATAAACCGGGCTGGTGCCTCTGATAAGCCGATAAGTGTCCAGTGTCAGACTCCTTACATATGACTGACTCACTCCAGCCCGTTTGGCCTTTCCACAAATCAGTTTATGTGCCAGTGTGGCCGTGAGTACATCTATGCAGACTGCTGCTGAGCTGCTGGGTTTACAGCTTGATGACGGAGCATACCACAGAAAGCTGTCTTGAAGTAGCGCATCAGTGTCTTCACGAAAGGTGTTCCTCGCCAAAAAGGAGATTGTCAAGAGACCGCGATTTGTTTAAGGGCTGTCCACAAAGAAGCCTTAATTCACCCTTTTCCTTGTAGCCTCCTTGCAGTGATGAAACTACATTGCTCTTGGCAGCCGCATTCGCATATGTCATAGAGCTGTCATAATTTAGCAAAGGGGTGGAGGGCGGTGGACTCCTACAAATAACGGATCGTTTTTTTGATCAATGCAGATGTGCAGGAGCCCCAGAAGGAATCCTACAGAGTTGTGCACAGTATGCTGTGATTAAAAGACATCTCCTGGAAAATATAAAATATATGCCTTTAGTTATTTATCTGGAACAGGGCTTTGCATTCTGAATGTAAGTGTCACCCCGCTGATACGTACCACTTAACACCTTCCATGCTCATGGCGAGCTCAACTCGTCATGAGTCACAGTGGAGCTGTGCTCATGACGAGCTGAGCTTGTCATAACGGCCGCGGCCCGGCCACGCGTGGTAAATTCCCCGCCTGTGCGGGAGAATTAATCAGTGGGCGGGGTCGTGACGAGCTCAGCGGCGCCGCGCCCCCCAGCTCCCCCACCCCCGCACCTTGGGGGAATTACCCCCGCAGGGAAGAGGTTAAGGACGGCCCTATCTATAGTATGTATGTAGCCAACCAGTTGCACTCAAAAGATTTATTATAACAATTCAAAGATCATCCTCTGCTACTATTCTGCTACTATTCTGAGCAAAGCACCCAGCAAAAACCTCACCAATTCCTGCATATCTAAGATCCTATTTGGTTACATGTTGGTAGCCTGTTCAATGGCGTGGATGAGCTTGTTCAATAAAAGCAAGCATTGGTAAAGCCAATAGGTCTTGCCTATGTGAGATCTATTGGCTTTGTAAATTTGTTTTAGCCATATTGTACAGGAGCACTGGCATCAGTGCAGAATGGCTAAATGTAAAAGTAAAAAAAAAAGCACTATGACTCCGTCAACGCTTGCTGTGTCATATAGCTTTTTTTCTTTACTTTCATCCATGTTGCCTACAAGGAGATTCGTTAGATTCTGGCTAGTGTCAAATATACCAATTTATGCTGTGTTAGATGTTTATCAATTGAGCAGAATAATTGTATTCTCTAAATTGATGTGCTTCACAATAAATCTGGTGTTCTTTATGGTCAGAATATGGGTTGTAGGGATGCTGATGTTTAACAAAGATTGCCAGCCTCACCAATGTTAACAAGCGGGATGTAGAGAATTCTGTGTGGTATTCCTTACATCTCTTCATGATATGATTTCAAGTCTTCAGGTTGTGTAAAAATGCAAAATCTGGTAGCAGTGCCCCATACCTAGTGTTCTATCCAGCTCCTTTAATTGGGCAAGTTGAATCCCCTCAGATGTCTTTCTGTATTTGTTTGCTGTGTTTGCACTGCCCATTCACTTCCCTTCATGTATTTTTTACCATGTATGTTTGACCTGACTGCTCTATGTACAGCGCTCTGATACTCTGACTGGTCATGTTCGGGCTTTATAAAACTCCAAAAATAAATAAAATAAATAATAAATACAATTCTGCAAAAGTTATTTTGATCTTCTGTCTACATAGTAGATTCTATTTTGCCTAGCTACGTTTCTGAATCCCTTCCTATCCTCATGTACCCACCCTCCAACTTGTTTAAGTTGTAATGCCAGCAGTTTACATACCTTAAAAATGAGTTTGGCCAAGCAAGAAAACCAAATAGAAAAGCTGCTCCATGCCTTGACACGCTTATTTTAGAAGGTATTATTTATGGGGCCCCTTTCAGCCGAAGCCCAATGAATATATGTAAGAGATGGTGGATTCAGGGCCCCCTCATCACATTCTGAAAGGGGTACCATGTGCAACCCCCCCCCATTCTTCTCAAAGCCAATTAATATCTGTGAGGCATGAAAGAGGGAGTGGCCCCCATCATATTATGGAGAAGGGCAAACGTTCAAGGGTGTCCCCATTCAGCTGCAGCCCAGTTAATATCTGTGAGGTATCGAAGAGTCAGGGACCCCTCATCACATTCTGCTGGGGTACTCTTCATTTTACGTTACGCCACTGCACCAGACAGAGGACACTTCCATATCTTTACTCCAAGGCTGGCAAATGTACAGACATGCAGAAGTTTGAGAAGCAACATAATAATGCCGAGACAAACTATCTACTGAGGTCTTACAAATTCCACCAACTACTGCTCTCTCCTCCATTTTGACATCCACTATAGGGGGCCCTAAAAGAAATTCCTCGAGCAGCTAATTTTTAAGAAAAAATTAATTGTTCCTCTGCTGAAAAATATGAAGAGCCGATGGATGCCCTTACAAAAAATAATGACATGAAGGTTTTGTAGAGCGCATGTATGCCAAGGCGTCTTAGCGCTAGAGCTGGCGTTAAATCTTGAGCAGAGGGAACAGGCAGAGGCCAGGATTTGGATGCAAACATCCATGTTTTTAGCGATTTTCTAAACAGCTGTCTATTGGTTTGGCTTCTCAGTGTTAAAGGCGGAATATTCCAAAGTTTAGAGGCCAAATGAAAAAAGCTTCTGCCACCCCATTTTACGGTCTTCAATCTAGGGATGACCAGCAGAGAGGCAGTCGACGACTTAAGATTGCGTTGAGGGATATGCCAGCTAATGCGATTGCTGAAGAAGGCAGGTCCGACCCGGTAGAGGGTCTTGTGAACAATGCACAAGGACTTGAATTGGACCCTTGCCTGGACCGGCAGCCTGTGCAGATCTCGAATACTTTGGGGCACCGTACTGAATTGGGGATTTTAGACAGTAGTCGAGCTGCCGCATTTTGAAATGATTGAGGCTTATGTAGAGTCATCTTGTTTGCACCCAGATACAGGGCGTTACAGTAATCGATCTTTGATAACACCATGGCAACGATCACTGTTTTCCTTAGGTTCACGGGAATGAAAGGTAAAATTAATATGTAATAAATAATGGCTCAAAACGTTAACCAAGCTGATTGGTTCTCACTGCCAGGAAAAGAGTATGTAACAATAATAGACCAGCATTACTTGATCCTCACACAGAATTGTGTAACACATTTTCGGACATCTTCAAAGAGTGACTGAGCTTTGTCATTACGGGAAATCACCAATAGGATAAGCCATTATATGTCTTTAAGAGAGGTAGAAACTTGAAAGACAGTCTGGGCCACAGCAGACCACGAAAAGGTGCACAATAACTAACACAAAGTACATTGTAGGGAAGACGTCCAGTAACAGGACACTATCCTTGTGGTATCTGTAGCATATGTTATGTCACAAAAAGTGTGCACACCGTAGATCTAGGTGTTACAAAACTTATGGAATCTTACCAAACACACTAACTGTAATAGCGATTTGAATATTGGACTGTTGAGGGCTCAATTGAAGACAATGGAGTAGCTCTTGGCTTATAATGGCCGGTATAAGCCTGGAGCTACAAAATTCCAATGTTTGTCTTCGTGTTTCTTCCTTTTTAATTTAGAACATTCTACCCTTAGTTGGTGGAATAGCCCTTGTGCTTCAGTCTATTTCATTGTTAAAGGCGCTCTCTCTCGTTAAAGGCCCTCTCCTGCGGCTCAGGCATAAAACTCAGGTTCAGTACCTTTAACAACTGTTATAGCCCTCAGCAGTGGGTTATAAGGTTATCTTGTGTAATTTACTTAATTACCCACCCTTGCAATCTGCGCAACAATGGCATACCTACCAGGAAAGTCAAAACCTGCATCTGTAAGCATTGCAGTGATATTAAATGAGGTCATACCACCACTAAAACGACTGCCTATTTTTTATATATATATTTTTATAATTATATAATAACTGTTTCCTGAGGAGAAGAAACTAAGTGGATAGGTTTCCAAAAAAATACAGAGTTGGTTTTCAAACTGAATAATTTATACTGGGCCTCAATGATGAAAGAACATGTAGCTCAATGGAGAATCACTTACCTTTTTGCAGGCTATCTGAATTGTGCCCTGTCCCTTCATACACCAGTTTACTAGCCCTCCATGCAAGGAACTTGACCTGGTCAAGTTTTCCTCCAGTTTAGCAGTCATTGGCTTATTTTAAAACTGGAACTAATGTATTCAAGAGGATTAACTGTTGCAAGGTCATCTGTTTTCATAGTCAGCCTCAGTTAAACATTTTTTAGTTTTAGCTATGAATATCACCCACTATTAAACAATATTCCTTTATATTGCTATGAAAGCCTGCACGAAGTGACCAGCACCCTGAGATTAACATGGGGTTTTAGTGAATTCCTTCTCCCCTCTTCAAACTTCTCTGATTTTGAGACCCTTAGGGACAGTGTCTTAATTCTTCACTGGATATTCCTAACAAGACTCCTTCATAAGATCTCCAGTCAAGAATTAGGAGCTTGCCTGTATTATGAGAGAACTCTCAGAACAGTTGATGAATGGGCCCGATTATGAACCATTCTACCTTTGAGTTGGTTTTGGTACGCGTTCTTTGAACTAAGGAGTCTGCCAGTCATTTACATAACACATCTGCCATATATTTAAACTTATATGTTTATTAGGACCCACCCCCAATATTATACTTTTACTTAATTGCTTATTGTAGGCTTTAAGCCACAAAGATCTATTTCACTATTGCACAGCAATGTGTGTTACGTTTATTTTGTGTTTTGATAGTATGATTCCAGATCATATATTTAGATATTATGTATATATAGTGAATATCTGAATAGCTGGTGCTTAGGAAAGAGCATAAACGCTTTAGGCTTTTACATGACTGTGCAAGAGAACTCTCACATTATTTTTCCCACTTGGCATCATGATCGTAAGGTTTATTTTTCTCAAAACAAAAGTTTTGGATAGTTTAAATGGGTGTTTGTAGCCCCCTCCATAACATTTTATGGCCTTGCAAGCAAGCCCGCGGTCTGGAAAACATATGAAGTTCAAGTACAGTTGTTTGTTGACTCTATTGAAATACTAATCATATAAGCTCGACAAGACATTGTGAAAAATATCGTCAGATCTGGGCTGGACACCACTAATTGCTTGGGTAGGGCAGTCGGTACCAGCGTGGAGCTTCGCAGTCACTCCTGTATGAAATCCTTGGGCTTCTTCAGTGACATCCAGGCACCACTGATGGACATGCCATATGATGGCACCCGTCTCTTTAGAGACACAGCAGATTTGGCCCCTGAGTACTTCAAAGAAAACAATATCTGAGCACACTCCCTTGGCCTTTCAGCGCCCGTGATGCAGTATCCCCTAGAGTACTGCCCTTTTGAAGGTTTCGGAAGGGACATCCAACAGATGCAACACCAAGGCCTGCCTCTTCAACCACAGACCTCCCTATCTTTTAGAGTTTGCGGTCAGGGATCTGGCATACTGCGTCTAGCAGGACCTCACTATCCAGTCTCCTGCAACTGACTCCAACAGCCCCCCCAACCCCACCACTCCTATATCCCTTTACCCTACCCTTGGTGGCACATTGTCACTGTGTTGGGCCAGGATAAGTTATTACCTCCGTGGGTGACAAAGTATCACATCAGACAGATGGGTACTTCAAATTGTCCAGGATGGTACGCCCTATCTTTCCTGTCCAGTTCTCCTCCTATGCCACCTGCACCACAGTGACTTCTGGAGGCCCACCATCACCAGTTGTGGTGCGCTTCTTGAAGGGGCTAACCCACATGTTTCCACCCAAACTCTTTGTGATGCCACAGTGAGACCTTAATTAGGTCCTAACATTCTTGTGGGCACCCAATTTGAGCCACAGCATAGCTGTTGTATACGTATCATAACCCTAGACAGTTTTCCTAAAGGTAATAGCATCAGCTTGTTCATGAGTGAATTGCAAGACTTCCCTGTCCAGCAACCATATGCCATCTTCCTAGCAGTCAAAATGGTGCTTAGAACTAGGGCAGCATTTCTACCAAAAGTCAGAGCACCGCCAATCAGCTCTTTGTGGTGTTCGTAAGAGCAAAGAACGGTAAAGCAGTACAGAAAATAACGATATCTATATGAATGGTCCTTTGCAGAAAATTCTGCAATGCACCTGCTAAGAAGCAACCTCCAGAAGTCTTGATGGCCCATTCCACCATGGCCAAGGCTGCCATCATGGCATTGGTGCATGGAGTGCCTGTCTTCGACATCTACTAGGCTCCCACACATGCATCTCTACTCATGTTCAGAAAGAACTACTGCCTTGATAGCCACATCTGTCTGGGGGAAACACTTTGGTCATTCTGTCCTCCAGAACTTCCATGTCTGTTCCAATCCACAAACCCACACATCCTCTTGGGTACTTCTTTGGTATCTACTCAGACTATGAAGAATCTGTGGTTAGAAGTAGTCATCACAGGAACAAATTCCTTCTGTAATTCTTACTGCAGATACCCTAGCTAACTGCAGATTCTTCACCGACCCACTCACCTCGCCGCTCTGTTGAATGGACTCCTTTTTCTCCAAATAATAAGATTCCAATTTCGAGATCAGCACACTGTCAACTCTGATCTGTATTGGCTCAGTGCCTTACGGGGTGGACAGGGTCAAGAAAGAAACTGACATCAGTGCACAAAGGTGGCGGCTATATGTGGTTCTGGTGTATTTTATGGGATGGAGCAGCACAACACAACTCCACCTACCCTAGGGGTTTTTCTTTTTACAAAATCTCCCAATCCAGTCTGGCGCATTTGGATATCCTCAAGGTGAGTATCCTGCGGTTAGGTAGAGTATACATCACAAAGAGGGTTACCAAACTACTCTTGAGTATTTTCCAGCTGCTTTTTTGTCTGGGCAGTTGTAACGAGCAAATAGTGTAAGTGGCATGCACCTGATTATGCTTATGTATGGTAGAGCAGCATGTTCAATTTGCAGTGGCAAAGCAAAGGGGGTGGGGGGGACGGACCGCCCCGAGCAGCACTAGTTTTGGGGGCTGCAATTCCCCCCAATCCCTGCTTATACCTGCGACTGTTGTGGTAAGGCAAAGCAGAGATTGCCAGACCTCCCCACCCCGCGCTCTTACCTTATCTTCCGATCATTCGGCCATTTTGTTTAAAATTGCACTCTCAGGAAGCGCCCCTCAAATAGATGGCGTTCTAAGAAATAGATCAGCAAGAACTTGGAACACATTAATCAACAGGAATTGCAATTACATCTAGCTAGCTCCCAACAAGGTTATGCGGATGATGTAGACCGAAATGCCAGTAATTTTAACTACTGCTTGGAGGCAAATGTCTCTCTTTTAGCTCCGATGGCCACATAACGATCTGGGAGCACCTGTCCTACGGCCCCCTAGTACCCAGATAGGTTAAAAGAGTGCAAATTAGGATGTAAACTACAGGAACGTCTTTAGAGGTCGTCCTACGATCCTGTAGAGAGGCAAACATATAAAGAAAGTCTTAGCAGCTATAAAGTAATGATAATTAGGGGAAAAACCTAATATTTCACCCAAAAAATAGAAAGCGCCAAAAACTCCTCTAAGGAACTTTTTTATACTGTTCTGTTACTTACATCGCTACATACCCTTGAGGTTGTGCCAACTCAGTCTTTGTGTGACAAGATTGCTTTGTACTTTGTGCATAAAGTTGAAAGTATCTTTAATGATGTGGGCAGACACGGGTCCAAGGATGTAGAGCCCACTCTGCCCAATGGTCCCACCTCACACAGACCTTTAGATGACCCGAGTTTTGATAAGTTTGCTGACCTTGAAAAGGCGCAAGTTGAAGATCTTATCGCTGTGACCACACCTGGTTCTCCGACGGATCGCTGCCCAGTGGCAGGAGTAAAATTGGCGCAAGAGATTATAGCGGACAATCTGTCAAAAATATTTGACATAATTTTTAAGACAGGCTGCTTTCCTAAGCTGTGGAAAACCGCATCAATTCTGCCTATTCTAAAGAAACATAACCTAGACCCAGATGATACTAATAATTACCGTACTTTATCGCGCCTTCCTTTTCCCACTAAACTTCTAGAAAGGGCAATGAATAAACAGCTCATGGATTAGGTTACTGAACACTGCTGGCTAGATGAGACACAACATGGTTTTAGATCTGGCCATAGTACAGAATCGGCGCTGATTAAATCGGTTGAAAAAATCAGGCAAGCACTGGATAATGGTGGTAGGGCTGCCCTCATCTTATTAGACTTGTCGGCGGCCTTCAACACCGTCCACCATACCATCTTGGTGGATAGGCTAGCAGCAATTGTAGTGCAGGGAATGGCGCTCAGTCTGCTTAAATCTTTCTTGGAAGAGAGGATGCAATTTGTTGCCCTGGATCCGTTTAAGTCTGATCCGTTTCGGCTACCATGTGGAGAGCCACAGGGCTTTTATATTAGTCCTACTGTTTTTAATATTTATATTGCTGCCCTGGCCCCAGTTATAAAACCCTTTGGCTTTGCTCTAACATCTTACGCAGACGACACTCAGATTGTCTTGGCAGTCACTCCATTAGTAAGCAATTTAATGACTGCATGACGGTGATAAGCTCATGGATGAGCGATAATTGCTTAAAGTTGAACACTAATAAGACAGAGGTGGTGATTTTTGGCAATGAAACTTCATTTTGGTCCCTGAACTGATGGCCTGCGGACTTGGGCAATATGCCAAAGCTGGTTGAAAAAGCAAAAAATCTAGGGATCATTATAGATAGTAAGCTGTCGTTTGACAATCAGATCAATTCTCTGACATTCGCTACATGTTTTATCCTAAGAAAAATCAAAAAGATTTTGACTTCTATACTGGCAAACTCCCAAAAGATGGTTATATTGGCCTTGGTGTTGGCCAGATTAGATTATTGTAATGGTCTAGACCTGAGTCTTCGAGTACAACACCTAAAAAAAACCTACAGGTATTACAAAACACAGCAGCAAGAGTTCTTTCACGCACCCGTCAACAGGTCTCGGTGAGGAAGATCATCAAGCAGCTGCATTGGCTGCCAGTAAAAGAGGATACGATTTAAGGCTCTGTGCTTTGCGTATAAAGCCTTGCACAATCGGGGACCACAATATCTTGGTCAGAAATGTCGATGGTACTCGCCTAATAGACCTCTTAGATCCTCTAATTCCAGGACTTTGGTGGAACCACAATTTAAGAGAATGAACTGGGGTGGAAGAAGTTTTTACCTACGGACGGTAGCAATTTGGAACAAGCTTTCGTTATCGATCCGTTCAGCTACCTCTCTGTAAAAATGTAGAGGGCTGCTGCAAACGAGGCTTTTCAGCCACTCAGATCTCTGCCAAGATATTTTCCTTCTCCACCGATCAGACTAAGCTAGCGCCAGGACACCCAACGATAACAGTGTGCTTTATAAATCTATCACATTAACCATAACATTACCAGCGGCTGTCGCGGGGCAGCAAAAGCAGGGACCGCCACGAGCGGCCAAAGGTCTCGCTACGCCACTGGCAATTAGTATACCCTGAAAAGGTTTGATAATTGAAAATGGATGACTTTTTAAACAAGGGGAACTATTTGACTAGGCAAAAGTATAATTAGTCGAAATGAAGTTATGAACTTGAGACCCCATGGTCCACCCGTTGATCATTTGATATTTTGTCAAACTTTTGTTGCTGCCTCTTCACAGACTAATTAATGTCAGGCCCTCGAGTCCAGCCTTGACGTCAGGGACTCGCATTCTGCTGTACATCATCCTGACAGGCTGCCCTCAGACTGCCAGCTTCCTTGACAAGTGTTGGGCGTTTGACTGAGCGCCATGATAACAGCTTTGCTCATCCTCAATGGACGGTACCGCGCTGAGAAGTAATACAAGGTGGTGCTTTTAGGAGTTCTCTTTCTTGCATTAGTTGTCGTCCTTGAGCCTTGCCGGTATTTTGTTTTGTCTCCACCCTGCATTTCCGAACAGCGTGTGCCTGTTTCATAATAAGTGGCTCTTTTCTGCTAGGTGCTTGCTTTAAGTGGGGCTCATCGCCTGTGCATAGCACTTTGAGGGCATGTTTACTTGAATGTACACACAAAGCAATTGTACTGGAGAGCCATATGCGGAAAGGTAATGGCTGATACTCGGATCTATCATTCTTATCTTTGGTTCGTTTTTCCTTTCCAGACCGTGAAGCATGACCTCTTTGTCTTTCAGTGTGCGCGCGGAAAGCATGCAAAAACAAGCATTGGCAGTCCCAGTTTGGTCTTAGTATAATAAAAAGAAGTGCTCGGCTTGCATAATACCCTGAAGAGACGGTGGCTGACCGCAATGGATGCATATAGTGTGGTTGTGGAAGCACACACTGCTGCCACCCGCCCTGTAGCTGGCGTTTATGCTAGGGACGCGTGCACCGCTGAAGCTCGTCCTATGCCTGGATTGCATGTTAACCATCAGCACTATTGGGGATGGAAAGGTACAAGGGGGAGGGATTGCTGTGGAGCCCAAAGCCCAGTGGAGGAATGTAAAGTGCAAGGGGGTTCCCAGGATGCAATGCGCAGCCCAGACCGCAATGGGTTGCAGTTTATCAGGCAGCAGGAACACAGTGCAAGGTTGAAGCACAATGGAGAGTTCATGTTTGTTGAGCGCATGGTGTAAGGCAGGACGTGTTGTGCAGACCTCAAGCTTCCATTGAACACACAACATAGGTGCGCCACATGCTGCAACATTGCATGTCTAACACCAGTCAAAAGCTGGGGCCGGATTATACAGACTGCCCCGGGGGCGCAACGGATTTGCACCGGCTTTCCTCACCCCCAGGGCACTTTGGTATTCTAGAAAGGGCCACAGACGCTTGTGCGCGGCCCTTTCTGTAATACAAATAGTGCTGGCGCACCTATAGTGCCAGCGCTATCACCAGAGGGTGTTGCCTGTGCACCAGTGCCATATTACCGACACAGGTGAAGAGGCAAACAAGCTGTCAGGAGGCGCACTGTCAGTGCACCCCCTGATAGCACCCCTCTTGAAGGGGGAAAGGGAGCCCTATGGACTATGGCGCACTTGTTTTAAGGTGTGCGGTGATGCAAACAGAGAAAGTGCACCCTATCTGTAATAGTACCCTAGTATGCCAGTGGGTGGAGTGCCCGAGTAGCGTCTAGTCCCTCTCAGCAGTTTAGTTTCATGTTCTGGACTTACAATGGTGCATGGAGATGAAACGTACCTGTGGGGGTCCGTATGAACATGAGAGCTCTAAAGGTCAACCTGAGAGTCACACAAAGTGGCACTAGAGGGCGATACATTGCTCTTGTGGGGTATGACAGCACTCAAGACTTGAAGCACCGATGATCTTCACTTTAAAGGCCTGCTTTGTACACCCAGATTATGGCTAGGGTTTGGAAGGGACAGGCACACATGGACTGCGCCAGTCTGGAAGGTGAAGTTTCTGCCTTCCTGGGTGCACATTCATGGGATATCTGATGATGTTAGGCGCGAACTACTTGTTGTTCACCTTCCTATGCTCCTGTAAATATAAATTCAAGCATTGTCAATGTCAATAGGACTATCCTTAGTTTAAATGATGGTAAACGCACAAAAAAGTTGACAATGATCAATATGCGTCATATGTTGCTGAGGTATTTGTTTTGTTTTGTTTAAATATACCATTCCAAGGTGCCAAACACCCATTTTGAGCGGTAAATTTATTTTTATTCCTTTCCAGGAAAGGAAATTGCAGCTGCTGGGCCCCCAAAAATGGAAAAACGTGATGGTGGGGAGCCATATTAGAGCAGGCACGGGGTGATTAAGGAAAGTAAAGCGCAACAGGCAGCTGGAGCAATGTAGGTGCTATTTGGAGGTGTGGGTTTATATAGAAAATCAAAAGCTGAGTGGAATGGGAGAGGTTGGGGGGGCAACAGAGGTACTTTGGGTGGGGAAACAGTATGGAAAACACTGGGGGTTACTATCTTGGGGAGGAAGCAGTCCTCGAGGAGGGGTGGGTGCAACAAATGTGCACTACCATGGAATCCTGCAAGCACAAACAAAAAGTAGTTAACTGATGTGGAGCTGAAGAAGGATAGAAATCATCCAGTGAAAACATGTTAACGAGTCTAAGCTCCAGGAGAGGCAGAGAAACATTAAGAAGCACTGCTGTCAACTAAAACGCAAGCAAAGCGATTGGCAAGACAGCTAACTAGTGGTAATCAATGGGCTGACACAAAGTCTGTTGTAAATATTGGTGTTGTCCATGAAAGGTCTTGGACAACACACAGCTAAAAGCTCTGTTGGAGGCAAGACCAAAAAACACAGGTCAGAATGTGCCCGGAGTAATTATCAGTGGATGAGGTTAATGGAAGCAGTCCATCTATCGCTTTCTGTTCTTTTTTTTCAGAATCACTGCCTGGGTAACTTAGGAAAAGGAGGTAGGCAGGGCCTCCAGCATGGCCGTTGTATAATGTGAGGATGCTTGAGAGGTCGCATTGTGAGCATCCTGCTCTGTTTCATGGTGTTTCTAAGGCTGATACCTAATCCAGCATGGAATGAGCATTTGTGGTATGGACGACACAGATTTTACCTGAACCGGACCGGGTTTAGTCAATGATTTGTGTTTATGGAGAAAGCTGCTTTAGGTGCATACCATTTTGGATCTAAGATTTTTATGTAGGAGGCTGCTGCCATAATTTGAAAGCTTGAAATTAAATATATAATTGTGATTAAATGAATTAAAAATTTAAAAGTCCGCACTATGACTGTGTGTGACTGCAACTCTGCACAGTCTAACTCCACAAAGGTCAATTTTATGTGTATCAGAAATTGCTATGAAAAGATTCAGCACCTAATGTTAAGTTATTTGTACAGAAGCAAATGGACACTGACTTGTTAATTTGCAGAATGTTATTTTTGTGAACTTTAATGCTGCAGTCTAGGCAAAGCATTGTTGTTACTTTTGTAGAAGAGCAGTATATTGAATTCAGGTAGAATGGCATCTGTGTTTCTGTTTAGTAAATTAAATTGCCTTGATCTCAAACCTAGTCCCACATGTACAATCCTTGGCATGTACAAAGCCCTAATAGCGATTTGGTAACTTGTTACAGAATCGCAATTTGGGTTTTGTGATTCGGTAATAGGAAGGAGCATGTTAAGGACGTCCCTTCCTAATAGCGACTCACAGTGCCATATATGAATATTTGAGTTCGGAATGCGATCGCAAAACATTTGTATTTTACCGCCTACTTCAAGTAGGTAGTAACCCAGTCGCAAACAGGAAGGGGTCCCAAGTTCTCGTTGTGAATGGTTGCGAAAATGTTTTTTAAGAGAAGGCAGTGGTCCCAGGGACCAAAAATGAAACTGAAATGTTTCATTTTTCTTTTTGAAACGCATCCTGATTTCCTTTAAGGGAAACGGGCTGCTTTAAAAAAAAAAATAATAATAAATTTAAAAAAAGTTGCTTTATTTTAAAGCGAACACAGACATGGTGGTCTGCTTCTCCCCAGACGGCCACTAGCCCTGTGTTTTGAGCGATTCCCAATAGGTCACAAATTGCGACCTACATCATGAATATTAATGAGGTAAGTTAATTGCGATCCCCGTTAGGAATCGCTAAGTGTGTCAAGAACACATTAGTACATAGGTGTTTGCGATTTCATAATAGCGAATTGCAAAAATGATGTGGTATTAGGAACTTGCACAATGAAACCTACGTACGTGTGGCCCCCTATTCCTATAAAAATAGACCCCTGTTTGCAAAACTGGTGTGTAATTTCTGTGATGGGGCTAAAGGATTACAATATGTCTTATAGACACTATGCAACTTATTTCCTGAATCATAATAATTTACACATAAGCAGAACGGTTAGACCACAAAACACAGTGCAGCAAACAATATAAAACACACTGCAATTCGTGGTACAAAAATATATATTGTGTGTCTTAAATCGTAAGCCTCTTGCCTTGGGACTAAATTGGCTTTTCCCTGTTTCAGCACCTCAGCAGCACATAAAAGTTCTGTTAATGTGTTTCTAAATGTGGAAGCCTGACATTATGGATGTGGCATTCAGTTTTGTACACAGCAGAATTTCATATACTACTTTCCAGTAAGCCTGCAGCTCTTTAGCCATCCGCACAAACTGCTAGCAACAGAACATAAATCTCCCTCTATTCAGGCTAGGCTAGAGGATCCATAATTTTTAATAAGTATCTACTTGTCTATATCTCAGCTTCTTGCAAAAACGCATTGAGTACAAAACAATGCTCAATGAGTGAGGTGCAACTGTACGCCATGCTGTATCTTTGAGAGAGCCGCAGACCTTATTAGGGCTAATAGCAAGCACAGGGATGGGGTATAGAAGGGACAAATTAAGACGAGCAAAAGTGAGATGGGAGTAAGAAAGTCGGTTTGGCTTGTGAGCCATGCATGCTACTATAGGGCAAGAGAACATGATGTGATGGCTCAGGCAGATGGCATGGTATTGAATTTAATTAGGTCTCAGTAATCGAGTTGGGGGTCTATGCACTATTACCTTCAACAGACCACATTGGTGTTCATGTTCTTATCGAGTTTGAGTTACTCTAAAGTTCTGTACCAAGTAGGGATAGTGCAGGCCGCAACATAAGTCTAATGGTAATACATCTCCTTTTTAAAAGATTGTCAATCGGGGCGCTTGGGGGGGCTCTTGGCACTAAGAGTACCATTGGCTCAGTTCGACCCATAACTTTCTTCTCCATCTCCAGTGATTTGGGAATGCCACCATTGATGTATTTTCCTCCCATGATTGTTTGTTTGTGTATCTGCTGTCCTGGGTTGTTCCAATCCTCCTCAAGATCAGGCCACATGATAAGTCTCCACTTTTCCTTTGTTGTACTCCTTAGCTGCCAACATACGGTTTGTTGAAGCCCCCCAAATTCTCACATATTGAAGCTTTTGCACTATTGTTTCCCATAAAATCCCCAGCCTCTGTCTCTGCAGTGGCAAAGTGAACAAGGGACTCGCGTCTGAGCATACCCTGCCAACTTATGGCGAACAAAGCGGTACAAAAGGGGGTGGAGATGGACGGAGTATCAGAAGTTTGATACAGTGAGTCTCCCTTTTTAGGTCTCACCTGAGAGCGAGCGCATGCGCTAGCTCAGGCGAGACCTTTAGTAAGCGGGTTTTCAAAGTGCTACCAGAGTGGCCTAAAGCCTGCGTGTATGTGAGCGTGAACGTGCACAGGCCTCTCCTTTCGCACACATCACTCGCGTGTTGGGTTTTTTTTTGCGCGCGCACACAACTGCCGGGCTTGTTGCTCGCGCTTCTTGTTTTATAAGCGTCTTAAGGCTTCATGAAATCCAATTTGAGAGGCCCATCACTCTTTCACTTGATGTCATCTCATTATCATGTACGTTAAATTCCCATTGTTTTTTCTGTTTGAAGCCTCCCGTTGTTTTCTAAATCTGTATTTTATACCCTTTTCTTCCTTATATATTTTGGGTCTCACTTCACTGAAATAACACATACAACTCCTGGTGTGCTAAAATGCTGTTTTCGTATGTTCCCATCTTAAAGCTAGACCTATTGCCTCTGTCAATGCTTCTTTATGTTATGCCATATACCAAAATCATATGAGGGATATTCATCATGACTGTGAGAATTCATGTATTTTTATTTTTCAGTATTTAATAGGAAGTATGAGTGGAGCATCAGTCACTCCGTTTTCTGTTTTTTCCATGTATACAAGAGTTTGCACGAATGGCCAAGGAACTCTGCATTGGGCTTCAAGCACATCATGATTGCTACTGCCTGTTCATGAGCCATCAAATGCAAACAAACGTGAAGGAAGAGGCCCTCGGCTATGGTGCCTTGGGGTGCGAGGGACCCTCCCACATCCTGGAATGCTATTGATTTGCAATGTGCTTGAGGTAACACAACTTTTGATTTGGAAAGAGAGAGCCTGTCAGTCACCCATCTGCTGGTTTAGTATATGAAGCTGGCCAAATCATGCACAGGGCAACATTAGATTGGGCATCAACTTACAGTTGTCTCATAACTGAATAGTCCTATCTACATATTTTTCAGAGTAGGCTTACCTACAGAGGGACAAAGGAGGTGTTGTGATCACCCCAATATTTTTGGGGTCAGACCTGGCAGATATCCTTAGCTCCAAAAGGAAGTGTACCCTTTTCACAGAAAAGAAGAACTGTCGGGTGTCTATCAATCCTCCGCTAGCGTGTTATGGTTTGTTAGATATGGATTGTTAGGAGTCAGATAAATCTGTCTGAGAAGCTACAATCAGCAAGTGATGAGAGAATGGAGCCTCATCCGTGTACCCACAAATCAGTGCGCCAACACAACAAATGATATTTTACAGTAGTAAATTTATTATGAAGTATTTGCCTATAACACGTGCATCAGAATGATTTGTTTATTATTAAAAACTCAGCATATAATATGCAGATTTACACAAATGTTAAATAGACCTTACCGAATTTCATAACACACCCCTAACCGTATAATCTATTGCCTATCCTAAGTGTCTACAATGGATTTAGCCATCCAGATTATGTGTTTGTATTATTTCACAAAGCCTAAATTATGCCGAGATATATATAGTTTCCCCGGATACCTTATGCTGTAATAGGGTCAGAATTCGGAATCTAATCCTTCAGCCTCTCTCCTCAGCACCCGGTCACTGTGGCTAACCATCCCTTAATACCATTGGTCATGTCTAGACCAATAGCACACAGACGTAGTCCCACACCAACCCTGTTGTTGGCAGCCATATTTATTATGCATGTAATATGAAATAACAGTGCCTGTTTGCTTTGTCGCATATTCTGACATTACAAAGCAGTGTCAGAGGGTGCTCCAGAGACAACTGGAGCAGCAAGGAATCCTGAGGAAGGATCACAAAGTGGGGATGCAAAATATGTCCTCAGGAGTCTCTGCGAAAGGGGCTTTGCGGCAGCCTTCCTTATTCTTGCAGGCAGATGAAAATCATGAGCAATGACATGGCTAGACCCATATCGCTCCATCCAGCACATAACCAGTATTTCATGGATGGTGGGTCCAGAAGTGAGTCGAAGTTTGAAAAGTAACACCAGAGGCTAAACAATACATGGTGGCTGATCTCCACTCAGAAGCACAGTAGGGTCAATTCGTTTCATGGCTTCCCTGGATCACCAATAAGTTAACTCAAACCTCTGTTTAATAAACTTGAAACAACATGCAATGCTTCCCTTTATTTAAAGTTGTGATGACCATTTCAGGCTGCGATCCTTCTTGCTCTGCAGAGGATGCCAAGTTTGGCCCTGGAAGAGGATGCTTTTAGTTTGAATTCTTTGGGGAGAGGGGATGGGTAGGTATTACTGTTAGAATGCTTCAGCCGAGGGATACTGCTGGCCCTAATTGTTTGACTTTTTCTCTGCACCTGAAGAGCTGCAGGGGATGGGCCCCATTTTTGTGTATGGAGTTTTCCGATAGTAGAAAATATGTAGCTCACATATTATCCCAAATCTTGTCTGTTTCTACCAGAGGCAGGAGCAGAGGATGGAAACCTTCCCACTAGCAGTAAAGAAGAGTCTTATGAAATGGTCTGGCACAGAGGTTACTCTTCTTAAATATAGAGAAACTGTCCCCATGTGAACGAGCCTGGCCATGTAAGCAAAGGACTTCTTTCTATATGTATCCCATACTCTGCATCTTTCAGTATTCCTGAGTCAAAGGAAGGCGAGTGGCTGTGTTGGGAACCACGGGCCAACTGGGGTCAAAGGGCAGTATTTGATTTAAAACAAAGGGTGTGGTCGTTCGATTTATTTAACGAAACATGATGCACCGTACACTCTTTCCAGCATATATTTTCTTTTTTAATGAATGTCCTTGCAGGCTCAATCTAATTTCGCTGTAGGGTGGCGGATGCTTGTTGGGTTTTCCTTTTTCCTCACAGAAGGCCGTACCCATACAATGAATGTCTTGTAGTATATCCTAACAACAATCCAAAGGGTTTAGTGGGGGTGGCCTGACTAGACAGCACGTTCTGGTACACATTCATACTGATGGATAGTACCAAACCCCAAAAAGGGGACAGGTGCGTGAAGTTTAACCTAATAGTTCCATACACTATAAAATGTGAGTATATTTATGTAACAATATGTCAATTGCTTGCAACACGCAAACTACAAACTGAATCACTTCTGAGCATGCCTCAAGAGCAGAGCAAGAACCCAAGTGCAATGGGCCGGACCAAGAAGAGAAATCAATGCGAACATTGAGGGAAATATTGGACCTAGGAGTGAGAGATGGAAATGGGCCTTAGACACAGCAGAATAGGGTCCTAGCAGAGCCATGAACGCCAGACAAACTCACCCACCATCAATGGACACAGTCATCTCTTCTCCTTCCTTTCTCCCTGATCCTGAAGCTTACCTTTCTGTACACCACCTGAGCGAAGGTGACTGCTTGATCGGGTGAGGTAGGAGACGTGAGTGTTATTAAGGTGGCCACTAAGACCAGCATTCTTTGCGACTTACAGTAAGATTTTTTAATAACACAACTCTTCTCGCATTTCCACGCGCTCAGAGAGTGCGTGCGTGTGTGTGTGTGTGCGTGCATGTGCGTGTCTGTCTCTTTCTCTCGGTCTGGAGCATGGATCGGCCATGAAAGCTTTACTGTAGTCTAAATTTAGAAGCACATTTGCACAATACATAAGCAACTTAATGTGTGTCTAGTCTGCTTGCTTCCTTAATGGAAATGCATCATAATGAGAAATGCTCCACTTTCGACAGCTCTGTGCAAAAGAAAAGTCCCCACTTGTAGTGCACACAAGCACATTTAAAACAAGCATTGGCATAGTCAATAGGTCTCGCCTTTGGGACCTTATAAGTGTTTAACCATGCAACAGTTAATGTTGTTGCACCAAGGACATTGTGCTGCATAAATAAATACTTATAAGGTCCCAAAAGCGAGAGCTATTGGCTATGTCAATGCTTGTTTACTGTAGTAGGCAAGGGTTTTGGTGACACCCCCAAACAAATTATGGGGATAGAAGATTTACACCATGGTATTTCTTAATTGGCCTCATTAGCAGAGACTCCAGTTCGTTTTGACCACTGTAGTTTTGTATATTTTTATAATTTTACTATGGTTTCCCTGATGGATGCATTGTGGGAAAGCTTATGACCAACACAGTAGGTCTGAGTTGGTTTTGGTGACAAGCCAAAGATAAAGGTTAGAGTCCTAATTGTTTATAATGAAATGTTACGATAAAGACAGTAGGCCTGATGCTGATTGTAAACAGCATAAGTTGAAGTCAGTAGGCAATTATGGGTGGATTGTTATTACTCTGTATTAAAGCTTTTATCACATGTACGGGCACTCTTTGTACAGCTGGTGCATGGCGCAGCCTGCAGACGCCTGACGCGTTTCGAAATTAATCTTTTTCAAAGGCATTGACCCACAGGAACGTGCTGCACTTACCCCATGCTATATATATATTATGACACGCACGATGGGGCTGCTTCAATAAGGCAATGTCCAGTGCATTATGGGGGTTGTAGTGCCTCTTTATTCAAAATTGTTTTGTTTAGTTACCACATTATTGGCATCTTGTACAGTGTTAGTTGCTATCATGTCTCCCTTCATGTCCTGTAATAGCTCAGCTCTAGTTTTAACCATAGACTTGCTAATGGCTGATTCAATGGTCTTTGGTGAGTATCCTCTTGCCAAAAATCTTAGTTTGCATTCCTATTGGGCAAGTTTGAGATCATTGTCATTACTGTGAAGTCGTCTCTCCGCAGCATCTCGCCGTAGGGAATACTATTGACGAGATGCTGCGGATGTGCACTGCCCGCATGTAGGGTTGAATTACCTGATGTCTGTTTCCTAAAAAGTTTAGTTTCAATTAGGTTATCAACAATATATACCTGAGTGTCAAGAAAAGTAACAGACTTATCACTAGTAGTAGCAGTTAAGTGCAAAATTAATCTTTGATGTTAATGTCCGTTACAAATTGGAGGGCCGAGTCTTTTGTGCCATTCCATATGACAAACAAGTCATCTATATATCGTAACCACGATATCACCCTGTTTACATTTTGCAGTAGCGCTTTGAGGACCAGCTCCTCCCACCTCCCCATGTGTAGGCAGGCATAACTAGGAGAGAAGCTGACCCCCATTGCCACTCCTCTGGTTTGCTGGTATAGAATATTGTTGAACATAAATGCATTGTAAGGCAAGACAAAATCATGTCTAGGAGCATTCTCTTGTGTTTTTCACAGTGATCATGTTCTTTGTTAAGATAATGCTCAATCGCTACAATACCATCTTCCTGTCTAATACTAGTGTATAGCGATGATACATCTAAAGCCATCATGATATGATTTTTCCCATTTGACTCCTCGTAGTTTGTTGAGGAAGTCACTAGTATCACGCACGTAGGAAGGTAATGATTTCACATGAGGCTGGAGGAAATGATCCACATATTGTGAGGTATGTTCAAGGAGCCAATTTCGGGCCGATATGATCGGTCGTCCAGGGGGTTTAAGTGGATCCTTATGAGTCGTAGGAATAAAGTAAATAGTTGGAATGACTGGATATTCATTTTTCAAAAATGTATATTCCTGTGTGGTAATAAGGTCCTGCTTCTGCCAGGCATGTAGCATATGTTGGTACTGTGCATAGATAGTCTTTAAGTTTGTGCTACTCATTCTTACATAACAGTCCCTGTCATTCAATTGTGCATATGCCTCCTTGTTGTATTCAACTTTGCTCCAAATCATAATATTACCTCCCTTGTCGGAATTCCATATAACTATATTTTTCTTCAGTTTGACAATGAGCTCATTGTATTTACGATCTTGCCACCGGTATTTGTTACTCTGTCCTTGAATTTTATAGTTCAATTTTTTGATTTGTTCTGTTACCAATTCGTGGAACACATCAATACACTCCTTTAGGGTTATAGGGTTAAAAGTAGATTTCGGTTTGAAATTGGTCTTATGTTTATCTGTGCTTCCCTGAGATGGGATTATATTACTTGCCCCAATTGCCACCTGTGTATCTGCCATTTCAGATATATTCTGTGGTTGCAACCAAAGTTCTTGTAGAGTCTCCATGAGTGGTACATCTATTTGTGTAAGATTCCCGATTTAATCTCCTTTAATCGTGGTCTCTAGTGGTTCCTTGTTTTACTTGGCAAGTTTGTGGAATTTTTGTAACTTGAGTTTCCTCACCGTTTTATAGATATCCATCCGTGTTTTTGCATAGTTAAAATTTATTCTGGGACAGAATGATAATCCTAGACCTAAGATACGTTTCTCTTCATCGCTGAGTTTTACATTGGCCAAATTCATTATGGTTTTGTCATTTTCATCTATGGTGGTATCTGTTATATGGTCTACCACCGTCCCCCTCTTTGTTTCCTTGTTTTTGGTCCGTTTGTTGTTCGCTTGTCTTCTTTGTCGCCTCCTGTAGTTTTTGTATTTCCTTCGTTGTTCCTCGGTTTTCTGCGGCTTAATGTCTGTCTCCGGTCGTGATATAAAAAAGACAATTCCTGGACCAGGGTATTTGGTTTGGTCTGTGTTGTTCCCGTTGCACCATAGTTTTCGTTATCAGAGCTGCTTTCTGTTGGGGAGCTGAGGTCGGATAGCGTCGAATTGGATCCAGTGGTGCCTCCTTGTATCGCACCTAACTTTGGTGGTATTACTTGGTTGTCTTTTGATGAACGCATAGCCTCGTATTTTTTGGCAAATGTAAAGATCTGACCGGGCTCTTAATCTATTTTATCACGATTGAATTTGAATTTCTTACGTTCCTTTATCAATTCTTCCTCCTTTAGAAGTCGTGTTGTCATTTCTTTACGTAATTTTGACCGTTCTTCCGTTGTACCCATTTCCTCTATTTCCTCATTTAGTTTGTTAATCTCCTCTAATAATGCAGCTCTGTCTATGTCAGCGTATCAGAATTAATATCAAGCGTTTGGAAGAATCTAAATTGCATTCTGCCTACTCGCGCATCATGTCAATGTTAGGATTTTCATAACTTGGTGCAAGGAAAATTCTCAGACCACGGGGAATCCTCCCCACATCGATATACCGTTGAAGCGAACGGGACTCCCACCATTTGCTTTGTTCCGCTTTGCTCTTTTTCTCGAAAATTTTAAATTTTTCTTTTAAAGTATTTGTAGGACTAGTCTTGGGTTTGACCGTATTTTCATTGTTATTGGCGGGCGTACCATCATCAAATATATCCAATGCTGCCGCTTCTCTGTTACGTACCGTCTCATCCGATATGGCGATTATACAGTTATCAATGAAGTGGGGGAAACTTAAATTCTATTGTCAGTGTTTGTTTGTGTTCCCCCTGGTTAGGCACACCTCTCTACCCCAACGTATGCCGTAATATTTCCTACCTGATTAGCTGCTCAGTAACTCGGGTTCTCCGACTCGAGTTTCTTCGTAGGTTCCTCAGGCTTTACGGTAATCGCTTGGCTGTGGGGGGTCAGACGCTCGATTACTTCACAGGGAATACTACTTGTACTGGTTCCGGGTTGCCTCGTAGCCAGTCACCTCCTTCCATGCGTCGATCTATTCCAGAGAGGGGGTCCGTCGTAAGTCGTTGGAGATTTTCCGACGTTCAAATATTCTGTCACTCCTCAGTTTTGCAACATGGACGGAAACGGACCACTAGATAGTGCCAAACGGTGAAGTTTATTGCCTGCTCAGTCCTGACGCGTTTCGGTTCAACAAGAACCTTGATCACATGACACAGGTACGAAGCTGCTTTCCATTTTTAAAGTGACAGTGCAGAAATTGTATGCGCTCATGTGACTTCAAGCAGGCTAAACATAGTAGATACACTTAAAATGTATACTACTTGTTATAATCGACAGACATATAAATAAATATGCATATAAATAGACATGTTTATAACATAAAATTAATGTATTAAATTTATAAAATTCTTTTACTGTCTATAACCATGGTAGAATATTCGAACCTATCTATTGCACGACAACGTGTTTCTTGATAAGAGGTACTTCGATAGCAGCATATAAATATCACGATTTTAACAAAAAAGTCTATTACATAATTGATAACAGCGTTATGTATAATTGTCAATGCTTGACGTCCAATTGCACATACAGTTGTGTGAATATAACAATTTCTTTGTGTAGTGTCTATACATAAAATGTGCAAGTGCTATTCGTGCTAGGTCAGACTGACTCGACAAAGTCCCTTAAAAATCAATCTAGATGTTCCCAAAACAATACTGGCACAATACCATTGATGCCTATATTTTGGCATATGTTCAAGCGATTATGTGCCAAATATAATGTATCTAAATCGTTGATAATTTCATTTATATCATTACTGTTTAATTACATAGACATTCCTTAATCATGGTAAAATAGTCTTCTTATGGACAACTCATATAGTACTGATTTATCCTTATCCTCTAGGCATCTATTGAAATTTTGTTCTTTATATGCCTATATTATTCGCTAGTGTGGATATGTTGTTACTATGTGTCCCGAGAGCTATCGTGGAACCAATGATTCAGATTCTTAATGCATAATGTGCAAAAATCGCAGTCGTGACTTATATTATAATGTAAATCGTTTTTACGTTCTTTCACTTTGGACAATTATTAAATAAATATTGAATTAAAATACAATAGATTAATCCTTTAAATATCTAAAATTATGATCATATAGTCAGATTCGCATCTAATAGGGACTTAAGTGTATAGTTCAAATGGTCATAAAATGGTATATTAATTAGAGACATATTGTAATAATGTCTTATTATAACCATCGTTTAGTCCAACTAAGACCAGTGTAAAACAGTAAGAAACGAAAAATAGTAAAAAAGAAAAGTTTTTTCGTTCACAAAGGTATAGATTATTCTAATCAATTGATCACATTTTCAGATTTTATTTAGAGAAAAAGTATTACAAGGCGTGTTCTATTTTTCCTTCATGGGCTCGCTATCCTTGAGCTTTCTTGCTGACTTAGTACTGTATTTATTTAGATGATAATACTGTACTGTATTTAGATATTTTAACTATAAATCAATTATGATTTGGCCAAAAAAAGGATCATGTTTGAACAGATGTATATGTGTATATGTATATGTGTGTGTATATGTATGTGTATGTATGTATATGTGTATGTATATGTATGTATATTTATATGTATGTATATGTGTATGTATATATGTGTGTATATGTATATGTGTGTATGTATGTATATCAATTCAATTCAATAGCTTTATTTCGATAACGTATCATAAAAGCATTGTTCAACAGTTGTACAATAAGTAAAAACAAGTACTCGATGGTAATAGATCTTTAAATACATAGATTGGTTAAAAGTTGTACTAACACTGTATTTTTGACATCATGTTATACCACAAAGCATTAAAAACAGTTATCATTAAAACAGTTATCTAAAAAGTGTGTATGCAAATTTCTGCTAGTTCATTCCATAAAATGCATACATTGATTAACAAAAAGAGAAAAAGGTAGCAGATCATCACAACAGTGTTATGAAAAGTGCAGGTGCTTTGTTAATCAGGAGAGGCTTTCTTGGGGTATGGTGACTCCCCGATATAACCTAAGGTTTGGTGAGTGCGGCGTCTTGAGGATTTTTACCTGCCACCTGTATCACCCAAGGTCTGCAATTAGGTGATTAGGTCGCCCCAAGCAGGGCTTTATGCCTAACTATCCAGGTGTGGCTTAAAAACTTAGCCACCACTTAAGAGAAAAGGACGCAATGGGTGGATTTCAGAGTACGCAGAGCAACCATGTGGTCAAGGGTGCCCATGTCTCTGCAGATTGGTTTTAGCCATTTAGACCTTGCGTTGTTCTAGTCTGGGCAAGCAAACATGACGTGGGCAACGCACTTCAGCTGGGCTCTACAACAAGGGCAGCCTTCTGTTGTGTGCTTAGCTGAGCTCCACTTTGATGTTAAAGCATTAACAGTGAGTGAGCCAAACCTAAATTGAATGTACAGGGCCCTGTCACGTGGGACCTGGATTACATCCAGGTATGCCTTGAGGCTTCTGGTCTGCTTAAAAGTACGAAATTCATCTGTTAATCTCCCCATATTCGGCTTGCTGTGCTTCTGACTGTCAATCCAGCCCCAGTATAGGCTCTTGAGCTCTGCCTTATTCGGTGGGAGGGGGATTGGGGGGGGGGGGGTGTCCCATGAATCTTTAAGGCCCAATAGTACCAGCGTTTTCCTAACATTTGATATCCATTTGACCCTGTGGTCCACATCTAGGTTCGTCAACTCCGTTAGAGCTGTGGCATATTTGGTGAGCTCAGGAGTGCGCCTTAGGCGAGCCTAAAAGAGCAGTGGGCGGAGGTTGACAATGTCTCTGAACGGCCGCCTACCCATATCATACATTAGAGGTGTTAGTGGGGTATTACGTGGGAGCATCACCGAATCCCTCAAAAACTTGTCCTCGGATCTACCAAGCTCGTCTACATTCTCAAACCCCCATAGCTCAGCTCCATATAGAGCTGAGCTAACTGCCTTGGCATCGTAAACTACGAGGGCCGGGGCAACTGGCCTGCTATACGAAGAGCGATGTTCTTTGGTTAGTGCCCCGACCACGCGTTTAAGATTCATAAGCATTTTAGGTAGATGGGGCCTCCAAAGCATTTTGTCTGAGAGTCGAATGCCAAGGTATTCAAAGGTACTGACTCTCTCCAGGGGGGTAGCATTCAGTGTGAGGTTGTTCATGAAAGATTTGTGGGGGTTGAAAACCATGATTTTAGTCTTAGAGGTGTTATTGACTAAGCCCCGGGAGTCACTGAAAGATTGGTATCTATCTGTTCATTCGTTTTTGTAACCCAACTGGGGTCTTCGACACCAACAGGGTGTCGTCAGCAAATAGAAGCGTCGGCACTTTGTCGCCCGCCAGGATTGGGGCATCAGCTGGATCTTCTTGAAGAAAACTCACCACCCCATTCACATATAAAGGGAACAGGGTGGGGGCCATGACGCAACCCTGGTGGACTCCCTTGCCAACAGTGATCTGCTCTGTCAGCTGACCTTTGGCCCCCCCATCTCACCTGGGCGTAATTTCCCTCATGGAGGCGAATCTACAAGTTGAGGATTAGGGAGGGAATGCCCATAATTTTGAGGATCTGCCACAGCCTGATCCTAGGTACCAGGTCAAAGGCAGTCTTTAAGTTGATGAATGCAAGGTAAAGGCTGCTCTTTCCAATTAACTCGACTTTCCAGTATATAAGCATTAGCCTAAAAACCTAAAAAATGAATGTGCTTCAGTGCCAGGGCTGGGTGGCCACTCTTAGTTGTCAATGTTCTCCTTTTATAGCTCCCCTTTAATTTATTCCTTATCCCCTTTTTAGTCTAGTTTTGCACAGGTCCTTGCATGACTTAAAGTTCATCTGCTGTGCATCACATCCCACATGGCCGCTTCTTCTAATCTAAGCAACCGTCATGGAATGCTATTTTTCAGATTTCACATCTTACCATTCAAAGATGGGCAACGTGTTGGTTTAAAACTTGGCAGTCATGCAGGAACTTTAAAACATCATGTTGTGTACAGTACCTCTGCAAGAGGAACACCTCCTGCTATATTTAGTTTAATTGTTGGCAATTGCCAGCCATGTTAGAAGGTAGCATGTTTTCTTTTTTCTAATTGTATTCCTATCATTTATCTGTCATATACTTTTAAATTTTTGTATTTTTTTACGGTTGTATCGGATGGAGAGTAAAAGAACCAGTCACTTAATGGCTGAATTAATGCAGGAGTGCAAAGATGAGTGACCGAGTGCATGTATGATTACTTATTGTGTGCCTAAACCCATCAGTGACACATATGGTACTTTCATTTATGAGCCAGACGTATTACTATTGGCAATGCTTGTTAAAGATAACTAATACAATAGCCCAACCATGAGGGATAAGCACAGACCCTTCAGCTACAAGCCTCTCCCTCCCAAGTCTTTTGGTAGTGCTTTCCTTATGCCATTGAGTCCATTTTAGGTGTCCTCTGCCGACCACTTTTAGCTGTCAGCTGTCAAAAGACCTTTTGTGATTCAAACCAAAAACGTACAGTGAGCTTAGAGACGCCTATTGCTTACAATTAGTTGGCTATATTGTCACCCTCATTTGCTTGCTTTTTATTCAATATGACCCTCCACTGGAGCATAGCTTCCTTACCATTCTTTTGTTTGGATGACTTGTATCCTATCACTGCTCACAATCAGGGAAGTACTTTTTTGTTTCGTTCAGCAGTTCATGAGAGTGCACTCGTGCTTCTCCCTGCCTCCTGCCTATCCACTGTGTCTCTGTCCTGCCCATTCCCCCTGTTCGTCCATTGCTTCCTCAACTTGCTCTCGACCTAGTGTGCTGCTTGTTGCTCCCTCCTTCCTGTTTTTTAAAAATGTTTTCCAGCATATCTGTTGCTCTCCCACCAACTGTGCAAGGCTTCCCTCCCGCCAAGCCCCTTCCTTTCCACCACTCCTCTATTGCTCCTCCATATCTTGCGGTACCGAAAATATTTTTGTCAACTTTTTTGGAGGGTCTGGCAGCTGCTATTTGCTACCAGCCTGCTCTTTAAAAATATATATAAATATACTTTCACACAGGTCACAAAGGCAAGACAGATTGGCTATGCTACTGCTTGCTAGATCTGGCTTACCAGCACAGTTGTCTGCAAGGCTGCTGCTACCAGTTCTTTATAGCAGAGATAAAATGGGCTTGGCTGCACCCTGAGTAGTATTAGTCTCTCACCAAATGCTGTTGGATGTTTTGTGCAACATTCCATCTCCTATAGAGTGCTTGCGTTGCATATAGGGCTATTTTACTTTGTAAAAGTACACCAAATCATCATATGTTAAATTGTTTATCTCATAGGTTTACTTCATATAGAAAACAAGTGACACCTATACCCATGGAGCTCTTAGCGTCATTTCTCACTCTCTGCAACTTAGACTGCTTCCTTTCCTCTCATTTACACAACTTCTGGCAAAACAAGGACTATTACATTGATGAATTATTGGATCTTCTCAACAGCACGTTCATCCGATACACCCAGACCATCCTCTTGGGTGATTTCAAATACCCAGACAAAACAAGCCCAAAAAAAAGAAAAAGGAGAGACACCCACCTCAGCTTATCAACACACTTAATGTGGTAAATCAAGTTACTCAACCAACACTCTCCAAAGAGAACGTCTTTGACCTGTTCTTCTCAACGTCACCAACAATCTTATTCAGACTACCCATACCGCTGGGCTGGACTGACTGCCTCACCATCTCTATCTCCCTGCTCAGCAGTCTACCAACAAACTGAGTTCTACTCAAAAGAGAAGACCAGACCTTCATATCCCTCAAAGATTTCTCAATAGACATACTGATTCTTGAACTCATCTCTTGCCTGGCCAACTTCAATTTAAACAATTTGTTTGGTAAACTATGTGAACATCCATTCCTCACCAAAAAAACTCATGTGCCTGCCAAAACCATTAGTACCATGGTACTCTTGACCTTGTTGACAATATTTACTCCATTTGCATGCAGAAAAGAAATTGTAAGAAGAACAGAACTTCAGATGACCTCTTGATACTGAAAGCCCCTCTGTGTAGCACAAAGAGAGCTTATCTCATCAGCCAAAGCAAAGTACTATAACAACAAAATCAGTGAACCCACCAGCAGAGCAGGGCGCTCTTCAAGACAATTAAGCACTTCATCAACAAACTTGCTCGACTCCCGGAACTCCATCCTACACTCCACAGACCAATACAATTCCATCAACCGCTTCTTCATTGAAAAAATACAGAGGAACCAACAGCACATCGACAACACCAGGCCTGCTTTGCATCTTACACCAACCCCTTCTTATAGAATCCTGCAATGATATTCATTCAAAGACCTTTCTCTTTCAGATTTTGCCTCCAAGCTTAGCTCCCTCAAAGCCACTTCCTATGAATGTGATCTCTTACCCTCATCCTTAAACAAAATTCTTTTAAGGGAGGCTCTCTCACTCATACTCACCATTGTCAACACCTCCCTTACTCATGGAATCTTCCAGAAACTCTCAAGGCAGGTGAGATCCTCCTAGTTCCAAAGAAGCCTACCCAAGACCGTGATGGCCTCACCAACTACGTGTCCATCAGTCACCTACCATTCATCTGCAAGATCATCAAAAAAGCTGTCTAAATTCAACTTCTTGATGACGTCAGTGCCGTCTCCTACACAATTTCAATATCTGGTTTCAGATCACGTTGCACGACTGAGGCCACTACCTTAAACATCGAGACAACAGTCTTCTGACCACAGATGTAGATGACCCCCGATTCCTGATACTGTTGGTCCTGTCAGATGCCTTTGATACAGTTGTCCAGCCCACCCGCCTCCACACCCTGAAGTCTCAAATGAGATTCACTGGCAATGTCCTTCACTGGTTTTCTTCTTACTTTTCCAACTCACACCAGTCCATTCATAATGGCACCTTCAGGTCCCAAAGATCCCTAGCACCTTTGATCGCCCAGGATTCCATGCTGTCCCCTGTCATTTTCAACCTCTACATGCAGTCTTTTGGGGCTCTACTCATAGGTAACTGCACCAAAATTCACCAATATGCAGATGATTCACAACTCTACTTGAAAGTCTCCTCTGTTCCAGACATTTAACTCCTCCAACACTACCTGCATCATAACAAGGCAAAAACGCCCAACAGTCACTTGAAGCTTAACCCCACCATAATTCCTGTTATTTGCCAACAAAAACAATAATAAAAAAGAGTTCATTCCTGGTTTGATGATCCGGATCATGTCGGCTACAAACCCCACCTTTCACCAAATGCCAAGCCACTTGGATTCACCCTTGACACCACCCATACCCTCAAGGAACAAATGGCCCAAAAAAAAACTGAGTGCTCTCTCTCCTAAGGAAAGAGAAACCATTTATTCCAGAAAGCCACATCAGCACTGTTCAAGCCATGATGCTCTTGCATCTGGAAGGTGATTTAAGGGCTTGCAGCAGCTCGTCTAATCCTGGCCTGGAAGAAATACCTTCTTCCTGATGGAACTCCGTTGGCTCCTCTTGCTGGCCCACGTCATCTTCAAAACCAACTGCATCATTTACAAGGCCAACATGACATGGGTCCTCTCTTATTTTGCAAACTAACTCACCTTCTGTGACGGCAAGCCCACAGCCAGGACCTCATCAGACTGGAGACTAAACTAAGAGGTGATAAACAAAATAAACAAGGTAGCAGGCCTTTTCTATGTATGCACCCACGATGTGGCAGATTATAGGAAAGAATTGATGATGCTCCTCTTCATAGAATACTACATTACAATGAAGTAATAGCGCTGTTCTGCTCTCAGAACCCAGCTACCACGCATCACGTTTTACTGCATGCTTGTCTTTGACCATGTATAGCAATGAGCTGCTTCTTGGCTATGGTCACTGTACACAGGTACCACATACATACATTCATAATTACATACATACATACATACCAGCAGTAGGAGAAAGGGATGTGGGTTATCAAAGGGATTTACAACTCATTCTTTCACTTTTATTGCCCACCCACAGGTGTCACACTCTGTCCACACCTTTATAAATGAACAAGCATTCCAGAAGTCAATAGGTTTTGCTTTTATTTTATTTGTATGGGTTTTATATACCGCCTGAATCACCCCATACGGGGTATCTCTGCGCTTAGGACAGCCGAATGACCACTACGGCGAGTGTAATTTAGAAAAGTTCTGTTTTCAATAATTTCCTGAAGACCAGTAGGTTGGTACATTGACGAAGTTGTAGTGGGAGAAGATTCCAGTAATGGGGTGCCAGATGAGAGAATGCCTTCCCTCCCATCCGTGCCAGTTTGATGCGAGGGGTACACAGGTATGCAAGTTGACTGGATCTCAACAGTCGTGTGGGAGTGTATCTAATAAGTTTACGAGCTAGGTAGCCAGGCCCCAAGTTATGTAAGGATTTGAAAACCATACAGCAGATTTTAAACCTGACTCTCTTTTTCATAGGGAGCCAATGGAGGTCACGGAGCAGTGGGGCTGAAGGGGTCCTGGGAAGTGCGTTGTTTACTAAGCGGGCTGCATTGTTCTGGACCACCTGCAATTTGTTTAAAGGTTTTTCTTTGGCTGCAATTAATAAGGCATTGTAGTAATCTAGTCTGCTGATAATCAATGATTGGACAAGGGTTTTACGAGTGGTAATAGGAAGAAAGGGACAGACCTTACGCAAGATGCGGAGAGTATGGAAACAGGTGTAGGCAGTACTGTTTACATGTTCTTCAAGAGTTAGATCCTTGTCCAAGTGCACACCTAAATCCTTTACTACATCTTTAGGGGACGGGGCAGAGCCCAATTCCTCTGGCCACCAGCTAGGGGACCATCTTAGTCTTGCCTCTCCAAACAGCATAATTTCTGATTTGTCAGTGTTCAGTTGTAGAAAATTCTCCCTCATCCAATGCGCAACACCCTTCATACCCTCAGAAAAAATGTCCTCGGTGAGTGGATTTGCTTTGTCAAATGACAGCAGAAGTTGCGTGTCATCAGCATAGGATCTGGGGGTGAAGCCAAGCCTTCTGAGGAGTCCTGCTAAGGGGGCCACATAGATGTTAAATAATGTAGGGCTCAAACAGGAGCCCTGAGGAACCCCCTTGCTGATACCGGTGGTTTGAGAACGGTAAGGACCAAGATTGATGGTTTGCGTCCTATTGGTCAGGAAATCAATTAACCAACTTAGTGCTTTGCCTCTAACACCTATCTCCTTAAGGCAGGTGATCAGAACCTGATGGGATATGGTGTCGAAGGCAGCCGACAGGTCAAGCAGGACCAACATCACTGCCTGACCCTTGTCTGCTGCCATTCTGATGTTATCAGTGACTTCCACTAATGTAGTCTCAGTACTGTGTTTCGAGCGGAAACCGGACTGTGATTGATCTAGACAGTGGGTAGTTTCAATAAACTCAGAGAGATGTTTATTAATATTGTTTTCGAGAAGTTTACTGTTAAGGGGAAGCAAAGAAATAGGACGATAGTTGGTAATGTCCTCTGGTGACAGCTTCGGGTTTTTCTTTATCGGAACAACCTGGGCTGCTTTCCACTCAGCCGCAAGGACACCTTCCTCCAACGATTTATTAAGGATAGCACAAATAGGACTGGCGAGAGAAGTTGACAAAGTGGCTGCGATTTTGGCAGGCATAGGGTCTGAAGGTGAGCCAGATTTTGTGCTTTTTAAAAGAGCGTCAACTTCCGGTATAGTGCATGTAGGGAAGGTATCTAGGGTTTGTAGTGCCTCTTTAACGGGGATAGAATTTAGAGGCTGACTAGGGCAGGGCCCAGTGGTCGAGGTAATTTTTTGATATATTTGTTCAATTTTCTGAGCTAGATAATTTGCTATGTTGTCACAGAGGAGTTGTGAGGGGGCAGCATCAGCATTGCATGCTTTGGGGTTGGTAAATGTGTTTAATATTTGATAAAGCGTACGGGAGGAATTTTCGGCATTATCAATCTGGGTCGCGATATACGTTTTTCGAGCAAGTTTCAAATTTTTATGGTAAGTAGTCAGAGCATTTTTGAATAAGTCTTTGTCAGTTTGATTGTGTGAGAGGCGCCAGGTGCGTTCTAACTTTCTGCACCGGCATTTCTCTGTTTTCAAAGTGGGTGAATACCACGAGGCCTGCGCACGTTTATGGGGGTTTAATTGTGATTTAGATGGAGCTAACTGATTGATGGCTGCCATGAGGTTGGTATTCAAAGATGTTAATTGATCCTCTATGCCGTCCGATCCTTCAAAACAGGGGGGGATGAAGGAATCTCGAAAGGATTGAGGAGTGATTTTGTGCCACTGCCTAAATACTCTGGTGGGTCTAGTTTTATAACCTCCTAACTCTTGTTTACTCAGGACTGAGAAATCCACCAAATGGTGATCTGACCATTCAAGAGGGGTCGTTGTATTGTAGCGGATATTCGGGGAGTTGGTTAAAATAAGGTCGAGCATGTGTCCGGCCTGGTGTGTTGCATCTGTGTTTATTTTCCTTAAATTTAGAGTAGATAGATCAGTTAAAAAGGAGAGAGTTTCTTTGTTATTAAGATTTTCTCCCTGGACATTAAAGTCACCAAGTAGTAGAAAATTATTGGTGGAAATCACATGCGGAGAAATTACTTTCAGTAGGCGACATGAGAAGTTAGATAAGGGCCCCGGGGGTCGATAGACTAAGGCACCCTTCCAACATGACTGCGGATGTATGTCTACTCTAAAAATCAGTATCTCCATCATGTCGATACAGTGTTGTTCTATGATTGCTACTTTAATGGGGTCCTTAAATATTATTGCCAGACCTCCGCCTTTCCTAATAGGCCTGTCTTGCCTTAGAATGCTATAGCCCTCGGGGAGAGCGATAGCAATATCGGGATTTGAATGGGACTTTGTCCAGGTCTCTGTTAGAAACCCAATATGGGGAAGGGTAGAAGCTAACAGATCCCAAATATTGATAGCATGTTTAGGTAATGAGCGCACATTGGCCAGGAAACAATTCCAAGTTAGCGTAGGTTTCTGTGACACATTTAATGGCTTTAGTTGGGAGGGCAGTTCCTTCATATGGATTCCATTGTAAACTAAGCACTGGAATCTGCAGTGTCTGCAAGAGACAGGGCCTTCAAGGGCTGCTGGTAGTGAGCATGAAAGCATATGAGGATTCCTTGAATGACTCCGAAGTCTGATGGCTTTGAGGTCAGAGTTAGAATATTTTATAAGTGCAGGGATGTTTAAATGCGGATCAGAGGTCGCATTAACAGGGGCTCTGACCGCTGGCCGCGGACGGGCGCAGACGGGCTTGGCTGCGCGTGTCGCGCCTTTCATTCCTTATATGCTGGCGTCTGGAGCGCTAACTGCCCTACTGCCTGCCTGCTTCAAGGGCAGATGAATAACCACGTGGTCAGCAAAATGGGAGGGGGACCAGGAGTGCTTATGGCTGTAGTAAATGGTTGACAGTTAACATTCGAGACCAGGTGCCCTGGCAGCTACAAACCCTCAGCACGTACATTGCTTTTAGCTGAGTCAGGAAGTCAACTAAAATAGATAGCACAAGCAGAGTGAAAAGACGAAAGAATTACGAAGGAAACTTAAGAGGACACCACAGCCAAAATGGCTGCCGCTTATGCCAAGTAAAATATTACACGTTTTCCACAGACGGCCCTTTTGGCATAAGCTAAGACATTTTCCTATGCTTTAAAAGGAGTACGATAAACATCCTGTATATCAATTAACATTATATTGCTGATTTCTCGGTCTATTATTAAACGGGCATTTACATTTTGGACATTCGTTTTAGATGGTAGACAAGTAGTACAAGTGGAAATACAGAGGGAACAAAGCATTGGCCCACATTGGATGCATAAACAACAAGAGCAGAGAATTGCAATAATTATGAACAAGGCCGATAATATTTTTAATCCCCATACAGAAAATATGTTCCAGATTCATCCAGCCCAAGTCCATGTTCCTGAGTCTTGATGTATCTCAGTAGCTATTTTGTATAGCTTGGAAATGACCGCATATACAGAAGGTGAATTGTCCAGTGTGAAGACACAACAGCTGGATCCGATGATACAGCATGCTCCAGTCTATACTGTTCCCATGTGGTCTCTGTCTGGTCGACTATAGAGACATCGATTGCACGTTTTCCCCTACTACCAGCATAGTGATCGAACAATTGCAAATCTTGATGGTAGGTTGGGGGAGCTAAAAACATAGGTGGTAGAAGGAAGGCTATGTAACAGGTACCAGACCAGCCTGGAGGTAGGAAGTAGTATGCCTTAATTCCACAAACAAAATAAGTGTGATGTGATGCAAGGAAGCTGCTTCGGCCTCTCGTAGACATCTGCAACACTGTAGTAGTTACTGTGGCCCACTGGCACATAGCCTGTACTTCGTACACAAAGGGGGCCAGTGGTCATGGCAACAGAGATAACAAGGGGTCCATTTCCTTTAGCCGACCTAGAATTTGGATACACATAATGTGTTGCTGCACTTCCTTTACTATATTCTTCCGTTTCTAAAGCAGTCCCTTTTGCTGATGAGTCCCCATCTTCGTTGGGGTAACAGACTTTCTTCATTAGAAACATATAGAAGTTTGAACCAAGCTGGGCATGAGCCATTGTGAGAGAATGGCAGCGGTGACAACGGGATTCCTTTTATGTTCTGATGAGGAGGAATCTTGCCACAAACCCAACAGTTAGTAGTATTGCTTGGCTGGTGTGTCTGATGCAACATTTGAAGAAATTAATTGTTACTCAGATTTTGCCGGTATCCTTGTTTATGTTTCGGCAAATCAAAATGATGGTGCTCTTTTGCAGCAAATGATGTAACAGTAATGTTAGGTAAGGAGGCTCCAGGCATTACTTCCTCCACCACCTACATTACAGTAGCGATGATGGCAGCAGTCAAAGTCAGACCAAGGATGCAGATTGTACAGCCGTTGCACCTTGTCGCAGTGATCTCCTTCTTCTTAGGCGAGCTCATTTTCATCCAACAAAATAGATGATGCCCTAAGGTCCTGGGCAAGAGTTGGTTTCTTCACTAACGTTGAGACAAGTAGTCACTAATAGGCTACCCCCCTTTGTAGTCAGTCTTTAACCACCCAGGACAGTGGCTCAAACAGTCTCTTTCTGCGATGGAATGTCTTTCTTTCTGGATCGAAGCAGATATCTAGATGTATCAGGGATCGTGTGGTCCGGGAAGACTTCCTCAGGTCTTTCAGGTGACAGAGCTCGCCCTCTCTCGGTGACCAAAATGTCGCGATGATCTGTCAGCACAGCAGGGCTCAAGAAGGAAGAGCTTCCCGCACCTGCCGATAAATAGAAGACAAGCTGTCAGTTAACTGGGACAAATGGTCACTCATCAACATGTCTGGGGTACCTAATACTGATGCAGAAGAAAAAGCTTGGCGCAACAGTTGGGAGGTGCTCTGGCACTCAGCAGTCCATGGGAGGGGCATCGGAGTGTCTTTAGTCAAAAGGGCCAACAAAGGTTTAATAATGTGTGAAAAAACTGCCTACAAAAAGAAGTGAGGCTAATCAGTGAAAGAACATCTTTCTGAGTGTGGGGTACAGGAGTATCTAAAATGGTCTGAATGCGGTCTGGTATAAGTGCACGTCCCTCCTTAGACAGGAGGTGACCTAAATAGGTAACCTGCTGTCTACAATATTGCAATTTATTTCGCAAGACTTTCTGATGATGGGAGGCAATAAATGATAATAACAGTGTTCCTTCTTCACACTAGGTAAGGATGCCATAGCGGCATCCTCATTGATAAGTCAGGATCTCTCAACCATTGGATAATTGTTATTTAAAATAACACGCACACCTTCCGGACAACGTTTTGTAGCACGAAAATATTTAAGCATATATCGATACCCACAATGTTGTCCGGCGTGTTAAGGGAAAGCAAAAATGAACATGCTGCAGTGAATTTGTCAAGTCCAAATTCAAGTGGCTGTGAAAGCGGGCTAGGTGTAGGTGTCTCATCGAATCCTATCGATGCTATCATTGTGCTGGACAGGGGAGCCCTAGGAACCAATTTTTTAGACAGAGCACTACGGGTAGCCCCTGTGTCAACCAGAAACCGATCAGTAAATCCCAAAACGTTTGCGTCAGTATAAGGACCCATTTGATCTACTGGCACCTCAACCGATTCCTTACCCCATTCTAGACATCCCTATGCATAATTGGAATCCTCAAGGGCATCAGCAGAATAATCAGACATTTGATATTGATTTTGTCTATCAAAAGTTTTAGAGTAATTTGGTCCTTGTTCGACTGCCTCAAACCTGGGACGAGCTCCCATACCTCTCCAGTTTCCTGAATTCCCTGGGCGTCCTCTCATACTACCCCTTCCCCGTTAATACTGCTGACCTTGCAAAAGAGGGCACTCAGAACACCAATGTCCAGTCTCTTTCCAATCAGCACACTGATCAAAGGACAAATTTGCTCAAGGGAGAGGGGGCACCCCAGGTGTATACATTGCACGTCCGCCTCTTCCAACTCCCCTAAATGGTGGACCATATATTTGAGCCAACATAACTTTTGTCTTTAAGGTTTATCCTTCTTATCCTTCCTTCCTTTGGCTTCCTGTTCCTGCCGCTCATAATATTGGGCCATAGTCAAAAGGCTATTTCCGGTAACATGTTGGCGACAAATTTATCGACAAACAAATGCTGACCCGTATCATCGGCCAATGACTGACCACTAAAATCATGGAATATTTCTTCAACCTTAAAAAAAATAATCAGAAACTAACTCATCCTTTTTCTGTTTACAGGACGCTAACGTAGTCCAATCTATTTTCTTAGGAGGTATGAAAGTCTTTAACTTAGTCACGATAGCTTTAGGAAGATCTAATATCTCTTTCTGAGGTGTCTGCACAGGCTCCCTTTCTGCATCAATTTGTTCTAAATGTTCCCAGGTAACACCATATGCTACATTATCATCTATTTTACGTATCGTTCTCCACATATCAGGGGGCAAAATAAGCCAGAAGAACATATCAATATCTGGCAAGGTCATAGTGCAGGACCTAATGGTTCCTTCCACCTCCTCATAGAAGGCGGCAGGATTTTTCCGGGGTCGGGCAAAGCAGCTTTAAGAGCCATCACGTCAGCTCTACTCCATCCGAAGTTTTATCATCATTTGTTCCCGCACCCTTAGGAGGAACATAAAGGGGTGCAGCTGCACGCATAGGTTTTATAGCAACCGCACTACTAACAGGTGCAACCTCATCCACCAGAGCATCTACTTTTTGTGCTGGGGATTGAACTGTTTCTACACCTTTATGTTTTCTAGCTAATTCTTGCTCCTTTCGTAAACGCAGTGTTGTGTCTCGTATTTTAACCACTCGTCTAATCATATCAGATAAGGCAGAAAAAGGGAAAGTCCCCTCTGTTAATCGTGTATATTCAGTATTTATATCCTTTGGCCCTAATTCCTGAGAAATTTGTCTATAATCAAATATTACCTCCCAAACAAATTTTTCTACAAAATAAAATTGCTCCATATTTTCCACTGTTGAACCATAGTTACAATGAGCGATGCAGCGTGAGGCTGACTAGCCTCATCCCTAGCAGCGGTTTTTAATTTATCTTTTTCTGCTCTTGTCAAAATAGAGCGAGTCTGTCGCCCATCTTGTTTATCTTGTTCTTTGTCATCTGAAGACAAATGCTTGTCGGCAGAAACCTCATCAGGGGCACTTGGAGTGGGAAACATATACAGGGTGGGGGGCGTTCTAATGGGATGCAGTCATCCTGAGGTTTATTAAGTATGGGATAAATAGGGCGCCTAATAGGGTACTGGCCATTTACCTCTAATCGACGTTCCCTATCTTTTTTCCAATTTTTTCCTTTCTTTATTTTTTTAATCCTAGTGCTTTTTGATATATCGTTTTACGTTGTACTTTTTTCTGCTATAGCTTCTGCTCTCTTCGCTCTCTCTTGCACTTTTTTCTCCCACATACGCACACAATCAAACATATCTTGTCTACTTTTTCTTTTAAATAAACACTGCTCTACATATTGAACCTTTTTTTAAATCAAATGACCCATTCACTGGCCATTGCAGATCAGAATCTTTTTTTGTGTATTTGTTCCACAGTGGACCATACATTATGGAAGAAATACCATATTTGACATGTATATCTCTATTAGGTATCCCCTCTGGGGGAGCGGCTGACTTTTTTTCAAGTTTACTTTGGTACCACCAGAGCAGCAACACCACCTACGGAGTATGCTGAGAACAGGCATGCTTTTCCAATCTGTGTAAAATATTACTACTTCAAAATATTTCAAAAGGAGAAAAATCTCCACATTACCTGCCTTAAAACTTTGCAAAGATAAAATAACAAATTCAAACAAAAAGTCCAGGCTTAACAAATCAAGAGTGCCGCTTTAGCGACCTTACCAAACAGAAGACTCCAACTCCCACCTGCTGATCTCCGGTTGACCTAATGGTCACTTCAAAATTGCCCAATAGAAAACCCCAGTTGAGATCGGCCATCACCTGGAGGGTCAAATCGGGAAAACCGAAAAAATCACGTTGGCCTGCAAAGACGAAGGTCTCCTCATGCAGTGCGCTTCCTCAGTGAGATTTTGATCCTCTGTCAAGACCACTCCTTCGTACGGCTGCGTCTCCAATGGGGCCCCATGAGTCGGCAACTGTGGAAATTTACCTTTTTTGGGGTACACTGGTGCTGTAGGGTCACTCTTTTGTCCACGGGTTCAAAGACCAACAAAATAGAGATCAGCACTGGAGTTGGAAATAAATAACACGTTGATTAATCACTCATGAGTGGGACCACATCCACACAGCACTCTCAAGTGCTGTGTGAGGTAGTACACTGAGGTCACAGAACACAGGTCTTTTATACAGGTTTTCTGCACTGCAAGCATGTGAACAGAAGTAGGAAGAACAAGTTTTAGAAATAGTTATCAGCAAACAAGAGTAGATGAATAACCATGTGGTCAGCAAAGTGGGAGGGGGAGCAGGAGTGTTTATGGCAGCAGTAAATGGTTGACAGTTAACATCTGAGACCAGGTGCTCTGGCAGCTACAAACATACATACATTGCTTTTAGCTGAGTCAGGAAGTCAACTAAAATAGATAGCACAAGCAGAGTGAAATGACGAAAGAACTACGAAGGAAACTTAAATGGACACCACAGCCAAAATGGCTGTCGCTTATGCCAAGAAAAATATTACAAGTTTTCCACAAGGGATCTGGAATGGAGTTCTCTGGTAGGTTGATGGAAATTCACTCGTTTGTTGAGGGTATGCCGGTCGTTCATTGTGTAGTGCCTTATAAGCATTGGTAAGTGGCTTGAACTGGCATCTCTTCACGACTGGTAGCCAATGGAGTTTCTTGAGGTGAGGGGTGATGTGCGTCTGTCTGCGGAGGTTGAGGATGAGTCTGGCTACTGTGTTCTGGATGGTCTGGAGTTTCCTCATGAGTTGGGCGTTGATTCCTATGCAGAGGGAGTTACCGTAGTCGAGTCTGCTGGTGACAAGAGCTTGCGTGACAGTTCGCCTGGTGTTGGCTGGGAGCCATCTGAAGATCTTCCTCAGCATTCGGAGGGTGAGGAAGCATGACCCAAATGATTATATCTTACCTTGTAGATTTCAATGGTACATGGGTTCTGTCCCAAAGCCCTTCCTGGCCCAAACAGGCAATGTCCTTGTCTGTGTCCGCCCTTAACTGGGGACGCTCTAGTGGTGGGGTGACCTGAAGAGCTAATTGAAGTAGAGAGAAGGAAGGACTCATCAGTTTCTGTGCAGATGAATGCAGTCAGATGCAGTAATGTCACTTCCTGTGGAGTTGGATGATGGGAAATTCAGTGATTTCACTTCCTGTGGATAATTGGAAATGAAATCATCTTGCCTCTCCTCTTTCTTTGAAAGATGGTTTTGGGGGAGACCAATGATGTCTCCTCCTGTGCAGATGGATGGTGGAAATTGCAGTGATTCAACTTTCTCTGCAGGCTGATCATGGGAAATTGAGTCCTCTTGCCTAACTTCTTCTTTTAAAGATCCTTCAAATTTCCACTGTATGTTTGTAGAGGACAACCCCATGTGTCCATACAGCACTCCAACTGAAATGTGGAAACCAGAAGGTTGTAATCCATTGGTCTCCATTAAGAAGCAGGCTATTGTTGCGTTGGAGATCAGAGGATATTTTCATTCCTCACTTTATTGTATTTATACAGTGCTAAACTCCTAAGCAGTGCACAGAGAACAATGCCATGACTGGTGGTCTATAGAACATGATTTTGACCGGTTGCTGCCTTATCACAGTGCGGTTCACATTTCATTAGGTTTGAAACTTAGCACTTGATAGGAGAATTTTAATCCTACCCATACGAGCGTGGTCAGTGGTATTCGTATATCTAGAAGGACGGGCTCCCTGCCAGATTTTCAGGAAAACCAGATAAAATAAATGTACATACAATGTTTCTCAGTGCAACTGATTTACATAGCCCATCAGTATCTTGAAAGCCTGGCATGGATCCCACCCTCCTAGATGTATATTGGACACTTCTACCATGGTTGAATGTAACATTGGTTTGAGCGCTATTGAAGGGTTTTCATTCCTTCATTGTGCAGATTCGGTTCACAACACTTACTAAAAGATGTGGCATATAAGCAGGAGGGAGATATATTAACACCAGTTTTATTCTCCCCCCCGGCACAATCTGTGCTATTTTTGTGCATTTAAAATGAGCCATCTCCACTGGGCAAGAACATTCCGCTGCACCCACCCCAGCAGGCCGTCCCACCTGCGCCTCACTGTCTGAGGTCACACGTGGATAACGTTTCCAGATGACTCGATGTCTCGAAGGACGCCAGTGTTCCGGTCCTTGGCTAAGGTTTTCCCTTTCTTGATTGAATATCATTATGATCCAAGACAACAGTGACTTCCTACTATTTTAAGGACGGTTTTCCCCCTTAAGCGTGCATTGGTTGATTGTTTGTGTTGTCTCTTAGAATCATTGCAGTGAATTCTCTGAAAATGTATGAGAATTAATACCTATTGTTTTCACCTATTAACATAACAAGCTCTGTGTAGGTCAGAATGTATCTTACAATGTTAATCCGCTAACAGATATTTTTAAATTTTACTTTTAACTCCTATGCAGTTTAGCCTACGCATCATTTTTCTGATAGGTTGGCTTGCCTTTTCCTTCACGTGCTAGCCCTTGATCTGCTGGCAAGTTACAGCAGGTAAGTGGAGCACAAAGACAATGAAATGATCTGGCTCCTCTTCCCGATAGCCATCTCTTCCTCCGGGCATTCAAGATGGGAGCTATGGCAAGACTCTGAGCTGACTGCGGCCTACATTGATAAAAGATGGGCGCTCAGTGTGGTTCAGTGCTGGCTCAGCAAATTAAGTGAGGTGCAGAGACAGCAAGGATTGATTGCTACCAGACTCAACTTAATTTTAAATAATTGATTTCCTATTAGGCTCTTATTTGAGCTGAAATCTATCAACATCATTAGCTTCTCTTTTAAATTAGTATTCGTCAAACAATCCAAATTTTCAATAATGCATTATTTGCACTTTTCGCAAGCTTGTAGAGTGAACGTCGGTGGCACGTGAAACGCGTGAGGTGGGATGATGCATAAGTGGATTGAACAGGTTTATTGCCGTTAAAGCAGTAATTGGGGTTTGTAAATCCTTTTTTGATGAGGAGTACTCTAATGTGTATAGGCTATGGGCTGCCTTTGATTGGAGTCTTTGTTTCGGTGTGCGTAGTCGATTGTTACTGTGAGTGCTCGGAATGGATGCATTGATCAGATCGTTTTAGTGGATTGTTCATGTGTATTAACAATTAAGTGCGTGTCTTAACTTCACCAGCAACACGTGGCAGATTACCAGTACTATTGTATCCGCCGGCCCATTGGTTCGTTTGAGTTAACGGTCGCCTCTTCACTTGACTGCCGCACGCATTACATTGGCAGCGAGTGCATGAAAATGCATGTTCTGCGGTTCTAGGAAGCCGTCTGATTGACAAGACATTTTTAAAAGAGCCCCACGGGCGCACCAAGACTCCATTCTATGCCTTTAGAACGTGTAGTCAATTCCACGCGGTTTTAGTGTGCGTTCTCCCCAGTCTAAGTAGGTTTCTGTTTCCCATTTGGTTTAATAGCTTCCTGCATTCTCAACTGCATTTCATCAGGGAATCGTTTTGTGGCTTGATTTGTGCCACTAAACTACTATGCATAGTATTTATGTTTCACTGTACGCTGTCTGATTGGGGTCACCCAGCTCTGTGTTCCTGCTGAAGAAAACGCAGTTGATAATTTACAGTGACTTATTCGACTTTGGTACTATGTAAATATCTAGTTATTTCCACAACCTTAATAACACTGTGCCGGAAAACAATTGTATGTTTTACTTCTACGAGCCACTAAGGAAAGATTGTATTTGCTTTGCATACCAAATGATGTGCAGGTGAACAGTGGCCGCATCTCTGCATTTATTATGTCTTTGTAATTATAGAGTGCTAGAGAGGTCCTTTTTCAATATGTAAGGTAAGTTCTTATAGGGAAGTATAGATTTACTATTTATATATATATATTGCGTAGGTGCGTATATGTGAAGTAAGGTATAGAAAAACTATACTTGCTTAACTCACTAAGAGCATATAGTATCAAATAACATGGTGGTGTTCTTGTTAAGCAATTTCCAAAAATCAATGTGGATCAAGTAACAATGGTTAGACCTTATTAGGATTTTAAAGGCCAATCAATATACAATGTGATTTTTGGATCTTACACTAAGTTTCCTAACAGAAAACAAAGTGTAAATGTGTACTTTGAAATCAAAATGGGCAGGTATATTGGCCAAAACATGATAAACTATAAATTCCACTTAATATTTCCAAACATTTCTCTACATGTATGTACCAAGCTCTCATTTTGCTCCTTTAGGCTCTCTTGTACTCTCTCTATTTACTCCCAATCTCTTCCCTCTGCCTTTTTAACCCTTTTCCTTTGCTATCGCTTTCTGTCTGCTGCTGCATCCATCGTCCCATGCCTGTGTCTCCTGCTCTTTCTTGCTTTTTCTATTTACTGTCCTTTCTTACTCTTAATTTTCACTCCTTTTCTAAAACCTTTTCTCAATATTCTCTTCTATCTTCTTTGTACTTCTCAATATTTTTCATTCTCACATCAAAAAAAAAGTGAAAGCATATTGCACTAAATGGAATCTGCTGGGAACCCCAAGTGTCTTACCAAACAGCTTATCCTACACTTCTCCCAATAACAGTAGTACTCCACTAAGCTATCACCTATGAAAGGAAAGGGTCCCTAAGACACAAGGAAAGATCAATATTTTGCCTTGCAAATTGACCAAGTCTGGTGAGATGGCTAGCTGTGGTATTTAGGCCAGGGCTCCATCGGCACCCAGGGAAACCTTCCAAGCCCAGACATTTGTGAAAACAAGGTACCTAGGTAAGTATGGGGTGGTGTAGCTTGCGTGGATCCCAATACTTTTTCTTACCCAGAATTCCCTGCAAACACCAAACCTTGGCTGAATCAGAGATTTTCCTCATTTCTGTGAAGTAAAATTTCAGAATCTGTGAGAAACCATAACATTCCTACTAACCATCATTCCCACACTTCTCCCAAGAAAAACACTACCCGAATTCACTAAATATTATGCATTTAGTCTATTCATTGGAGCCTCATAACAGCAGTTTTATTTCCTATGAAAATAAATTAGATAATGATAATGCAGAATTTCAAAGAAGTCAAAACATTTCAAAACGCAGATCCATACTACACAGATTTTAAATTGCAATATACAAAAAATCTGAACATGTTAGTCGATGTTCTGTGGAGATGTCTAGAGAGGTCAATTATAATACAAGTGCTTTCGGTCCAGATGCCCTAATTTGGGTGTCCACGATATTTGGTTCAAGGAGATGACTCGTCAGTGCGTTGGCACTGGCAGGGTTATTCAGCTATTAAACCATTTTTGAAAGATACTCTGTTACAGCAGCCCTTTGTGACATGTCAGGCTATATTGGGTCATTTCAGATTCACACTACTGCTAGTTAAGGTATTTGCACCTCTTTTGCAACAGGCACATTAACCTAACAAACTATTTTTCTCCTATTAAAATATAATGATCTGTAAATCAGATACATTATCTCACCAGGCTATATTTCACTAAATGCCAGGGTAGGCTGGAACAATGTCAGTCATATATACGTGGTGCCTGACTTGTGTTAAATCTGTCCCAGCACAATAGGCCAATCAAAGCACGATCCCATATTAGAATCTCAGGTTTTCTGATTGGACTTTGCTCTGTATGACTGATAGGCTTAGGTAGTGGCAACCACTTATGCATCAGGAATAGGAAATATCATGAAAGTGGCTGGCTTAAGAACAACATGACTCAGTTTCCTGTACAGTTGTGCAATCTCTTCACACAGTAAATTATTGTTGGACATACCTCTAAGCTGTGACAGCAGACTAGTTTTGATACCACCTTTCATATCAGCTCTTCGCACACAACACTGTGCCATCCCACAGGGGTCCATCATATCCCTTCTACTATTCAACATCTACCTACCATTCTTACCTAACCTGATTAAATCATTCTCTCACACCAGTTACAACTATGTAGATGCCCACATCATTTAAAAAAATGTATGGCCTGGAAAACCTCTACAAATTAACACTTGATGATTGCGTTTAGGCCTTAAATACTTTGCTGATAACCATATAAACTACATACCCCCAAGGCCGAGCTTTTAACCTGTGAAAAATACCAAAAATACCAGCCGGCCGCCATATGGCCTAAGGAACATGAGGCCTCTCCAACAATATCAAGAGAAGTCAGAAACTTTGGGTAAACCATGGATTCAAAGCTTTATTTGACTGAACATGTTAACAACATAAAACAGAGTGCCTTCTATACAAAGAAAACAATACGTTGCATCCTCCCATACCTTGGATGCCAACAGAAACTGCAAGCCATCATCAAACTCATAATCTCCAATCTTGACTATGCCAAGAGCTTATAGCTTGGCACATCGACATTTATAATACACAAAATGCAATTCATCCAAAATGCTGCTGCAAGATTTCTTCTCTGCCTTCACCCAAGAGAACACATGTCTCCAGTCTTCCAATCACTCCACTGGCTACCTTCAGCAAGAAGGGGATTTTTGCATTGTTCAGAGCCTTCAAGGTAAAGGACCACTATACCTACAAGCTAAATTCAAGCAACAAAAGATGATAGTAACAATGCACAACCTAGCAGATCTCTCCACTTCTTCCTCCCTCCAACAATACCCGCTCTCGTCCAGAACCATCCAATAGGGGCAGATTTACTAAGGTTTTGTGTCAGGTTGCTTCACTTTTGTGGCATAGCCCTGGCGCAAATTCATTTTTGGAATTTTAGTAAGCCATGCAAAACCACTTTGTGTACTTTATACTATGTAACGCAAGACATTACATATCATTGTCTTGCGTTACCTTGCATTCCTTGGGAAGTAGTTCCATGGGTGGAGTATGGGCATTCTCATGCATCCACCCATGGATGTTTGGCGCATTTACAGATTTACTGCAGCTAGTAAACCTGGAAATGCATCAGAATGCTCTTGTCTTCCCTGGTTAGGCGTAACAAGGCGAAATATCTTTATTTTGCCTTTTTACTTCCTCATTCTACGTGTGTTGCATTCTGTAGCACACATAGAAAGGGATCTATGCCTCTAAGGAATTTATTTGTGCAGGAAGTTGTCCCTTCTGCAAAAACATAACCCTGCCTGTAACGGCTGTAACGCAGGCACCCTTGCACAATGGCACAAGGGTGCCTGCTTTGGTGCTAGGCAGCTGTCAGTGCACCAGTGTTAGAACACAGCAGAAATGCGCCATATTTTTGTAAATATGGAGCGTTTTTGTTGTCTGCCTTTCAAGCACATACAGTGCAGCAAGTTGCCTGGTGTGTTGCATGAAATGTAAGCAACTCAGCCCCACAATTTCTGATTGGACAACCCAATGAAGTTACCAGCTAAGCAGACTATAATCATAAGAAATACCATAATGGGACCCACAGAGCTGTGCAAAGCTGCCAGCATACTGAAAAACCATAAACTGTGCATGTGTCTCTCACACCTCATCATCCACCACACTTCTATGCACTGCATCTCATAGCACGATAACTGCAGCTCAGTGGTCATCACGCATGACATGGAAACACTTCCCACGTTGGATCACAAAACAAAACACCCTTCTAACCACACACCAACTAACCACACACCACCCTATATGGCATAGCTTGCTGCCTATATAGGTAAGCTTTTCAGTAGCACACATAGTAGTAAGCACTATACAAATGTGCAATTTAATGCAATATTTTTCGCTTGTGCATCACCAAGATTTGTTGTGTTTCTATTACAATTTGTGTTTCCATCACACTTAAGAATTATAAAACAAAATGTGCTTCATTTGTGCTTTTGAAGGGCAACCTTTTCCCAGACAGTGCTAACATGTGTAACAAGCATTTGTAATGCAATAGGTCTTGCATTTACGAAAGTTGAAGCTATTGGCATTGTAAATGACAATAGCTGAACTTCTTGCAAATCCGGGACCTAATCCATTGCAAATATTTTTTTTGTTTACAAGCGCCTCATGCCGCACTTTCACATTAATAGAGGCTAGCCCCTTTCTTTAGAAGAGCTGTGTCTAAAGAAAAGTCCGCGGCTGCTATTAAAATGAAAGTGCGTTATGGGGCGCTTTTACCAAATGAAAGCGGTGTGGCCTCTATTAATGTGAAAGCGAGCAAGGGGGCGCTTAAAAACAAACAAAAAGTGAAATAGTAAAAAATAAAAAATGCGGGCGTCTGTGCAGTGGTGGGAGGGGGCAAGGAACAGAGCATATTTCAAACTGAAGCTCTGAGTCACTAAAAAACTGTTTTGGGAAATTAACAGCGCCTGCTTCGAAAGCGCTTGGGGGGGGGGGCATATTTTTAGCCGACGCCCATTATGTGAAAGCGAGCATAGCGCGTTGCAAATACCACCCAAAAACATGCCCGCTGGGAGCCAATTGAAAAAATGTGCGGGAAAATGGGTGGAGCCTTCTTTCCATTCCTCAAAACAGCATGCCTCGCAGAGCAGGGCATGCGATGCCCAGGCTCAACCTAAACATGACAAAATAATGAAATGATACTATTGAAAAATATGCTGCATTAAGCCACATAATATGTTTTCTTGGCACATAATTTAATCAACATTGCTGCTTAATTTAAGCCTTCCTGTAGCCTAATTCCAGTGGCTGTGTTTGTACCACAGAGAGATTGTCGCATATTTCACTTTACAAAATCCTCTCACTTTTAAGTCAAAGGAAGAAAAGTAAACAACATCTCTGTTAGAAGAACAAGCAGCAATTTGTTGGAAGATACAGCCTGACATGTAATCTGTCTTGGAACATTCAGCAAATGTAACAATATAAAAACAGCATTTAAAGGAATTGTTATTGCTTATTCTCCTTCTGAAAACCCACAGTCTTTTATGTGCCAGCTGCATTGGTCGTTTGGGGGTAGGGGTGCAAAGATTATTAAAGGCTGGTCCTCAAATGCCCCCATCCCGCCCACCCCCAAATTTCCAATTTTAACAGTAGGGAGGGAACTGGGTGTCTACAGAAAACCGTGAATGGTGACTCTTGGGTCCTTCTGATTGGGTGCCCTAGGAATTGGTATTTTGCGGCTCTGACTTGACCAGTACTCAGCCTATCGAGAAGTCTTTGCTAAAGGTTTCCAAACAAAGTTAGGCAGATATTGATCAATAAAATCCTAACCGCAAGAGTATAGGCCTTGTGCATTTCTAAATCTACATGCATAAATGATTTCTCTGCAATGAAATGCTGTTAATTAACTGAGACCACCTCAAACTCTTAAGAGTGTACTTTGGCCATGGCAAGTGCTACATTAGGACACTATAGGCAACCGCCTTACAGCACCACTGCTAGAAGCAATAAGAGGGCCCCAGATTGCAACAAAAGTTCTGAATTTGACCTTGTTTTTATCGGAAGAGTGGCTCCCAAATGGCCAGCACTTTATGAAGCTTCCAAAATTCTTGCACTGGAGCATTCCCTGTTTTCCAATGACACATATTAAGAGGTAGTTCGGATTAGCACCATAGAATAGGCCTTATAATGTCATTTATTGTGCCACGCTATAGGTTATTAGCCTACAAAGAAGTGAAATGTTTTAGGTTAGCTCATGTGACTCAATTTGTAGCATCTTGTTGATTTAATGTATGTATTTGTGCATATCTCTCTCTCTCTCTCTCTCTCTCTCTCTCTCTCTCTCTCTCATTTCTCACCATCGATGCCCACATGGCCCTGTGTCCTAAGTTCTAATCTACCATGGTAATTGTTATGTAAAGTGTTTCTAATTCTAATACTGTTTCCTCATACTCCAATAACATAAAAGTGCTTGCATTTAAGTTATGTACGCATGTCAATAAAATAGGCAAACACACTTTACATCTATATTAATATCTGTACTCCCACACAAGAGTCTGTTCTTACGCTACTGTGAGTCCTTCAAAGCTCAGCTGATCTGCCCTGATTTTGGAATCTGAGTGGGTCTGTAGCCGACAAGACAAAAGTTGATTTGGAAGCAGCTATCTCTCTCCACCTGCCTGCCACCTCCAGCTCTGCTCCCACCTCCCTGGCTTAGTGATGCCAGTGCTTATATGCTTTTTGTCTACCTTGAAGTTTCTTCTATGTAGCCTCAGTGCTATTAAACTTCACACAGCTAGTAAAACCCTATGAAATGTTGCACATCTACCAAGTCATCTTACCTGGCACTCCCGCCTATTTGGCAGACAAGCTCACCATTTTTGGTGGCTCTCGGGCCAGCAGAACATTAGACTGTTGGAGCTATAAAAAATTAAAAAAAAAAAGCAAGGAAACTGGTCTTCCTCATCTATGAACCCAGTATATGGAATGACATACCCATATCCATTAAGAAAACCACACCCTGTTCCAGTTTAGGAAACCTTATTTATTTATTAGATTTATAAGGCGCGACAGCTACCCAAAAAGGGTTTCCCGGCGCCTGGACAGTACTGGATGCAGTCAGAAATACGGAAAAGAATTATTGATTAAATAACCACGTTTTTAATGAACGACGGAACTGGGTGTAAATGGTTTCTTTGCGAATAGCAAGAGGAAGGGAATTCCAAAGGGTAGGACCTAGAACCGAAAAAGATCTGCCACCCATTCTAGCAAGTTTGAACCTCGGCACTGAAAATGTTTCAAGCGTGGCAGAGTGGAGATGGCGAGTAGGAACGTAGGGGCAGACAAGAGTGTACAAATAGTCGGGTGCTAAGCCCCCTTGATCTTGAACATATAACTCAGAGCTTTCAATTCTATCCGCTTTTCAATTCTGAGCCAATGTAGATCTCGAAGGTGGCCAGAGATGGGAGAGAACCTGGGGATCCTACAGAGGAGTCTTGCAGCTGAGTTTTGCACCAATTGCAATCTACGGGTCACAGCCTTGTTTGCACCCAGAAAAAGAACATTCCCATAGTCCAGCCGTGATGTAATAAGGGCATGGACTACTGTTTTCTGGGTGGCATTAGGTAACATCCAAAGGATCTTACCCAACCATTTTAGAATGGTAAAGCAAGTAGCTGTAACCCTGACTGCTTGATGGTGCATCGTCAAAGAATCGTCAATATGAAAACCCAGCTTACGGACATGATCTACTGGCTGCGGAAGAGCACCCATCTCATCAGGCCAGTGAAACGAGCCCCAGAGGTCTTTCTTTTTGCCAAGGATTAAGACCTCGATTTTGTTACCATTTAGCTTCAGATAATTTTGGCTCATCCAAATTGCGATTTGTTGAATACCCAACTGGAGACCAGAAGAGGAGCAGGAGTCAGAGTTGGAAAGTGTGAAGATGATCTGCGAGTCATCGGCATATGTAAAAAGAGTCAGACCAGCTTTGTCATCAATGTCTGCTAGCGGCCTGACATAGAGATTAAAAAGCAAAGGACTTAGAATAGAACCTTGAGGGACTCCAAAAGGCGACGAATGGACATTAGAGCTATCTGAAGCAGAAAAAACCTGAAAGGTGCGGTCGTCCAAAAAGGAGACCAACCAATCCAGGGCTGAGCCACAAATGCCAAAAGATCTCAACGTATTTATTAGTATAGGATGGGAGATAGTATCAAACGCCGCGCTCAAATCCAACAATATGAGCGCGACTGTGTCTCCAGCATCCAGGTGAAGGCGTAGTCTTTCCGTGACCCCTAGTAGAGTTGTCTCCGTCGAGAAACCTGCTCTGAACCCGGATTGTGAAGGATGAAGGATTTTACTAGTTTCAATAAACTTGGAGAGGTAGAAATGGATATGTCTTTCCAAACTTTTAGAAAAAATGGACAGAAGGGAAATAGGCAGATAGTTTGCAAGAACCTTAGTGTCCGCAGTAGGCTTTTTTAACAATGGGACGACCATTGCAAGTTTCTAGGAAGACGGAACTTTGGACTCCTGCAATGAGGAGTTCATAGCTTTCAGGATAACTTATATGTGAGAGGGACCAAGTTGTTTAAGAATGGAGATAGGTAGTGGGTCATTAGGAGAGCCAGATTTAATTTTGTCAAGAATAGTACCAAGGGAGCCCAAATTAAGAGGAGGCCAGGAAGCTAATAGGGGAGGAATAATGAGATGTTCCGTAGAAACACTAGCCAAATTAGAGGACGGCAACACACAGGCCATGGTAGTCGATTGTTGTTGTAAGGAACAATACAAGGAGGAGTTGGTTATTTCCAAGTGGATTTTCTCTATTTTACACGACAAGAAGAGAGCAAGATCTTCACACTGCTTCTTATTTAACGGCAGAGGCTTTGCTATGGTTTCAGAACCCGCAAGACTTTTTACTAAGCCAAAGAGTGTCTTAGGGCAATTAGTGGCAGCAGTGATAGTTTTGGAAGTATAAGTGGCTCTAGCAGTTTTACATAAATTGTGGTAGACTTTTTTGGATTTTTTGTAAACTTCTTTCAGATCAGGCGCATAATTTCTTCGCCATTTCCTTTCCAATGGTTTACATTTGGATTTTTCAACTTTATGGGTCTCGCTATACCAAGGAGCTGGGGAACGATGGTGAATTCGTTTTTTCTTAGTCAAAGGAAGGCACATATCAACAGCGTCGGAAAGCCAAGTATGAATATTTTTGGACATTACGTCAACCTGAGAGTCGAAAATAGGTACATTTATACTGAGAAGATTATTCAAGGCAATTGCGTCATTTTTTTTCCAGTCTCTTTTAGAAGACATGGACGAGGGGAGTAAGGACGTAAAACTAGAAGGGAAGGAGATTATAAACTTTTGCAAAAAGTGATCCGACCAAGTGATAGGTGTTGCTGGTTCCCTTTTAATAGAGGGAAGACTGGAGAAGATGGGATCTAGAAGGTGTCCGGCATTATGTGTTGGGCCCGAATTACACAAATTAATATTCATGAGATCCGCAATAAAGTTGGTACATGTAGGATGTAGGAAACCTCTGAGGACACACCTCTTTAGTAGTACTAGAATGCATCCCAATGCCAGTTCACTTCCACTCTCAGAACCCTACCACCTCTCCAGTCACTCATTGACTGTATCGTTGCAATTGACCACTTATAACACTGCTGCATTTCATCTGGTGCTTGATTTATGCCAGTGGTTTCCGGTGCTCAGCCCCGTCACTTATTTCACAGGGCCGGGGCTATACCATTTTTCTTCCATCAGTGGTGGGGTCCGGTAATTGATCAAAATAAATGTACCTGTCCTTCAGGGTGGCTGCCTGATGTATCTTCACAGGAAAGCCCGCCCTGGCCCATGCAGCATGAAGACCGTGCATCATCGTGTTAGTGATGTTTTCTCATATTTTGCTGATGCGGATGGGATAATTGGGTCGGAGGTCTGCCCCCGGCTCCCGTGGCAGAGCCAGGGTGAGGCAGGCTAGAACTGCGTGGGTGCAGGGTGAAGTTTTCTGCCAAGGTACTACACGGGAAGAGGACATCAATTTTGCATGCCTGGCTGCCCGGAAACAAAGCTGGCTATCCATATTCTTTTCTCATAGTTGTGCAGGTGACCAATGTAATGTTCGGCATGCGCGAGGCGTTCTAGCCTTCCGCGCTGCCGAGGTGCGCTAGCGCTGACGCGTGACGTCAGACGCTAGCTAGATATAATAAAGAGGCGTGGCCTCGGCTCGGCAGTCGGAGCCGCGTGTGTAATCACATAAGACCGGCTCCCGTGTGTTTATTTAGCGCGATCGCGCTGCCATGCTAATTAGGCATTTACAAATACTACACTGGCGACGAGGGGTCAAGTGAGCCCTGCTGTGCTATGTTGGCACCCCACAATGCTTCTGGTGCCCTCTCAGGTTGCCTAAGCCTGTGCATGCTGCTTCCCTCATGGTGTCTCGTTTGAGCCTGCTGGGAGGCCTGGTGAAGACAACTGCAGGTGCCAGGAGGGCCCTTCCTAAGATCTGCTGGGTGTGCCCTGGAGCCCCAATCCACGGCCTGGAAGGGATATGTCTCGCCCAGGTGCTGTCGCACATGCCCCCACGAGGAGTCTGCAGACCACCGTGCCCTCCTCCGATCCAGGCCCATGCCAGGTGTGATCGCCGTGACCCAGAAGCGCCGAAGAGTCCCACGGACGACGTCCGGAGGTAGGCGCGTCCCCGATTGGTGCAGCAGCGCGAGGGAGGTCACCGACCAACGCCCGGGGGAGTGCAGGCCAAGTGGCGTCGACGCAGAGGAGAGGTAGCCAGCGTTCACCGCGTGCTGCGCACGTGCCAAGATGGCGTCGATTCCCGCCATCGAGCCGTTTGTCGTGGATGGTGCCCCGTCGTCCCTCGCCCCGCGATGGAAGGATTGGACAGACCGCCTGCAATTCTACTTCGAGGGGGCTGGCATCGCAAGGGAAAGACGCAGAGCACTGCTGCTCCACCTGGGAGGTAAAGACATCCACCGCATCTACAAAACGCTCGTGGAAGCCACGCCGAAGACGTACCACACATTGCTGAACGCGCTCAACGCCCATTTTGAGCCCATGGCGAACAGAGACTATGAGAGGTTCATCTTCCGTCAGGCCAAGCAAGAGGCGGACGAGTCTCTGGATGCGTTCCATGGCAGGCTGAAGGAGCTAGCCAGCACGTGTGGGTTCCGTGATGAGCAGGAGGAGATCCGAGGGCAGATCATACAGGGGTGCTACTCGTCTAAGCTTCGTGTCACCGTCCTCCAGGAAGAAGGAAAGCCCCTGGCGGACATCCTCACCCTCGGACGGTCAAAGGAGTTGTCGCAAGCGAGAGCCTCGCACATGGAGGCAGGCCTACATCGCCCTGTGAAGACGGAGCAAGTGCAAGTGGCGGAAGCGGTGAACGTAGTGCGGCCAAAAGGGAGGCAAACCGGAGGGAAACGGCAGCCGGAGGCCAAGAAGAAAGACTGTGGGTACTGTGGCGGCCAACCCCACCGCATGCAAGACTGTCCGGCCAGAGGGAAAAGGTGCGGCGCCTGCGGGTGGATGAACCACTTTGCGGCGGTATGCCGGTCCACCAAAGCCAAGAAGGAGGCGGCCCATGCGGTACGCGAAGAGGCAGACAGCGAAGACATGGACGACGACACCGAAGAATACCCAGTCCACTACGTGTTTGCAATCCACCAACCACAGAAGAAGAAGCGCAGACTTCCGAAATGTCGCATACTAGTCCAACAACAGGAAGTAAAGGCGACGATTGACACTGGGGCCTCCATCGAGCTGATGGCCGCCAATGTCTACCACCAACTGCGGGCCAAACCCCCGCTCAGAGGGGCGAAGATTAGAGTGTTCGCATATGGCCAGAAGACGCCCATCCCCCTCATTGGTTGCTTCCAAACAGAGATACAACATGGCGAGAGGAGCATCACCACCACCGTCTACGTCACGGAAGAGGGCAGCGGGATGCTGCTGAGCGGGCAATCGGCCGAAGAATTGAGGTTGATATCGTTCGCCATGGCGGTCCTGGAGGAAGAACTAGACACCATCCTAGAAGAGTTTGGAGAGGTCTTCAACGGCATTGGATGCCTGAAAGGAAAGGAAGTATCCCTACACATCGACCCGTCGGTCCAGCCAGTGGCCCTGAGGCACCGACGAATTGCTTTCCACCTGCGGCAGAAGGTCGAGGAGGAGCTAGAGGCCCTGGAGAGGCAAGGCATCATTGAAAAGGTCAGTGGGCCAACCCCGTGGGTATCCCCGATCGTCATCGCCAGGAAGCCGAAGCAGCCAGGACAAGTCCGCATCTGTGTAGACATGCGCCTCCCCAACGCCGCGGTCAAAAGAGAGCGACACCTGACGCCCACCATTGATGACATCCTGGGAGAGCTGAACGGGGCCAGGTGGTTCTCGAAAATGGACCTACGGTCAGGCTACCACCAGCTACCCCTCCATCCGGACTCGAGGTACATCACCACTTTTTCCACCCATGTGGGCCTCAGACGGTATCGGCGCCTGAACTTTGGCATTTCAAGTGCCGCCGAGGTATTCCAAAATACCATCAGAGAGGTGCTCAGTGGGCTCCCTGGTGTGCTCAATGTGAGTGACGATCTGCTCATATATGCGTCAACCATAGAGGAACACCATCAGCGGTTGAGGGGGGTCCTCAAGAGGATCCAGGAGTCAGGCCTGACCCTGCACCGAGAGAAGTGCCAGTTCCTGCAGAATAAGATCAGTTTCTTCGGGTATACATTCTCGGACCAAGGGGTGGCCCCAGACCCGGACAAGGTGAAGGATGTACAAGACACCCCAGCTCCGACGAACATCTCGGAGGCCCGGAGTTTCCTGGGCATGGTCAATTTCTGCGGCCGTTTCATTCCGGACCTCTCCAACCTCACCAAACCCCTCAGGGAGCTGACCAAGTCGTCCACCACGTGGCAGTGGGGCCCGGAACAAGAGCAGGCGTTCCAAGCGACGAAGGCGGCCCTGTCCGCAGACACTACCCTTTCATATTTCGACCCGGCCAAGCTCACCAACGTGGCAGTGGACGCGAGTCCGTTTGGGCTGGGAGCGGTCCTAACACAACTCCAGGACAATGAGGAGTGGGCCCCCATCGCCTACGCCAGCCGGTCCCTGACCGAAACAGAGCAGCGGTACTCGCAAATTGAACGAGAAGCCATCGCCATCCACTGGGCATGCCGGTATTTTCACGTATATGTGTATGGACATCATTTCACGGTGACAACCGACCACAAGCCACTCATCCCTCTCTTCCAGGGGTCGTCCTCGAAGCCGCCACCCCGAATTGAAAAATGGATACTCCAGCTACAAGGGTACGACTACCGGGTGGAGTATAAACCAGGGGCCACGAACCCGGCGGACTACCTATCACGACACCCGCGGAGAGCCACGACGGAGGAGAAAGAGGAGGCCGAGGATACAGAGGAGTACGTCCGGTACGTGACAGAGCGGTCACGGCCCCTCCCAATGAGCCTGGCCGCAATAAGAGAAGCTTCAGAAGGCGATGAGTGTGTGAGAGCAGCAGTGGAGGCTGTCAGATCGGGGGATTGGAGGACAATTCAAGCCTCGCTCAACAGACGAACGCCCCAAGCCAAGCTAACACTAGAGTCGTTCCTAAAGGTGAGAAGTGAGCTGTCCATTGACGCCCAAGGATGTCTTCTGCGGGGTCCGAGACTAATCATGCCGGCCAGCCTCGCTCAACAAGCGGTGGACCTCGCCCACAGGGGACATCAAGGAGTGGTGAAAACAAAGGGCAGGCTCAGAGCCAAAGTATGGTTCCCAGGAATGGATGCGATGGTGGAACAGACGGTGAGAACCTGCACGTGGTGCCAAGCCGCAGGACCGCCGGAGCGCCCTCGCCCAGTGGCAACCGAAGACAATCCGCTGCGACCATGGGAGTGCGTGAGTGCCGACTTCGGACATCTCCCCGATGGGCGGTATGCGTTGGTCATCATCGACGACTTCACCAAATACCCAGAGGTCGAGATCGTGGGGAGCCAGACAGCCACGGAGGTGATCGCGAAGTTTGAAAAAACCATCGCCACTCATGGCATATTCGGGGTGGTTAAGACCGACAATGGACCGCCTTTCCAGGGGCAGGAGTTTGCAGAGTATCTCAAGAGCTGGGGGATCGCTCATCGCAAGATAACACCGCGGTGGCCTCAGGCCAATGGAGAGGTGGAGAGGTTCATGAGGACGCTCAATAAAACCATTCGCATCGCTATGGCTGAGGGATCTCCTCTAGAGAGAGCAATCTACAGCTTCCTGCGGGAATACCGTCTGACCCCCCATGTCACAACCGAGGCAGCGCCCGGGTCAGCCACCATGGGGAGAATCGTAAGCGACACGATCCCGCACCACCCTACTTAGGTTCCGGCACAAGCCACCAATGAGAGGACACTAGCCAACCGGAGGCGATCAAACAACCACGCCAGCCTGCGAAGGGGAGCTAAGGAGTCCAGGATACAGCAGCAAGACCGAGTATACGTGAAGGACCGCTACCCAGGCAGCAAGTTCAGACTTCCTTTTGAACCACAACCATGGGTGGTCACCCGCCGGACAGGCACGATGGTGACCGCTCAAAGAGGTGCGGAAACGGTCACGCGAGATGTGTCCTTCTTTAAGAAAGTCCACCCAGGAACACCGCCGCGTCCCGGGGCCGAGTCTGAGAGGCCGGATCCCGACCAGCTGAGAGAAGATCAGGAGGTGGAGGACGGTCCGAGCGAGGATGGGGGTGCACAACCCGTCCCAACCACCCCAGGGGGTAACCCGCCTGGCAGCTCCCCAGCCCGGGTCGAGCCGAACACCCCAAGGCGCAGAACCCCCGAGGTGGTCCCTTCCAGAGGCGGTCCGTCCCGCTACAACCTGAGGAAGAACCCTGCACCCTCATCCCAGCTGGCGGACTATATGGTGTGACCTGTAAGGACTGGCGAACTGGTAACAGATCCATCGTTTTGTTTTCATGTTGTGCTTGATGTTTTATGAAGGTTGGAAGGAATGTAATGTTCGGCATGCGCGAGGCGTTCTAGCCTTCCGCGCTGCCGAGGTGCGCTAGCGCTGACGCGTGACGTCAGACGCTAGCTAGATATAATAAAGAGGCGTGGCCTCGGCTCGGCAGTCGGAGCCGCGTGTGTAATCACATAAGACCGGCTCCCGTGTGTTTATTTAGCGCGATCGCGCTGCCATGCTAATTAGGCATTTACAAATACTACAACCCCCAATCCATTCCAGTCCGCTCACGCTGCCTATCGGTGGTATGTGCTGCAGTGCAGTGTCTAACTGCTGAGCTACGTGCGTCGTGCAGCGTTAGAGGGTCTGGGAGCAGGTGAGCAGCTGGCACTGGCCCGCCTGCCCCGATAGATTACAGTGTCATTCGTCACCCTCCACTAAGCGGCTAAACGATGGAAGACCGAGAGCATTCTCGGCGCCGGGACCAAGGTTGCTTCATTGAGGACTCCCTCACGTGCCCGAGGCGAAGACACGGGCACGTGAGGGAGGCAGTCGGACCAGCAATGGCTCTGTAACATTTGCAGAGCACTGTGCATGCACGCATGGATTGCTGTGCAGTAGTGCGTGCACACACGTTCACTAATTAAACAATGATTGTGAAGCGAGTGCAAATGGGACCCTTAACCCTTTCCTATATTATTTTCGGCAACCCAATGTTCTGTGGCACCGGCCACATTCTTCTGCGCTAAAGATTGAGCCCCGGGACATGTTCTTTCACAAATTAAGCACTGATTTCATCTGGCTTCTCACTGTGTAAATGTCACATACATAGATGTTTACAGACCTCTGTTTTTACTCCTGGGTGACCCTATCCTCCCGAATCACCATCATTCTGAGAAGACCTTGAGTTCTGGAGGCCTGCTGAACTTTTAATGCCTTTATGGTGACAAAGGCCTGTGCTGCATTCCCATGCTTGAAAGTCATAATCATTTGTCTGTTGTAAACTATATCTGCATCACAAGAACCTAAAAAAAAACCAAGCATTTGCAATGCAACAGGTCTCGCATTTACGTGAGTTTGAGCTGTTGGCATTGTAAATGACAATGCCTTTTATTTATGTTTTGGTTTTGAAACATAAATAAAACACATTGTCATTTATAATGCCAATAGCTCAAACTGCTTTGCGAGACCTATTGCATTGCAAATTCCTGTTTGCGTTTGCAAACAGGAGATGGGTACGTTTGCAACCACAAAAAATCCAAACGTCTTGGAACAGCCATGGACTTTAGCAGCAAATGCGTGATTTCTGTGGGATGTCTGGTAAATGTGGAGAGCAAAGCGCAATATGGCAGATACAAAGGCGCCCATCAGCATGGAGAAGAACCATACTATAACGTTTATTTGTAAAGCGCACGCTCACTAAAGGATATTTTGGCACTGGATAACCGATGTTTATCGTTACCTTGCTCAATGTCACTCATTTTATCGACCTCAGAAAGATGAAAGGCTAAGTGAACCCCCTGTGATTTGAACCTGTGACCAAGAAGTCGAACACAGGCCCCCTACCATGGATGCATTTGTCCACCTAGCCATCAGACCCGGTGTGAAGGAGCCATTCACATGTTCGTACAGGCATGAAGTTACAAATTGCACATCAAAGGATCTCTAAATAATGGGTACAAAAGTCAGGATGGACTTCCGTTTACTGAGTATTAACTAGCAAGAGTTTAGTTAGCTTCAAAGGAATAGTAAGTCTGGCAAATAGTGAAAGCAAAAGTAATTTAAAGAAACAGAATATTAAACTACGTGATTATAATAATGTGGTTAATATCTTTCGGTTTAATAGATGTAAAGCCAATAGATTTGACTATGTTCACTTGAGAGCTAAGGTATTGTTAGGGCTTCTAGAATTATGTGGCTGAGGAGGGCAAAAATATGTGGCAGGGTTGAGGAAAATATGCAGCGGGAAAAGGCAAATTATGCGGCATAATGCACCACATTTTGTAATAGTATTACTTCATGATTTTGTCATTTTTATTAAACTTGGTAATTCTGTTTGGGCATTAGTTGCACTTCATTAGTAACAGTTTAATACTTAAATATAGCAATAAGCAACAGAAAGGTGACCAGTTCAACTTTGCAAAGGGCCGTCCAATGCGCGGCAACATGCATCACTGCATTTTTAGTAACTTGTGAACTGTTTGGGCTAGAAACAAATTTAGTTTTTCTTAAAATAAGCATATTATGTTGCAAATTATGGATTATGTGGCACATCTATAGTAATGCGGAAAATCTATTGACTTTGTTAATGTTCATATGCTAAATATACAATTCAGCAGGCGGCTTCTACTCATAAACCGTTTATTGTGTTATTATTGAGGTTGCTGTGTGGCATGTAGGAGAGAGTCGGTTTCCCAGACAATAAATTATTTCTTTTCAGCTGGTTGGCTGTTTTACACAACTCGGGTGACCGCTGCGGGCCTTGCTAGATAAAATGTTTATTTTTACTACAGCGCTGAGTGCATTGTGTTATCTCTGTCCCGGGCCATAAAAGCTTCCTGTGCTCACGCTCCGCTTTCCTAGTTTTCCGAAGCTCTGCTCAGGAGCCGGCGGCCAGAGCAATAAATGCAACTGCATTGACATAGACACTAGGTCTCACCTTTGGGAATTTATAAGTATTTAGTCATGCATCACATTATACTGGGTGCTACAACAGCTACTACAGATGCAGTATTTTTCCATTCCCGGTTGATGTAGTCCCATTAATAGTGGATCTGGTAGAGGATGGTAGTTGGTGACTGCGCTTAAAACAATGTTTAAACAAATGTGCTCCTGGACAGACACAGAGACAGATGCAAGTGTGCACACGGACAGACATAGCGACAGAAGAAAGCGTGCGCAGACACTGCGATAGCCGCAAATGTGCACACTGACACAGACAGGGCGACAGCTGCAAGCACGCAACCCTATAGATTCAAGTGTGCGCACACACTGACACGGTGACAGTCTTAAATGTACACAAAATACAAACCGCCCCACTAATTCAAAGCAAAGGACTGTAAAGAGCATCACACATATGGAGACATGCAAACTGCAGATAGTCACAGAGTAAGACGGACAAACCAATACGGACAGATTGATAGTCACAGAGGATCATTAACCATCACACAGACAAGTAAAGGTTAACGCATCTAGAGAGGCACACATAGCACGCCGGGTTGTATGCAAACAAAGGAAGTTAGAAACACACACTGTTTGCGAACAGACGTACACAGAGACATACATGCGCGAAGACATGCCGAGGCAAACATACACGCCCTGCAGACTGCTACGAGGATAAGGGGATATGCACACAAAACATAATGATAATGCAGAGCACATGAGACATACCGACAAGTACGCACACATGCAAAGAGGCACATCCGCAGATAAACAATGGGGGAAAGGGTCAGCATGCGGACACATAGAAGCAGGGTGTGCGTTAAACAAAACCTATACAAAAAGAGAGCCATGGAGATTCCTACTTTAATACGTGTGCACAAGCACAACACAGTCGAGTTAGTATGTTTAGCACTGCTCGGTGGTTTTTGGTGTCACTGATGCTACCTTGCGGGGGCTGCAGGCAGAAGAAACACATGGAAAACAACCAACAGATGAGCATGCATATCAATTTGTAAGAAAAGGTAGGGGTGAATAAGAAAGACTGCAGAGACATGCAGTAAAAAAGAGTGCATGTAAAAAATTAAACATGCAGAAGCTCCATTTCTCCTTTCTTCAAAAAACATGCCTTGAACAATATGGGGGTGGCAAAGATATCGGAGGGCGGTAGGGTTAATCACAGGGAGTGGGAGGAGGGTGCGGGGATGCTAAACGCAGCTTGTTCTGAAACTTCTGAACAGAGTATAAACACGAACAGAGGCAGATTAGTGAGGCCACGAGTGCAATAGAGCCTCTGCATGTGCACGTAAAAGCGGCAAATAATCCATTTGACAATAAAGACTCAAGTAAGTTGCCGTGGACCTTAGCAAATTGGTGTTAGATTTTCTGGCATTCATGGAGGGAGGAAGGGAGGCGGCCGTGCGGCCGCGAATGTGAAAGTTATCGCGATCAAACATCAAAGCGGCCGTGCGGCCGCGAAAGTGAAAGAAAACGAATGCTTTCATGCTGCCAAATGGTGCGCGCGCCCGGCACACATGCACTGTAGTTGGCGGCCTGAAATGCACTTGTTTCCACTTCCAAAAGTCGCTTATTATAAGTCTCGCCAGAGCAGCACTAAAGCGCTGTCTCAGGCAAGACCTAAAAAGCAGGTGTTGGAGTGTCACATGGCCTATAATTTACCGAACTGCATGCATACAGAACTGCTTTCCCCATCCCTTTCCAAAATATATCTTATAACTGAGTCTACCTGGAGGGGGCAGGGTGGACACATCAGATTATAGCAGTCGGCAGAAGAGTAAGACAAATCTTAAAGGCCCAGACAACAGATAGGTTACATAAAGGCTACTTGTTTGAGCATAAAAAGAGTTTTTAATAGAAATGGCACAATCCCCCATGACAAGCCATGAAATAGCCATTGCAGGAAGTGCCCTCTGGTATCAAGAAATCAAAAGCCGCAATAACCACCCAGTCCCCAAATTCATCATGGATTAGCCCTCAAACAGCAGCTTTAAAGATATTTCTGAGGTGCAGTACTTTTATCCAAAACACCAGTTTTCCAAATTTTGTAAATACAGTAATATTACCATGAAATTAAAAGTAACACTTTTACATAACCATGTTCAATCCCCTTTACCAGAGGTTTGTCTCTTACATGAAATATCAGATGTTGATCGTTCGTAGTTACATCTTTAGTCCCCGAAGATCGACGCTCATTTTCACCAAGAACTCACGTACACTAATGTCACTCGTGTGGAGATTCCGCCTTTCATCATCATCGAATACAAGGCATGCTCATTGTATGGTAGAGATGTTCGTACTATTATGATAGGAATACCCAGGTTATTACAGCAAGTGATTGATGCTTCTAGGGCCACTTTTTTGAAAGGATGGCCACAGGCTGGTATGTAATGTCATCAAGAATGCTCACAATGTATCAAGTACGACCAGTTTTAGACCACCTGCCCGCATGCCCACTTCTGCCACCCTACCCTTGTAGTGGACCCCATTTAAATACATCTTCACATGCATTCACACAACACGCGCTCTGTCATCCAGTGAAGCATGTGCACCGCTCCTTACTCAGAAAAGACTGTTTGCTGTTTTTTCCAGGCACACTGTGTGAAGAAGGGCTAAGACTCAACCACATGCGCATGGTCTTGTAAGTCACTAGCTTCATGAATGGTGAGACATTAGGAAAGGGGTGGGGCTGTACTGACAGCACCCATATGGGTCGTCCAAAACTGGAAGGCATTTTAACCTCTTCTCGCCATTCCTTATTTGTTATGAATATTTTAACATTTTCTAAATGTGTTTAAGATACATTTACCCAAAACACCACTTGAGATTCTGATCCAAGAGCAAATTTCTAGATCTGTGTTCACATATGTTAAATTCTGTTCTCAAACTGTGATTGATCTTTAGTAGGACAGGCTTTCGTTTGGACAGAGTATTGCATCTGAGTTACTATATTTTAATGTATTTTTATGATTACATAACTTTTTCTGCTACCGGTTTCGGGGGTCTGGAGTTTTATAAAATATTTATTAGGCCAAGGGGGCGGGGTGCTTCGGAAATGTACTTGTTGTGTAACAAAATGTACTTTCCATTTTGCTGCCATAGACTGAGTTGAGAAATGATGGCTGCATTCTCATTATATACAAGCTCTGCTAATACTTTATCTGATGATGCCACTGCTCATGTTATGTCAGAGTTAAGATTCTTGCAAGGGTCGGATTTTGCCATTTTTCTGTAAATCTATACTGTTCCCGATTAGGAGTTTAATGGGCCCGAATTCTAGTATGAAATCCCATTTCGCTCACTCATGAGTGGGCCCAGATTTAACAGGTGCAAGAACAATGGACACAATTTTTCTGACTAAAACATTTTGCCAGTAAAATAGTTTTCGGTTCTGGCTGCATTGCAGCCTAGACCTGTTTTCCTGCCTGTGCCCAACGCTCAGCCATGGAAACCGGAGAGCAAACTGCACTATCCCCAGCATCCCCCTACCCTCCCGACCCCACCCCTCCCTTGCCTCGAGGCAGCCCCTCACTCATGTTTGCAACCTGCCTAGAGCTAGTCTAAATGTGATCAATAATACCCACAGGAAAGGAATACCATGAATATTTCTGCCCGGTAAAACCAGGTCCAAAAAGAACAATAAATGGACAGAATGCAGACCACCCCAGCACAGAGACCATGCCATTCCAGTTTAGACCCAGATATATGCAAATCAGTCTTGACCCTGCGCCCAATGGGAACAGTCCAGCCCAAACTGCCAGGCCAGGTCCTCCCTGGACTGGAAACAAACATCCTAGGACTGGTTTCAGGGTTTCACCCCTCCTTTGCCAAGATAGCCCTACTCCAGTGGCATGGAGAGCACGGGACCCACGTCTGGGCATACCCGTCCCACTCGGGGTGACAAACTCATAAGAGCAATAGATGGTCAGAATGCAGAACAATGTCATACATTCACCCCAGTACAAAGATCTGGGCCTAAATCCATCGTTTTTTTTCTCCCCATGCCATTCCAGTTTGTACCGAGCCATATCCAAATCAGTCTTGACCTTGCACCCAATGGGAACAGTCCAGCCAGAACTGCCAGGCCAGGTCCTCCCTGGACTGGTTTCGGGGTTTCACCCCTTCATCAGCCAAGATAGCCTGACTCCAGTGGCATGGAGAGCACAGGACCCATGTCTGGGCATACCCGTCCCACTCGGGGTGACTAATGCAAAAATAACAATAGATGAACAGAAAAATGTCATCCAGTCACCCCAGTACAGAGATCTGGGCCTAAATCCATAGTTTTTTTGCTCCAGGTCAGCATGCTTATTCTACAATCCATGGATAAACGTCTAACTGCGTGGTACCGATGAGGTTTTATCGACTGTCTTTTTTTTTGAATGAGTATGAATTTATCACCCCACCAGTACCATGCAAATCTTATTTGGATCATACAGGGGCTCGAAGTAGGCAGGAAGTGATGACTTTTGTATTCATGAATCATATATGCAAGCTAGAACTAGCTTTACAGATGGATACACATTGTGCCTTAGTAACTGACAATCCTCTTTTACAGACCACAGATCCATACTATTGACTGTATACTGGCAACCAAAGTGTTTCTGTTGAGGTGGGATGGGCCTACTTGTTCATTGGTCAAAATAAACATGAAAACATGTTGTCCTTGACCCAAAACAGTGTCTTAGGCGTTGGGCTATAGGAATTTCACATGCCCACTGTTTGTTTTATTTGTTGATTGCTGGTATTATGATATTTATGTATTTATCAACACTATTGAATGCATTCGCAGTGCAGGTTCAGGTTGTAGTAATTGAATGCATGTCAACACAATTGCTGCATCTTATTAACTCCCTTTAGTTGTGAGAGACTGCCCTCCTCCATCCTTACTTGAGTACTTTTCTTTTCTTATATTTGGGCAGTTCACACTTAAGCCTTCATAACTTTTTTTCAACCAGAGGAGTCCAGACCAAATGTACATCCTTTTGTTGCCACGTATTATGGATTCTAACGGTACACAGGGTTTGTGGAGTAAAAAAAATAGTCAGCAAAAAGTGCTGTGTGAGAGTTTTATTCTCTAAAAGTGGCATCGAAAAAGGTTTGCTGTATGGGTGCTGGGGGGTCGACTATAAATGTGTACTAGACCTGACCTTGGATCGATCACATCCTCCAGGCCCGGGTTCCCCCGTGCAAGCGAATGCAGAACGATTCCGCTTATGGACACAACACTGGGCCCTAGCAGACGCATGGCGGACCCAAAATCCAACCACTAAACTATACTCCTGCCATTCAGTACCACACGACCTACGGGTACGGCTTGATCGGTTTGTATGCTCGCAGGTACTATTGCCCCAGACCCAGCATACAGACTATCTAGGGAGAGTAATCTCAGATCACAATGCACATTTGTTAACCCTTAGACGGAGGCCGCCCCACCCACCAGTCCTGACCGTGAAATTGCAGCGCGAATGTTTAGAGGACCCGGTGTTTCGTCACGATCACGAGAACAGCATTGTAGAATGCTTTGAGGACAACACCAACACAGTATCCAACAGAATGCTAGAATGGGATGCTTTTAAGGTTGTGATGCGGGGAGCCTGCATCAGACAAATAACTGGAGTGCGCAGGGCACTTGACAAAAATCTCGAAAGGGCAGAACTCAAATTAGCATTGCTGACTAAAGCAGAAAATGCAGACACGGCAACTCATGTACAAGTCGCGGAGGCTAAAATGGTATATGAGGAGGGCCTGTGGGCTTAAGGTGGTACAACTTTAAATTATACACAGCTAAAAGACACAGGGAGGGCGATAGATCAGGCATACTTCTAGCCTGGTTGGCCCGCCAGCACCAAGAAGTCGGCCCAATTACAGAAATTAGGGACCCCTTAGGCGGAATCTCGACATCCCAATCTGACATTTTACGTCTCTTCCGTGATTACCACGCAACACTTTACCAGTGTCCCACACAAGACAGTTGAGAAGCACTTTCCCGATTCCTAGATCCCCTAACAATGCCCCTAATACCTAGCGAGGACGGAGACCTTCTGGAAGCAGAAATTACACAGTTTGACATGAAACAGGTGGTTCGTGCATTGGCCCGAAATAAAGCCTCGGGGATGGACGGCTTGCCCTTAGAATATTATAATACTTTCATTACTAAACTGGCACCAGGACTCACCGCTATGTATGCGGCAGCTCTAGAGGGGGGGAGCTACCAGGCTTGTTACGGTAATCCCTTATAGTCTCGATCCAGAAACCTGATCGAGACCTAATACACCTGGCCTCATACAGACCAATCGTGCTACTCTCTACTGACTGCAAAATCTTCGGCAAGATCCTGGCAGACCGGTTAGACCCTCTGCTTCCGCCACTCATACACCAAGACCAGAACGGATTTGTGCCGGGCTGAAATATGTCCCAGAATATCCATAGGCTCTTTCAGGTTCAGGATCAGGTCAGAGAACGTTACCCTAAGGTGGCCTGCCTGATCCTGGACCTTGAGAAGGCGTTTGATACCCTAGCATGGTCATACATATTTGAAGCACTGAGGCGAATGGGAATAGGCCCCACTTTTAGAGCATACTTAAAACTAATATATACGAAACTTACCTCCAGAATACGGTTGGATAAATACATATCCTCGCCCTTCTCAATAGAGAGGGGTACCAGGCAGATGTGGCCCCCTCCCCTCTCCTATTTGCCATGGCTATTGAGCCCGTAGCGATTCGATTACGGTGAGAGGGGGACGCATGGGGCATCCCAATCACAGGAACCCCCCATATAGTATCAATGTATGCGGATGACTACTGCTTTATGTGAGGGACATAGAGTCCGATCTCAGCCCCATAGCAAACTTTCTCTCGGACTTTGCAGCCGCAACAGGGCTCAAAGTCAACTGGGCGAAGTCTGTTATATACCCCCTAAACCCTCACCTTCCCCCACGGGAGATAGGATTTGGGACCTCTCGCATAACATGGAGCAATGGTGCTCTGCAATACCTCAGTATCAGACTTTATCACTCACCCGCTGAGCTCTTTGAAGGTAATCACCGCCGAGCCTTGATAGGAGCCAGGACACAGGTAAATATCTGGCACCCATTGGCAGAATTGCCTTGGCCAAGATGATCCTGGTACCACAATTTCTTTACTACTTCGCCAACACTCCTGTTGTTACCCTGCGTTCCTTTTTTCATGAATTAAACACTCTACTGAGCTTCCCTCCGCAAAGTCGCACTCTCAAACCTGCAGGTCTCGTTGAACCAAGGAGAGTTGGGGAGCGCCATCCTTTGAGGCCTACTTATACACAGCGCAAACGCAGTGGATATCTAGATGAACGGGGGCGTCACTTAGCAGAGACTGCCACAGACGAGGGGCCCATGTCGATACAGGCCGTCTGTCACCTACTGGTCCTGGGCACACAACCCAGAGCATCGCACTCGATCCAGGTAAAGGTGTCACGGGCATGCATGTTACGTATACACTGCATTTCCGGTAATACCCCATTATATACTCCTTTGTACCCACTAACTGGTCTGCTCAAAAAGGGCGGGTTTTATACTGCTCACACAATGCAAACCTGGACGGATCATAATACTCTGATCAAAGAGGGACAACTGCTGCCATTCAACCGTCTCTCGGACGAGATATGCCTCCCCCAGGGCAATTTTTATTGCACAGGCAATTAATACTTAGCAGTCGCCACATATGGGATCTCACCGAAGGAGAAACAGTGATGCACCCAGTACTACATGCAAATCTTCACATGGGGCTAGGGCGGGACTTAATAACATGGCTTTATAAAGCAATCCGGGATCTCACTGCCACTACATTAGCCCCGTTGCGATTGAAATGGGAAGAGGAGATAGGTTGCCCATCCCATGCTAAGGAGTGGGTACGGGTCTTGGAATACCCGAAGAAGGTATCTAGAAATGCCCGCTTAAAAAACATACAATTTTCCATATTACATCGCGCCTACCTCACTCCAGCAAGGCTCCAGCGCTTCTACCCAGGCACGCAGTTGGTGTGCCCGAGATGACAATCCTCGAACGCGACATTCATACACATGTTCTGGTCGTGCCCCACACTACGCCCCTATTGGAAGACTATACACGAGATATTACAGGAAATAACAGGACTCAAAGACATTTACACACGGGAAGCCAGTTGGTTGGGGCTCTTCCGTTAGCCCAAAACTCCCAAAGTCCAAACATGCTTCACCTCCCTAGCTCTTCTATTGGCAAAAAAGGGGGGGATTGCTATGCACTGGAGACCCCCAAATGGTCCCCCCCTTAGCAGCCTGGGTGGGAACAGTCAAGAAATGGGGCTCAGCGGAGGAGGACACAGTTGGGAGGGAGGAGGTGCAGGGGGTACGTAAAAGACACATTTCCATGTTATGGTCCATGTTACTGCACCAGTTTTGTCAACATGGAGCTAGCGCACAGCAACCAGCATCGCCCCCGGGTGTACCCGAGGGTTCCAACCATGTCACACAGCCCGGACCCTTTCTTGACACAGACAACAGCGATCCCCAGCCGCTGCAAGAGCCATAATTGGACGATGTCTTCCGAAAATGGAACACTAAGACAACACATAATACCTTGGTTAAACAGCATTCCCAACGACTCATGCGCTCCTGACAGCACCCTTGGCCCCCTTGCTTATGAAAACACATGGTGAAATATATCGCTTTGTCCCTTAAGGATAAAGCAGACAATCTAGGCAGCACGACCGAATCCCCCAAGTTCTAATTCCTAGTTTTGGCACACGTGCCGGTAGGTTCTCCCCTTTAACAAAGCGGCCTCATATTCCTCGACACACCACTCTGTTGGGCAAACATTGAAACTTATCAAGACACCACATGATGCCACAAGATATGTACGATTCAATTGCATTTTCCTGCTGTTTTAACTTGTAATCACATGTTCTCACCTGAACCAGTGAATCACAACATATAATTGTAAAGTCTTGATTAACTACCATACTTATGCCTACTTGAACGTGAAATAACAAAATGCCAATAAAATTATTTTTAAAAAAAGGGTTGCTTTGCTTCGATCACCCCCTACCCAGCTTTAAGGAACATGCAAAGGAGTTTTTTACTACAGGTTTTGCAATTTTCTAAGTGGTAATAGATTTATTCTATTTTTGTGTGGTTTCTACCTGTTTGCAGTGTGTGATGGAAACAGCTTTTAAATGCATGGGTGAACCTAGAAACTATACTTTCTGAAAAGTAGACAAAATTCTGAATTCAGAAAGTAGTTGTGTGTAGATCATTCTGTTTTTTTCAATAAAACTAATTGTTGAAATCAAAAGTTGATGAAAATAATTAGGACAGCGTTTTAATCTGGGTATTTTTGTTCTGATGGCAGATTAACAAAAGTAATACACTTATGTAAAATTACTAGTTTTCCTCACTTTTCTGTGAGACAGTTCTGGACTCTGAGGGTCATCTGCAAAGTTCCTTCCACCCAGCGGTCTCACACTTCACTCGTAAGGCTTGGCCTGTGAGCCGGTGACCGCAACAGATGAAAACTGTGACCATAGGAAGTCTGTGTACGGTCATTGTGGTCTTTGCAATGTCACTGGTTTGGTCTGTTGTTATCTTAGGCAGTAGGTTCATCCTCACATGTGGGATACGATTGTCTGCAGAAAAATGATGGGAAAGCTGGGTGGTTGGAATTTTCTGGACCTCCACGGATTCCAGAACTTTACCTTACAGAAATATGAGGCAAATCTGTGATTTTGGCCAAAAGTTTGACATTTCCACTGCATGGTCTATGCAAGGGACAGCATCCAAACTCCACTGAGTGTCTACTTTTACGAAAGGCCTGGGGTTGATAGATTTGCTTGGGAGCCGGCTTACCTTGTGCCCAAATACTGCAGTCATATCCTACGTTTGATTGTATTTGGGTGTAGTATCAAAAATGTCTTCTACATACCTGCCAATATATTATTCATTAAGTGCGAGACAGTTGTCCTCAGTAAGACACTACTGATTGGTGGTTTACACAGTTTTCTCAAAAGCAGTGATAAGTCTCAGAAAATTTAAACTCGTCTACTGAAGTGTGCTCCCTCAAAAACTGTTCGACATGCACATTCTTTGTGGCAGAATTTCCTCAAGGAATTCTTTAAAATGTTGGAAATCAATTGACAAACAATGAACAGTGTTAACTTTATATCCAGCATCTGAAGTGAAAGGAGAAGCTAGATGCTGCAGTCTGTTAGGAGGCTGCCACATGAGCACTCTTCCTGTGCTGGTATGCGATACTTGACAGCTCTCCCGGTTGGGCTATTCTGCCACTGTATCTCCATTTCACAGGTTGTGCTTGTAAAGGGACATACATCATGGCTGCATTGCATTGCTGCATGGCTATGTCCTTCAGAATAACTGGAAGAAGAGTCACCACCACCTGATGGATCTCCAACAACTGAAAAATCACTTCCAGATTCTGACCCGTGACCCTCTTCCTCAGATGCAGCCTCAGTTCCTCAGAGCACTCCTCCATTATTTGACTTAAGTCCTGGACAGCACTCATTCAGTGAGGTGCCACGTCTCTTTCCTATCTAAACCGCCCCCCCTCCCCCAAGTATCCTGCTAGGTAGAATGCAGAAGTACTCCTAGAAATGTTATTACACTGACAATGTTCTCTGTGTGATTTGAGCAGAAAAGGAGAATGCAGTGCAAGTGAGACTGGGGTACAACTGGAAACAATCAGAGGATTTATATCTTATCTGAGAATCTTCCAGGAAAACTGGCTTTACAAGCTTGCAAAAAGCAATCTTGAAGAGAAGATAAAGAAAAAAAAATACTTCAATTTGCAAGATGCACATCAAGGCAAACTGTAATGCAATTACAATATTCAAAGAAGCAACAAAGCAAATATTGCTTTCAAAATATCATTACAATTCATAAGCGTAATTCACCTGGCAGAGAAGTTGGTGCACACCTTATTTTTGTAGAGGCAAGTCCCCAAGCTCAGAGAAGCCAAATCCAAAATGGCTACTGACATTTCCCCTTCCACTACCCGACCCCGGAAGGATAGATGCTTACATATAATAACCCCAAGGAGGGTCGGTCCAATGCCAGGAAGACCTACCCCGTCAAAAACAAAATCCCTAGTGTGTAGTTGTGGATTCCAGCACTGCTTCCTGCAAACAGGAATCCTTTCTGGAGGGGTACCCCTCATGTCAATAAATCTGTACACGGACTGCAAGACTTGACCAGTTTGACATTAATAGTGCAACACCAAGAGGGAGACTGATACGGAAGTGTATCTGTTTCAGACCCCGTGAAACCTTAAGTAGGGGAAGTCTTGGGGGTACCCCCTTAACCCCCAAGAAGGATGAGACTTTCACGTCCTCTGCATCTATCAGGTGGTACGGAGCACAGAAATATCTCGTCCTCCACACCAGAGGAGTTAATGGAGAAGAGATCCGTTTATTGAGTTCTATTTAAGTAGTTACAATATGTGCTCATCATTACATTTGCTGATGCTTCCCTTGCAGTTGGACAAAAATTGGCAAAAACCAGGGCGTGGCGGATTACCAAACTAAAATAAAAATTAAAAAAACAGTGACACTGTTCATCAGGCTAAGACTATCTGGCTTCGTCAGTGCTTGTTAATACACTGATGGCTGAGTAGTATTCCGTAGAAGTGGGTGTACATATGTACATAAACAGAGCTTTCAAGTGGCCACATAGCATGAGAGTGCATAACTCATTTAGCTTTGGATTGTTGTGGAAGTCTGAAACTCGTGGTTTTGCTTCTATGATTATAAATGCAGAATATCCTAGACTGCAAAAAGAGAGCTCTTACATGGGCTAGTTCTGCCACTGGCTTGACCTAGGGTAACCCTTGAGTATCACAGAAGGTAATACCCCCAAAGAGTCCCACTGGACAACGGCTTTATTTTGACCTAGGGTAACTGCAGAGGTTTTGGGGTGGGGAAAGCCCACTTCTAAAATTGTGACTATGTTGGAAGGTTGCAGAGAAGCACGGGGTCGCTCCTGCTCCTTCCTTTTTTTTAACAAGGACCTGTCTGAGGACACCTTTGCTGTTGACTGAATTGCTTTGGGAGGTTGAAGTCTTTCAAGGACGGATGGTCCTCATCTGGGATTCTGCACAGAGTAGCTGGTGGTAGATCCTGTTCTGAACACTACCTGCATCTAAAGGGTAGGCAGCTGAACGTGGGAAAGAGACACATGGGGCTAGTAGGTCAGGTACCATCAGCACAGCATACATGCTCTGGGGGGGTCCTCTACCCAGTACCTGTTTCAATGTTCTGTTTTTCCACAGTGAGGACATAAGGGGTTGAGGGGAGCCCTCCAACCTGCTGTAGCTAGCAAGTAGGTCACAATGCAATGTCACTACATGCTCCTAATACATTTTTATTAATTAGTAGTGTGACATTTGTTTTTATTATTGGTGTGTTCTGATGTACCAACCACCTTGCAATAAGAAAATAATCGACAATGTAAACTTCCACTTATATTTAGATAACATACAGGTACACTAAATCAGAATCTTTGTTTTAGACATGGCGTGCAGGACCAAAGTATGTCCAGGACTCTGTATGATCACATCCTGTTTTGGAATTTAACTGAAACGAATACCTAATATTAAATGTGCTTGAGTTTGTGAAACAAATCAAAATTAGCTCTCCTCATCCACAGTCCATTAATAAAAAGTGCAGCGTGAGCAAGTATGCAAATCATGTTAGGAACCATAATTGTACATCTGCAGAGTCAGGTGTCTAATTGTTGCCCTTGGCAGAATTGACATTACTATTACACAGGGCGGTGTTCAGGTCTCGGTGACAGCTGCCTTCCTCAGCCTAGCGGGAACTAGTTGACGTATTGTGTAGTCAGCTCTGTTGTGATTTTCCAATCCAGGAGCTAGTGATTTTCCTTCTTCAAGCAAAACATGCAATTCTACAATGTAAATGTTTTTGCAATAAAAGATCAGCTTTGTTTTCTGACTGTACACTTTGGTCTTGGGCTCTTCATTTTATGGTATAAAACGATGATACAGTTTCACCACTGCAAATTTGTCATATTTTTTTGTATTTTGTAGCAGTAGAACAAACCTTTACAGTGTGGGTGTTGGCCACTGGCCGATACCCACACTGACTCCCCAGTGGCCATTGGCCGATGCCCGCACTACCTCACCAGTGTATCTATTGGCCTAAGCTGGAGAGGGGCTCTAAGGGACCCTCTTGTGCGAGCACTAAAGGGTTTCCTATATTTTGTTTTAGAGGTCGGGCTACTGGGGCCTTTTAATATGAAATGATGATCATCATGTATGGTGTGCTGACGTTATTTCCGCTGAAAATGAAAGTGGAATGATCCGATAGGCTCATTTCACTTTCACTGAATTGGTGCTCATGGACATATCTAAGCCCTCGAGCTGCGATTTGCATAGGGGAGGTACCGTTGGAAAGAGGAGAATTTACCGCTTCCAATGATCGCTCTCTCTATAGTGGATCCCTGCTTGGGGGGGTCGGCGCAGTAGGGTGATCCCCAAACATGGATCCACCCACTACATACCAGTGAACAGGGCCGGAATGGCCGTAGCGGGCACCGGGCAATCCCCCGGTGCGCTGCACAGGTGGGCGCTGGTTTTGGGCCCCTGGGGGCCGTTTTTGTTACAGGGCCGTTTTTACAGCATAGCTGCAAAATCGGCCCTGTAACAAAATCGGCCGAAAACCAGCCCTGGCAAAGATCTCGGCAGCACCCCCGAGCCCCGAGGAGGCCGGCCGAGCACTTTGCCAGGGCCGGTTTTGGTTCCCAGTCCGGCCCTGCCATTTAGTAAGTGGCTTTTAAAAGTGCCACCAGAGGCTTTTGCTGGCCTCCAGCTTGCGTTCACGAGCGCGTGCACGTGCACAGCTGCTATCTGTGTTTTTATTGCTGTAATCAGGCTCCTCTGCTTGCACTACCCCCTCCCTTTTCCCCTTCCCTCTTCGGATATTCAGTCTGAACTCATTCTTCGCCCATACTAGATTTTATGAAGTTACTGGTTCCCACCCATTTATTTAATTGTTTTTTTCTGAATTTTGGAGGTTCTCACATTGGGAAGTGGTTTAGAAACAGAGCTTCTTGAAATTACGTTCCTGCGTGAACTGTCACAACATTACGGCTCTAGAAGACACTGTAAAAGATCACAAGAACTCTAGCTCGTCCGTCTGCTCTGACGTAGCCTGTCTGCAGCTGGGTAGCTTATGACCCTCTTTCATAGCACACCCACTGAAAAGCTCTTAACAGGGAGGTTTATACTTGGTGCTATTTTGAAATTTTTTGCTAAATTGCTCTGTGTTCTGCTTAGAGTTGCCCCCTGGTTTTGTCCTCTCCTATTTTACTAGCAAGCTTGAATTCGAGTTTGTGAGCTGCTTTACCAAAAGTTTGCATGAAACTAAGCAGACCTGATCTGCCAAAGCTGCCCCGGCAACAAGGTGTAAATATTCATGATGGAAATGCTCTTCAAAGGACTGTTTAGTTTTGGGTGTCTCGCGGGGGTACCATGGCACAGCTCTTTGCTTAGGTACGGTATTCAGTGGAAGGCCATAGCTTCATTTATGGAGCGCGGCCAGCTATATGCATACTACTCTGCAGCAGAAACCTGGAGTAAATCCGTAGCTGTCAGTGTGAGTTCGCCACACACCTAAGGCACTCATTTGGATTCTCGTGGACTTCAGTTACGGGAATTCTGCACCAGAAAATAATGACCCTGGAGCAAGGTGGCATTCTTTGAATGAAACATTAACGCACTATTCAGTTCCACTTCTCCGCACTGATTTCGGCAGTTTTCCCCCCACATTTCGCGTTGTTTTCTGCTGACATTCAATTACGATTTACGTGGTGAAATGTGTCCGTAGAAAACCTTGGAATCCCGATTTGGGAAGAAACTCCCATTTCTACCCATCTTTCATCGGAGGACCCCTTTAATTTGGATTCGGGGTAGACCACATCGTCCCTTGTACGAAGATAAGACTATTTTGGATTGAGGACTGTCACATTTATATGTGATACTTGCTGTTATATAGTGTTATACTCCTGGAGCTTTGCTACAGTGGAAGTTATGTTGTTTGTAGCTTTATGTTAGATATGCCAGTAGCAGGTTCAAGTCTCGGCGTCTGCTCACCAACCTTTGATTCTAGGCATATCACATAATCTCCCGCAACTACCAACAAGCATTGGCATAGCCAATAGGTCTCGCCTTTGGGACCTTATAAGTGTTTAGCCATGCAACACTTGATATTGTTGCACCAAGGATATTGTGCTGGATAACTAAACACTTATAAGGTCCCAAAGGCGAGACCTATTGGCTATGCCAATGCTTGTTGCTGATGATACTATTCTGCTCTCGCTGACGCCAAGGGGTCTCCTTTTAGATAGCTTCAATGAATAATGCACTGGAAAGGGATTGGAAATTAACATTAGCAAGACCAAATGTACATCTTTAAAACACAATAGGACCTTTAAGAAAAAACTTCCATGTTGCTATGAAAAATCTTGAAATGGTCTCACATTTTAATTATCTGGGTATTACTATAGATTCTAGGGTGTTGTGGAATCCCCAAATAAATCACGCAAAAAATGATTTTCACACGTGGGCAAGAGCTGTGTCTAATAAATATCAGAAGTCTACAATAAAAGCTGTTATTGCAGTTCCTGAGATTTACAAGTACAAAGCTCAGGCCGCAGCATTGTATGGGGCTGAGTTATGGGCCATAGAACATTTGAGGCAGCTTTCCATTGAGGAAAATAAATTCATGAGGGGGCTATTATGCCTACCGGTGGCTACACCACTAAAGCTTCATTTCCACGATCTTAACGTAAAACAGATAGAGCATATTGCAAACTTGAGACCTCTGCTCTTTTGGGTAAGGTTGTGGATTAAACAAGAGTTGTATCATTATAGAGAAGGCCTTAGAGAAATAATACTCTTAGAGGAACTGCAAACTCTCCCCTGGCTGCGTTACGTGAAAGCATGGTTCCTTAATCTTGGTTTAAGTGATTATTGGGACTAGCCACTTACACTGTCACAGAACTCACAGAAACAGTTGAAACAGATAAATTGGGAGTATCAGCTGAATATACTGCATAGTAACCCAAGTTTAGGTAGATTAACTACGCAATTTTGGAAGCAAAGCCTTGTCCAGGGTTTGAGGAGTTGTTGGATGTTGTTTATCCTCGCCTGGCAAGAACAGTATATTTGAAGTTTTATTATGGTATCCTTCAAATTAAACTTTATGCAGCAAAATGGAATTCGGATAATGGGTAAAACGCTGAATCCCTTTGCACTTTATGCACTGCAGAAAGTATTTCACATATTTTGCACAATTTATGGTAAGATTCGGAAGAAGGCGATTCGCCCTCTCTGTCAGAAGTTGAGATTTAGAAAGCACCAGGAAGCTCTGAGAGTTTTGAGGCACGAAACGTTGCCATATGTTGATTTTGGCTTGAGTAGGTATTTATTAGCAGTGGCAATTGCACAGAAAAAAAAGTAGATCTAAAGTTTTAACATTTTTTAAATAATGTATTTCTTATCTCAATCTGTTTTTATTTTTTCGTTCTTATTGTTTAAAAGATTCCATTTATTTTACTGTAACTGTATGATTAATAAGCAAAATAAAGTTTGAAAGAGGGTTCTAACCATTTGGTGCCTCCAGCCTGCTTCCTGGGTCACATAATTAGGTGTAGATGGCAGTTGATCTCTGTGTATTGCTCCCAGACAGTGATACAAAGGAGCATTGGTGTTGGCCAGGATAGGGCGATTTCTGACTTGATGAGGGGGAGGAGCTTTCACATACCACACCGTGCTGATCACAAAGCTGTGCCTGAGCAAGCTGACAAAGGCGTGACACTAGTTTTTTGTGACCCCAGACAACGTAGAGCAAGGGAAGGGAGGTGGAAAATTCCAAGCACTTCTGGGGGTGGAAACCTCCGGAACGGTCTCCTCCTTCAGAACGGGCTCCAGGTATAAATAATGGACCCTCAGATCCAACTCTTCATTACAACTCTGGACCTGTGGAATACTAGGCAGGACTCCTCTGCTGCTCTGCAAGAACTGCTACTCTCGTTTTAGTGTCTAAAAATTCATAAAAATAAGAGCTTGTTTTTTACAAATTAGTGTTGAGTTTTCTTTGTGTCATGTTTCTTTCTTGTAAATACAAGGAGATGATGGACGGAGTGCTGAAACTTTTCAAACACTCACCCCCAGTCACAGATCTGGGTTTCTTTCTTGTTCAGCTGTTTTGGTACTTGTAAATGCTTTGCACGTTTTCCTATGACAAACTGACTGCTCGACGCCACAGCTACCCAGGGTTGAGCTGAGGTTTTGCGAACGAGCCAAACTGCACCAACGACGGGTTTGTGAGTTTATTACACGGTGAGGTCGCTCAACCACACCAATCAGAGGCGCAAATAGAGCCAAATTTCGGGGGGGCTGAGAAAAAGTTTCGGGGGGGGCTGAACTTTAAGCAATAGGCAGAGTGGAGCTGCAGGGGCTCTTAGAAGGGGGTCAAACAACAGCAAGGCCTCCATTAACATGCAAATGGTCTTTTAACCCCTTCGGTGCTCATGACGGAACGGTTCCGTCATGAGCCACGGTTGAGCTGTGCTCATGACGGAACCGTTCCGTCATGACCACGCCCGCGCAAGATTCCGTCAGCACAGCGGCGGAATTTGCGCAGCATGGAAGGGGTTAAAGACCTGTGAAGTGCTCGGGCGCCACTGCTTTTTTGCCCGGGAAGGTGTCTCATCCCGGGCTGCCACACACGACGGGGGGGGGCTGAAGCCCTTTGAGTCCAATGGGTGTTGCGCGCCTGACACCAATAATAAACTGCTTTCGTCAGATCGTGCATTTCCCGCCATCAAAACATGAGTAATGGCAATTAAAATTTTAATAACGTGGTTGAATGATAGCACCAAAGGCACTTTCACAGTCTCTTGTCTGTATTTACACAGACGTTCTTTGTAGGGATCTTGAATGTTGAACCTAGTCGATTGTATTGTACATATTCGGAGTATGTTGTCTATTATAACATAGACATGTAAGCATGGTGAGAACGCTAATCCTGCTGATATTCTATTGCTCAGATTGAGACCTACTGCAACCCATGTACAATATTTTTTTACTATTTGTGTTTTCAAATTCTGTGCAGTGAATTATGTGTACATTAACAAGTGTAAACAAATTGGGACCTACTCCTTACCTATTATCATTGGAATCTTTTTTTTTACTGAGTGACATTTTTCACTGTTTTTGGTACATTGATGCTTAAAATAACCACTGTGGAATATAGATCGCATGTGATCAAGGCACACATAGGGTCGAAACTCGTTGTCGTTTTCCTGTCTGAGTTGGAAATGCACTCTGCGCACTGGTTTTCAGTTTGCCGTCCCTGACACACTGATGTATCGTGTGAGTTACTAGGTCTGCACTTCACACATGTTCACAGCTGCTTTCTGGGCTCTCCCTTCGTAGCTTATCATTTAGAGGGTTTTGGTTGTAGATAGATATATATGTGAGATATTGGGCAAGTTGGGTGAAGTTTTGAGACGTGCTCCTAATATATTGTAGTATAGCTTCCAATAAAAGGAAAGTTTAAAACACCATTTGGAATGGAAGAAAAGCTTCATTTAAAAGACAAACAATATTTATGTTTTCTTTTTGCTCCACATAATATTGCTTTACGAACAATTGATGACCGGGGCAGCCTCCTCTCGTTTCTGATATTTTACACTACTGTGCACGATTTCCATCATTTTAGAATTCGCTGCTACATAAAGATGCACCACCACAAAAAGATACAAGCAAGTATATTTGTCATGTTCCAAGCAGCCGCCTCTCGAATCTACTGCTATAATTCTTTTAAAATCCAATTCGCCATAGCAGACAAATTTGGTTGGTTAAATGAGACAAATGATACAGTGCCATCTATTTTTAAAAGACTGCTTTTTACTATCCATTAAAAATATTTTATTATTTTTACAGAAGACTAAATTACTGTTTTGTAATGATCAATTATATGCCCTGCAGGCACAGAGAAAAGTGAGAGATATTTCAGCTCAAAGAAGTAAAATGAGAAAAAGCTCGTCCTCTCTAAAAGCTATTCTTTATGCTAGGAATATGTTCACCACTTCCTTCTCTTTTGTCTTGAGACTAATTTGAAGGGTGCTTCGATGCACATTGATGCATTGCATACGTGCTCCCTTGCCAGGCTGTATTATGCTAGGATGTCCTAGGATGCTTGTTTCTGGCCCCCGAGGACCTGGCTTGGCAGTTCTAGCTGGACTGTCCCCATGAGGAACAGGGTCAAGACAACGCCACAGTGCCTAGCAACTAATCATACTACACCGCGCCTTACCACAACATGGCACTCGAGATCACACTATATCACACCACTGTACACCACAGCTCACCACATAGCACATGACAGGAAGTCACACTGTACAATGCCACAGTGCCTAGCAACTCAGCATACTACACCTCGCCTTACCACAACATGGCACTCAAGGTCACACTATATCACACCCCTCCACCACACCACTGTACACCACAGCTCACCACATAGCACATGACAGGAAGTCACACTGTACAATGCCACAGTGCCTAGCAACTCAGCATACTACACCTCGCCTTACCACAACATGGCACTCAAGATCACACTATATCACACCACCACACCACTGTACACCACAGCTCACCACATAGCACATGACAGGAAATCACACTGTACAATGCCACAGTGCCTAGCAACTCCGCATACTACACCTCGCCTTACCACAACATGGCCCTCAAGATTACACTAGATCACACCACACCACACCACACCACACCACTGTCCACCACATCCCACTGCATAGCAACAATACTGTAAAGCATTATGTGAGTTAAATCAAAAGAAACCCAGAGGGCAATCTCACAGCCAGTGCAGTACCTGTAGGGGACACCAGTGGACCCGTGAAAGACTACAGGATGGTCCACCTGCTGCTGTGAGGTTAAAGACGCACACAGTGACCTCAGCACGTGCCAGCAGAATCCACCGCTGCACTCAGACCATACCATAATGCACATCTCATCACCACAGGGTATTGTTGTTTGGTTCTGTTCTGCAGCAGGGTCAGTGGCATATCCTGCGTCGGTCAGGGGCACCTACCTCTGTATGACCCTCTGAGGGACCAGGGGCTGTTTCACTGCTGTGGTCACAGTAGGAAGTGGCAGAGAGCACTGAATATAAACAGTGAATATCATAATCATGTAGCGGTGGAGATGGTGGCCACCAAAAAACAGTCCAATTGCCTTACTTTCGAGTTTGGCATGTGTGTGCAGAATTGTGGATTTATACAAGAAAACCCATGCACAGAAACAGGTGCGGACAATGCTTGCTTGCTGCAGTAGGAAGTATTAGGTGCGAGGAAGATTAATTGTGTTGTTGTAGTTGTGTTCACCTCCCGGGAATTCATCCTTCCTCCACTAGGCCATATCAAGAAAGAGAAGCATTTCAATCAGCATTTTATCATTTCACGATAACCTAAAGGTGATATGCGTTTTTTTTCTCTGGAATATTATTTGTCTGGATGAGCTTTTTTGTGAAAGGGTCAAGAGCAAAACAAAGCAATTGCATTTAAATTGTATTTGCTGCAGTTTAAAGTGCCTTTCTTCTTGAGAATGTTTCATCATTTTACATCTATTTATAGGGTGTTTTCAACATTCTCATTTCCAATAGTTAAATCTTCAAACCATTGAGGGTAATTTAAGCAAATCATTGTATATTTGCATGAGGAAAAGTGATTGATAACTTTGGTTGTCTTAGAGATTACCAGTATGTTTGTGTCTAGACCAGTTTGCTCTCACTATTCCCTAGTGTCGAGTTAAACCATCAAGTTCCATTTATGCAAACCTTATATTTTGGTGTATTCGAAGGTAAATGCGCCTTTTATTGTCCTACGTCTTTACCCCGATATCCACAGTTGTTAATGTTGCTGCTTGCATTTGGTGTCACAGACTAACTCCTAGCTTCCTTGGTGCAACGAACCTTCTGTGTTTGCCGCATCACTAATTTAAGGGTAAATGTAACCCCTATGTGTCAAGTTTCAGTATATGATCCTCATGTTCCTACTTAATAGACTTTCGAAAATGATTGTTTGAAGGTGCACGTTTCCCCAGTCACTGGTAAAGCTATATTTATTTTCCACTAAACATTTTATTTATAATGCCTTCAGAAGACTTCACAAAACATATCCCTGGAAACCCACTGTCGCCTTATTGGTTGTGTTCCAAATGGAGCTCGCTTGTTTGCTGAGCCTTAGGCGCAGTCCACAGTCTTTTCCACAAGCTGCATTTCCTAGAGACAGAACATGCACTTGCTTCTCGGTAGCTCCAGCCCCCCCTTTGGTGACATGTAAAACTAAGCAATATTTGAATCATGTAATAAGGGCTGATCTCAGGCCAGACAATCAGCTCGCCCCTCACCTGTAGTAAAAGTCGGTTTCATGATAGATTATCGATCTTCTGATACCCCGATGAGACATTGTACTTTGCACCTTTAGACACATACTGGCCTCACACAATCCACCCAGAATGTCTGGCATACTTTCACTTTGAGCGGCCAGCATCATCAATTACACCACCCCCCCCCCCCCCCCCCCCCCCCCCCAACCCTCCTGCAGTATTTACCAGTACTGACTCCTTTGGTGACTAAACTATGCAAGCGAAAATATTTCAGTATTTCTTCACCTTGAAAATAGCAACTTACTTCCTCTTTCTTCAAAGTTAAAAAGCTCAATAAATGAGAAGTCTGTGATATGCTGCAATGCCCCAGGATGCTGCATATCCTCTGAAAATCCCACGTACAACCATCCTAAAATGTGGACTTTATATGTGCTTTATTCCACAGCAATGTGGAGAGTCTTTCTTCAGGTCCATCAACAGTACATGTTCCTTCCCATATTAACAAGACTGTGGGCAAAGGAGGAGGCGTCATGGATAGAAGTCCAAGGAGAATTGGCAGCGTGTACGCGTACACGTGTAATCTCAGCTGCACCTCCAACCTGTCTATTGTCTATTGGTGCGCTAATTGCTGAGCTTAATGATTCGAACACTTTTTTAAAAAAATGTGTTTATTGGTTATTAATCAACTTGCATAAAATACAGTAGGTCCTCATGCAAGAGGCCAATGCTGACATCAAAAAGCAATAATAGTTACAAGCAGTTGTTTATGCCTATATAGCAGGGTAGCAACCCCCAGAACTCCCCACCACCCTGCAACCCATGAACCCCAAGGCACTGAAAAGATAAGATCATGACCCCCACGGAGCATCTCATCACATACAGTATTATGACCGCAAACGGCAGTCCCACGAGAAAACATAGCGAGAGCATCCAATGACATAATCTATTATACAGGATTTGTAAGAAGGTACACAGAAAGCGGAGCCCAAAAGTCTTTAGGGCGGGAAGTGTCGGGCAATTCCTCAGCATAGGTCTCAAGTTGCTCTTTGCAGTACAGCAGGTCCCGGACCCATTTTTTCAGTGTTGGGGTGAGTCTAGAGTCCCAGAATTGTGCCACAGCTCTTTTTGCCAATAAGGTTGAGACCGCTACTAGTCTGCGATTACAGGGTTTTAGATTCTTTACGCACCCCAGCAGGCACACCTCAGGGGTAAATTGCACAGCCTCCAGCACCACCTTCGTAAGCAGGCTTGTAACCTTACCCCAAAAGCTGTATACACCCTTGCAGCTCCATGCGAGATGTAATAAGTCTGTATCAGCCTGACGACAGCAGGAGTTCTCTCACAGGCAAAACCGCATCAACTGCATCGGGGTATAATATAGCTGGTGCAGGTATTTGAAATGGATGATGTGGAGGTTACAATTTGCTGTTAACTAGCCAGAAAGAACACAGCAGAACCTCCACATCTCAAGTGAGAATGAGGTCCCTAGTAACACCACCCATTTATTATATGAAGGGGAGTCAAACTGTTCTCTTTCCCTGAGAGACGCCGGATATAATTTCGGGATCAGGCATGTGCGATCCGCACCCGCTAGCACCGCCTGCAGTGCTAACAATGGCTGGGGTTCGCTGGGTAATCAGGATAAATGGAACGAATAGCCTGCCTCACGCGCACATATGTGAACCCGAGCATGAACCCACTGTCCCTACCACCTTGTACGTCAGAGAGCGAACTGAACCGGCCTTGTTTATAAAGATCCCCCAATTGAGTAATTCTCACCAAGCTCAACGCTTTAAGGGCAGCCAGCTCTTTTGCAGCAGAGATTTCCAGGTGCGCCGAAAGCGGTAATCTTGGGGCATAGAGGTATCGTAATTGTGCATGCATCACTAGTGTCTTCCACGTCCATGCCGTGCAAAGTGCAAGGTTGATATCAGTTTTTAGTCCACCACTCCCACTGGACAAGGCGGTCGCAGCTAGGGCCATCGGGAGGACTGAGTCAGCTTCAATAGCCACATGTGGCTGGAATCATTGTGGGTAGAACCAGTAATGAGCAAACTGGGCCTGTGCACAGAGATAATAGAGGCGCATGTCAGGGGCTTCAAAGCCTCCCCTCTCATACGGCAGTACGAACACCTCCCAGCTGCAGCGGGCCTTCTTGCCGCCCCACATGAAGGAGAGCAACGCTGACTGGAGTGAGTTGATCATGCAAGATTAAGACGGATGGGAATATTATGATTCGAACACCAATTCTTGTAGAAGTTTGAGCATCATTGTCCTAATTGCTCGTGCCCAGAACACAGGCGGGAACATATCTATCACCCCCATGATCTCTATCCTCCCCAGACTGTCAGACATTCAGACAGGGCAAAGTGTCGTTGTAAAGTAATGCTCAGTCCAGGGGGTTGCGGAGTCAGCTATAGGCCTGATGGTGCTGCAATTGGACTGAGTTGGCAACAATCCAGTAAGCGCCTCTGACATTTGACCCTCAGTTGTCCAACCAACCATTTCCAATTTGATCACGCAGAGGCAAAATGCTGTATCTTAGTGACCCTCTTGGGTAAGTCAAAGTTCTTGCATACCAGCTTATATTGGTGTTCCCTTCCTTGCAAGGTCTCTGCCTACAACCTAGGAATTTCCAGTCCGTGTCCAAGAGGCTTTTCCTCCCATGAATGAATCTATCTGCAAAAGAATCACATGTTCTTCTCGCGGCTTTCTGCTTACTGATGCCATCCCGACAGGCATGGTGGAGTGTGGGTGATGGATGTGTTGACAGCCTAATGGCCAAGAATTCTTCTTTTTAAAATATATTTATTGACAATAGCATGTCTTCTGCAGCGTACAGAACCAACCTCTAGATTACAGTCCGAACAAACCTGCACAGTATACCCGAACGCAGAAAAAATTAAATGTTTGTAACCTCCACTCGTTCAGTAACGTGGCACAGCACATTAAATTTCAGCATTACTCCTGTGTATTTATATTCAACTGTAAATGGGAAGTATATAATTGGAAATGATAAAGAGAAAAAGGTGGAAGAAAATTAACGGGAAATGGGAAAGGAGGAGGAGAGCAAGTGCAGCACAGTGTTTAAGGCTACCTTTATTTCATATCCACATGTTCCGTGACAGTCAGATTGAAATCTGGTAGAACAGAATAACATGGTGCTGAAGCCATCACTATAAAGACATATGGGCTCTCAAATCGCCCCTTGCTGGAAATTCTATAGAAAAGCAACCAGACCATCTTGGGTTTAATAAAAAAAATTGTCCATCCTCAATAATAACTTTGTGTTTGAGGCATATGAGCTGCAGATCGTATACTTGTGCATAGATCGCCATCTGGTGTGGGGCTCGGATGTTTGCAGTCTGTTTTTGTGTTGGAAGAAGTCTTTGTAGTCACGAGGTACGTGACTCCTCTTGCTGCGCTCCGGGTCGATATCTCTTTCGAATCCCCCTTCGACACGCAATTCTCTCCACACGACCGTATTGTCTCGATCGCGTTTCCATTTTCGACATGCATCTTCAAAACAAACTTCTCGACCATCTTCGACGTGGGCCATTGGGCCTCTCCGCACCGACCACGCCTGCAGTCAATGGAAAGGACTCCTTTCAAAAAATGCCCTGGGTGTGTTGCCAAGTTCCCACACACAGACTAGCACGAGGCGTGCAATCTCTGCCTCTCCCCGAAGCACGAAGATAAGAACTGCAAGGCCTGTGCATCTTTCAGGTTGAAAAAAACCATCCGTGATCGTCTGGCTCGACGGCACTAAATGTCTCGCGGAAGCAGCTTGATTCCGGACGTCTTCGGAATAGATCCCGAACTCCAGCCGGAACAATTGGGTGATGAAGACGTCTCCGTCTCTGAAGCTGACGACTCCAACGCCGAAGAGGAGACAGTCACCCCGGCTCAGCAGTCTGTGAGTACTGAAACCCCTCTCCCAAAAAACAAACCGAAGGCCCTGGTAACACCCTCGCCCTCCGGCTCGGATCGACACTGACAACATACTTCAGACGCCCCGCCCTCCATCAGGCTATGAAACCAAAACATAAGCCTTCCGACTCGGGCTCGAGTCAACCCCATTCCGGCACCGAAAGTCCTCCCCAGCACTGAAGCCACAAAGCAAAGATTCTTCGTCGACGTCGAAGACAGCCTCGATGTCTAAGCTCTCAGCGTCGAAGCACACCAAAGACAAAGACTCTGAGCCGAAGAAATCTTCAGAGCCGAAAAAGGCTTCAGACTCCAAAAAGTAATCGGAGCCGAAAAAAGCCTCGGAACAGAAAAACCCTAAAGAGTCTAAGACCTCACGGAAAGCCTCACAGACTCCGTCCAAAGAAGGCTCGGACCCGAAATCTTCGGCACCGAACAAAGACATTTTACCCACACAGCCTGCACCTGATTTTTCGGACCCAAAACTGGGAGGACTACAATACAGACCCCCGACCCACATGATGTCTATCCATCTAAGCAGTCACCGCCAGATGACAACACTGGGTTCGCGCAACTTATCACCAGAGCTGTCCAATACCATGGGGTCCCTTTACACTCCGACCCCTTAGATGAAGTTTTTTGCTAGACACCTTCGCACCCTCGTAAAAATCAGCATGCACCCTGCCAATGTTAAAAGCTTGTTAAAACACGCCCCAGAAGTTTTTAAGGACCCAGTGAGAGCCAGGGTACTCAACCCCAGGGTGGATAAAAAATACAAGACAGCTCCTAATGACCCAATTTATATTAAAGGTCAGATCCCCTTGGATTCCCTTGTGGTAACTAATGCACGCAAGTGGGCAAACTCACAGGGTACAGGTGACACCCCCCTCCTGATAAGGAATCCAAATTAATTGACGCATCAGGGAAACGTATCGTCAATGCCCAAGCTTTATTGGCCAGGTATGACAGAGCTCATGGAACACCTTCCTGACCAGTACAAACAAAAGGCCAACGACCTTATTCAAGAGGGCAAATTGATTACCAACACATCAATAAAATGTGCTTTAGATGCGGCCAATACAGCATCTTGCGCAATTAATACTAGTGTCTTGTTGCGCAGACACGCCTGGCTCCGGGTTTCCGGATTCTAGCAAGAAGTTCAAACTTCTATTTTAAATCAGCCGTTTGATCAGGAACATCTTTTCCGGCCCACAGTTGAAACATCCCTAGAAAAGATGAAGAAAGATACCGAGACTGCTAAGTCTATGGGGGCCTTACAGTTCCCTTCCCCTCGAGGCTCTTTTCACCACTCTTCCTACAGAGCCAGCTCGAAAAACATGGGTTCAGAACAGCCCTCTTCCTCCTACAAGAGCCCCACTCAAACATCCCCCAAGGGATGCTTTCGCGTAGGACGCAGAGGCGGCAATAATAAAGGTAGAGGTTGCGGCAACAACAGCCGCACCTCCCCTACCACTAGACAGTGACTTCCTCCACTTCCCCCAGATCATCCCACTCCTGTCGGGGGACGTCTTTCACAGTTCCTACCTGTCTGGAATTCCATCACAACAGACAAGTGGGTAAGACAAATTATCCAGTATGGTTATTGCCTGGAACTTACTTCTACCCCCCCAAACATTCCTCCCAGACAGCGCTTGATGTCCTCAGAACATCTAACACTTCTCAAACAGAAGGTTCTGTCTATTACAAAAACATGCAATAGAACCAGTCCCCTTGCGTCATCAAGGCACAGGGGTTACTCCCTCTACTTCCTAATTCCAAAAAAGGATGTCTCTCTCAGGCCCTTACTGGACCTCATGCCACTAAACCCTCCACATTTAGTCAGACCACTTCCACATGGTCACTCCCCAACAGGTGCTCCCACTACTTCAACAGGGCAACTTTCTCTCCACTCTGGATCTCAAGGACGCATACTTCGATATCCCCATTCACCCCGCTCACAGGAAATATCTCAGGTTTGTGGCAGATGGTCAACACTACCAATTCAAAGTCCTTCCGTTCGGGGTCACTACAGCACCCAGAGTCTTCACCAAGTGTCTCCCAGTAGTTGCAGCACACTAATGGAGACAGCACATTCATGTCTTCCCTTATCTGGACGACTGGCTCATAAAAGCCAAATCTCACAACAGCTGTGTGCAACACACACACAAGACAATTCAACTGCTTCACAACTTGGGATTCACAGTAAACCTTGCCAAATCCCATCTACAACCGTCCAGCATACAACAGTACTTAGGAGCTACAATAATTACTACAAAAGCTCTAGCATATCCCAATCCGGTCAGGATAAGCGCCATACAGACTCTAATCCAAAAAGTCCAGCCTCAACACTCACTGCCAGCGCGAGTGTTCATGCAGTTAATCAGGATGATGGCCTCATGTATTCTCCTAGTACCTTATGCAAGACTTCAAATGCGTCCCTTACAGGAATGTTTGACACGTCAGTGGAACCAGGCTCAAGGTCAGCTCACAAATCTGGTGTTAGTGGACGACCGCACCCATCACTCTCTGCAGTGGTGGAACACACAAAACCTTTACAAAGGGCGGCCGTTCCTTGACCCGGTTCCACAGACAGTGCTAACAGCAGACGCATCGCTCACCGGCTGAGGAGCTCATCTTCAAACCCATACCATTCAGGGCATATGGACCCCCCCAACAAAGACAATTCCACATAAACTACCTGGAATTGTTGAAAGCTTTTCAACTTGACCTCCTAGGCAAAACTGTTCTTGTTCACACAGACATGACAGAAGTGCACTACATACAGAAGCAGGGGGGAACCCACTGTCTGCAGCTTTCACACCTCGCTCAAAGCATTTGGAGATGGGCCATTCCGCAAAACCTATATCTCCTTGCAGAACATCTCCCAGGCGTACACAATCGGATCGCAGATCTGCTCAGTCGTCAAACACAACAGATCCACGAATGGGAACTTCATCCTCAAGTTCTTCTTCCATTCTTTCAAATGTGGGGCCACCCAGAAATAGATCTGTTCGCTACACACCAGGTATCCACACCCAATGTCCAAAGGCAATGCCCTATGGATGAACTGGTCAGGCAAATTTGCTTATGCTTTTCCGCCTCTCCCACTCATTCCCTTACTAGTTCGGAAACTTAAACAGCATTCCCTCACAATGAACCTGGTTGCTCCAACATAGGCCCGACAACCATGGTTTACAACCCTATTGGAACTATCAGTAATTCTTTATCAAAAGCTAAGCCTCTCACCCAAGCTTCTCACTCAGAGCCATGGAGAGATAAGACATCCAGATCCCTATCAACTCAACCTTGCGATCTGGCACCTGAGGTCTTAGAGTTTGGCTACCTCAATCTCCCCCCAAACTGTATGAACGTCATTAAAGAAGCTAGATATCCTACCACCAGGGCATGCTACGCAGCATAATTGAAAAGATTTGTTGTTTATTGCACAAACAACAAAATCAATCCACTAGATGCTTCTATTCAGAACATTATCTGCTACCTCCTGCATCTACAACAATGTACCCTAGCCTATACATCTATTAGGCTTCATCTAGCTGCCATAGCAGCCTATCTCCAAAACAGACAATATTTGTCTTTGTTTAGAGTGCCCGCTATCAAGGCTTTTATGGAAGGCCTTAAGAGAATAATTCCACCACGAGTGCCGCCCTCTCCACTGTGGAACCTAAACGTGGTCCTTACCAGACTCATGGCCCCCCTTTTGAACCTCTCTACAAATGCGAACTTCCGTTCCTCACTTGGAAAGTAGCCTTTCTAGTCGCTATCACATCTCTCAGAAGAGTTAGTGAACTCCAGGCATTAACCATACAAGAACCATTTTTACAGATCCATCATAACAAAGTGGTTCTTAGGACTAACCCTAAATTTTTACTCAAAGTTGTATCTGCCTTCCATCTCAACCAGTCTGTTGAACTTCCTGTGTTTTTCACTCAACTACCCTCAGTGGCAGATCGAGCTCTTCACACATTAGACGTGAAAAGAGCAATACTCTTCTACATTGAAAGGACAAAATCCTTTAGAAAGACCAAACAACTCTTTGTGGCTTTCTCTCCACCTCATAAAGGCAATCCTATCTCAAAAGCAGGAATTGCAAGGTGGATTGTTAAATGCATCCAAATATGCAATATCAAAGCCAAATGCACATTAACCGTTCCCCCTAGAGCTCATTCCACACGCAAACTAGGGGCTTCTATGGCATTCTTAGGGAACATCCCCCTAGATGATATCTGCAGAGCAGCCACATGGGCTACACCACACGCCTTCACAAAACACTATTGTGTAGATGTGCAAGCAAAACAACAAGCTAGTGTGGGCCAGGCAGTATTAAGAACACTTTTTCAAACTACTGCAAAGGATACAGGTAGCCACCACTAAGGGGGTAACTGCTGTATAGTCTATGCACAAGTATACGATCTGCAGCTCATATGCCACGAACGGAAAATGCTACTTACCAGTATGCATCTGTTCTTGGCATATAGAGCTGCAGATTCGTATACGCCCTCCCGCCTCCCCGCATACCTCTATCTGTTCCAGTACTATCTTACTTAGATACATTACACTTGGACATCTCTTTCTACTTCTTACTACTCCATCGTAATCCTTCGTGGCAAAAAAAAAATCTAAGGATGGAGTCGATGCCCATGCGCACTATCGTCCTAGGGAGGAGTCAGCTACCTCGTGACTACAAAGACTTCTTCCAAGACAAAAACAAACTGCAAACATCCAAGCCCATCACCAGATGGCGATCTATGCACAAGTATACAAATTTGCAGCTCTACGTGCCAAGAATAGATGCATACTGGTAAGTAGCATTTTCCTTTTCAGGGCTCCACCCAGATATTTCAAATCCCATAGCCATACACCTCATGTAACTCATGAAGCTGTTACCTTCAGAACTATATCTTGATGCAAAAGTCTGGAAAGATCAGGGTAATCTTCTTCCAAGCTGTAACTCTTTTGTGAAGGTAGTAACTTTCCTAGGCACAGGATCGATCAATATCAGTATCAATGTCATATTAACTGTGCTGCCTCCTCAATTTAAACAAGACAGTCCCCCGAGCCTGCAATCCTTCATTGCCAGTGTTCTGTTGTGGCAGTCAAGGAAGATCAGACGAGTAGCAAGAAAGCCACTAATTGCCACTGTAATGTTCTCCTGAGCAGGGAAGAAAGACAACAATGCTCAGAAATTTCTCAGGTTCTTCGCATTGTCTACCCTAACCTCTTGGTTCTGCACTACAGTTTAAACATCTCCTGAAATACTGATTCAAAAGTCCACCAGAGCCCAGACCTCAAAGTTCAACTGATCTGAGCATCCACTTTTTGAAGCCTGCTGTCCAGCACTGTTGCAAAAGCCTTCACTTCAGTCATCCCACCTTCTAGTTTCCGCATCCTCAACTCCACAGCGGATACTGTCTTCTGCACTCTATGCTGTTGCGACGTGATGGTCCCCTACATTGCTGGCATCTCCTTCTAGCACCTGTAGAGTTCATCAGTCCCTGAACCATCAGCATCATCCTCGTTAGAGGTATATTCATGGAAAAAGAATCTTGGGTAGTTCGCTGGCGGGGACTGGATAGGTTGAAAAGACATTAAGTCAATACAAATATATTGTGACTGCACTCAAGATGGACATCGCTAGCCAGAATATTTGTACATATGCAAGCCTTTGCTGAAGCATTGATTAGAGAAGTAAAATTCTTCGACTAGGCCTGCCAATGCTAGGATGTATAGGACATTTGAAAGGCCCAGATGTTCACCAACATGGCTGTTTAACAATGGGCAGAGGACAACAAGACTTATCAACATACATCTACTAATGAGATCTGAATAACATTAAATTGGAATTCTGCAATTTCTTAATGGAAATGTCTCTAGTTCGTGCTCCTGAATTTTGAGCTTTTGCACTTATTAAAGTGCTAAATAAGGGCCCTTACTAATTGCACACTGTCCACCCCTTTTCTTTGCGAGTCCCTAAACTAGATTGTTTTCTCTTTTCTCAACATTTATTGCACTTTATATTGTACCACTCTCTGGTATGCTTTGAAAGATTCACACCACAAAGGCTTACTGCTTGGAGCAAAAAAGGTACCATGTGTCGTTTTGTGAGATTTTGTGAAATCTTACACAAAGGTCTCCAAGATGACTATCCCCTTGGGAAGGTCAGATAGAATTGATTATGGCAAATGCTCTGGGGTTGGGAGATGATAGAGGACTTTTGCTTTACCATCCCACCTAATTTGTTGTGGACAGTTGAAAGTCTCCCTTCAAATAATGCAGGGAAGGGTGGAGTGGTTGAAAGCAAAATAATGGGTTAGGACTAGGTCAAGTGAATAGGGGGCAACAGAAGTGTCCTGTCCTACTGGGGGAATTTTCTCACTTGCCTTCACAGGGAGATTGAAATGACAGGTTTCATCCTGACAGTACATGTCACTGTGCTGACCTTCAGGAGGTTGGGATAGATCCTTTTGAGTATATGACCTGGGTATGGGGATACATTGAAAATAGATTGAATAAAAAAGGGCCATTCTGGACAGAGTTTGAATTTTAAATACATCAGGGTTGACTTGGAGATTACACTTAAGAAGCAGCTATGCCGCATATGGCTAGGCTACAGTGCTAGACCATCAGAAGATGTGCTAGTAGAAGATTCTTTCATTGCATAAGAGAATTTCTTGAAAAATGCTGGGTGCTTCAGCTGTTAGACATGTAAGCCTTAGGGTGGTTTTCCCCAAAACCTTTTGCCTTCCTTTTCCATTTTTTTTCCTGCTGATTCCGTTTTGCTGGTCTTAGGACTGTGCACACGTTTCTACTGGTAACCAGTGCTAAAGTGCATGTGCTCACTCCTTAAAACATGGTAACATTGGCTTATACACAATTGTCATATTTAATTTACTTATAAGTCCCTAGTAAAGTGATATGATACTACATGTGCCCAGGGCCTGTAAATTAAATGCGAATAGTGGGCCTGCAGCCCTCATTATGCCACCCACTTAAGTAACCTTTTAAAAATGTCTCAGGCCTGCCATTACAGCCTGTATGTGCAGTTTTAAAACTGCCATTTCGACCTGGCGGCAAAAAAGACCTTTTGCCTGGCCAAACCTCCCTTTTCAATACATATATGTCACCCTGGAGAGGCCAGAGGGCAAGGTGCAATGTATTTAAAAAGTGGGACATGTACTTTTAGGTTTCACATGTCCTGGTAGTGAAAAACTCTTAAATTTGTTTTACACTACTACAAGGCCTACCTCTCCCATAGGATAACATTGGAGTTATCTAATTACATCTTATAAGTGTCCTTTCCAAATGGGGACAAGTAACCACAATTTTAAATTCTCTCTTATGGTGAAGTTGGATTTTAAGTTACAATTTTCAAAATGCCACTATTAGAAAGGTGCCATTTTCCTGCATTAGCCATTTAGTGTCTGAAGTCTACCTCTGGGTCACATGACTGGGTGTATGTGACAGCTGGGCTTTGTGTATTCCTCCTAGGCATCCACACTCTGTAGATAGCTTAGGTGTACCTGGATGAGCCATCACTAGCAAGATGGGAGGGTGGAGTTGGGCACAGCCTTACCTACACTTGAATAGGCTGTGTCCTGCCTCCACACAGAGGGCTGCATACCTCCTGTAGTTAGTTTAAAGCCAAGGCAGGGAAGGCAGGACACCTGTGCACTTCTAGAAGCTTCTCTCACCTTCCTTCGGAAGAGCACCAGGTTTAAATATTGGACCTCAGACACCACCTCTTCAATGCACTTTTGGACCTATGGATTCTCTACCAGGAAGAATGACTGCTGTGTTGATGACAGGACTACCACTCTGCTGGACTTCTATTCTGAAGAACTGCTGCCCTGCTGCCTTCTGCCCTCTTGCATGGGTGAGAAGGACTGGACCTGCATCTGTTGAACCCAGAACCCCAAGGCTGGCCTCCTGACTTGAGCCTCAGGAACAGAAGGCTCCAACAACCTCCTGCACCTTAGACTCCTCCATCTGTGAGTCTACCCTGCCAAGTGGTGTCACCCTAGTCCTAGACCCTTGGAAGTGGCATAAAGTGCTCTACCATCCTCTGTGGATCCAGCGAAACCGACGCATCTCCTCTGCTGCGTGGTGCAACACTGAGCAGAACCAAAGCATCACCTCTGATGTGTGGCTCGGAACCACTACAAAGACCGGCATTGCAGCTCGTCGCTCCATTGGAACCGCCGATATGTGACACATCCTCAGCGCAGACCCTCACATCCCTCATCTAAGGCAGCCTCAATGCCGGACTCCACATCATATGTTATGTAATCTAATGTAAATACGATTTATATAGTGAAACTCATGCCCGAGGGCGTCTTGGTGCTGTGAACGTTGAGCTAAAGATAGTGACAATGTCTGCGGCGGGTTGGACGAGTGTACAGAATGCCTTCTAATCCTGTGTGAACAGCCAAGTTTTTAGGGCTTTTCTAAAACTAAATAAGGAGGGGGCTGTTGTTAGTGTCAGTGGCAGACTGTTCCCGAGTATCCCGGTAGCCCTGAAAAAACTCTCCCCTACCCCCCCATGGCCTTCCTGAATGGGGGACAGTCATGTTCCTGGCAGAGCCCGAGCGCAGTGCTCTGATTGGTTCATACCATTTGAGTTTCCTCTTGAAATGGTGTGGCCCAAATCCTTCGGAATATTACAAATGAAGCGGGCAGCAGCATTTTGCAAGATCTGTGATCTTTCCAGAAGACCTGATGCAAGAGTGAGGTAGAGACTATTGCAAAAGTCAATGCTTGTGAGGACCAAAGCCATGGTTACTGTTTTTAAAAGTTCTGGAGGCAGAATTTTTAAGTTTTAATTTTTATAAGCTTTAGGGAGCAGAAAGAGGCAGAGGTAATTTTATTAACTTGGTCCTTAAATTTCAGTTTGCTGTCTACTATACTAGGAAACCCAGGTTCTTTACTTTAGTTGAAGGCGTGGGCAGTGTGTCCAGCTCTGGAGGTCACCAGTCTGGTGTCCAAAGAGAGGGTTTGTTGCCAAAGATGATAACCTCGGTTTTTGATGCATTCAATTTCAGGCAGTTGCAATCCATCCAGTTGCTCACCTTGCTCATGCATAAGCTGAAAGCCTCGCCCAGGTTGTTTTCACTGTTTGCTAGTGACACCACAATTTGGATGTCATCCGCGTAAGATGCTAAAGTAAAGCCGGAGTCTTTGATAATTGACGCAAGTGGCGTAACATAGAGGTTAAACAGCTTTGGACTTAATGCCGAATCACGGAGGACTCCACAGGACAAGGAAAACTGCCTGGAGACGAAATTGCCCATTGTCACATTATGTAGTCGGTTCGCCAGAAATGATTTCAGGAGTTCCAACGCTGTGCCCCAATTCCCAGGCTTCGCATACGGTCAACCAGAATCTCATGACTGACCGTATTAAAAGCAGCAGAGAGATCCAACAAGATCAGCGCCGCCATCCCCCCCCTGTCAAGAATTTGTCGTATATCTTCAGTTGCAACCACTAGGGCTGACTCTGTACTATGATTTTTCTAAAACCATGTTGTGTGTCATCTAGCAAAGAGTTTTCCTCTATATATTCTGAGATCTGCTGACTCATAATTTTCACAGCCAACTAGGCGGCAAAAGGGAGTCTAGAAATAGGACGGTAATTATTTTGGTCCATGGTGTTCAGATTGTCTTTCTTTAGGAGCGGGAGGATTGAAGCATAGTCAAGCAGCTCCTCTGAACCGACACATCGACCCGACTGTGTGACGCCGGACTTCACATCACAAGCCCTCAATGACGGGATCCTCGATAACTACGCAGGACTCTGCACTGCAGCCTTGCCTCATCTCAGAACAATGCATCTCTTTGCCTGCGTGACGCATCTTTGACATGGATAATCAAAAGCCTCTGTAAACCAGTATTTAAGATACTCTGTTTAGCAAGCCTAACTGGGTCCCTGTAGTGGGTCCGTGCTCCATTGCGCTCTGCCTGAACTTGTGACTTTGTCCCGGTCCGGTGCAACCAGATATCCACAGTTGACGCTTTGTGCTTTTTGGCTCTATTTTCACTGAAATCTTAAAGCCTGCATATCTCTGGTTCTAATGATTGGATTTTTGTCTTTTTGATCTTGTTTTATTTATTAAACATTATTCTCTTTTTCTAATCTGATGTGGGATTCTTTTGTTGTGTGCTTTCACAGTGTACTGTTTGAAGTATTGCTCACTTTACACATTGCCTCTGAGTTAAGCCTGAATGCTCTGTGCCAACCTTCCCGAGGTTTGAGCACAGGCTAATTTAGGGTTTGCTTGTGACTTCACCCTAAGAATAATTGTGGTTGCTGCTTGAGAAGGGTTTCACTCCCCTCAACCAGTAACCCAATTTCTTGCTCTGTGCCAACCTTCCCGAGGTTTGAGCACAGGCTAATTTAGGGTTTGCTTGTGACTTCACCCTAAGAATAATTGTGGTTGCTGCTTGAGAAGGGTTTCACTCCCCTCAACCAGTAACCCAATTTCTTGCTCTGTGCCAACCTTCCCGAGGTTTGAGCACAGGCTAATTTAGGGTTTGCTTGTGACTTCACCCTAAGAATAATTGTGGTTGCTTCTTGAGAAGGGTTTCACTTTCCTCAACCAGTAACCCAATTTCTTTCATCAGCACACTGGTGTTAACAAACTATATGACATAGAATCCCCTTACGAGGTACTGGGCAGATTTCTTCTGGGTCTCATGTTGCTCTCCGCTGCATTGTGCAGTACTGTAACTACTAAATTCATCCAACATTGTACAGAATCATCCTTGAGGAACAAATACGCTTTGTTACAATGCACCAAAACTATTGGTCTAATTTGGAGTTTGGTGGACAGGTTAATCTGTCACAAACATGATGGGTATGCCGTAGGCCTTATTACAAGTGCCATAGGATATAATTTATTTATAGGTTTTATACCGCGCCTGAATTACCCCCGAAGGGGTATCTCCGCACTAAGAATTGCACTAGCCAGATAGACAGAGCTTAAGGGAATAGGGCAGTTTTAAGAAGTTTTCTAAAACTCAGATAGTCTGGGCACTGTCTTAGGTCAATTGGAAGCTCGTTCCAATAGTAGGGAGCGAGGAAGGAAAAAGACTTTCCGCCTAACCTTGTTTTCCTCACCAGAGGGACCACAAGGAGAGCCTTGTCTCCCGATGTGAGTGGCCTGATAGGGACATAAGGCTTGAGTTTCCTAGCAGTGTAAGAAGGACCCTTATTATGCAAGGCCCTATAAACAATGCAGCAAACTTTAAATTTTGATCGCTTGCGGATGGGCAACCAGTGTAGACGTTGGAGCAAGGGGAGAGAAGGAGTTCTTGGTGGAGCATTCATAATGAGACGTGCCGCAGTGTTTTGGACCACCTGCAATCTGCTCAACGAAGACTCATTAGCAGATATCAGGAGAGCATTGCAGTAGTCCAGTCGGCTCATAACCATGGTCTGAACAAGGGTTTTGCGAGTTAGAGTCCGGAAGAAGCGGAAAAACTCGACGAAGCAAACCCAACACATAAAAAGCAACCGCTGGCAGTGTAGGCAGCGTGCTCCTTTAATGACAACACACGATCGAGGCGAATGCCCAGGTTTTTAACCAGAGCCTTCGGGGCAGGAACCATGGGCTGTTGGCCACCAATCAGGTGACCACTGCAAAGGAGCCTCACCGAAGTGCATAATCTCCATCTTCTCGGCATTAAGTTGGAGAAAATTACTTTTCATCCAATTTGCGGTAGCTGTCATACCCACCGAGAAAGAGGACTGAGCCACCAAAGAAGATTTATTGAACGAAAAGAGGAGCTGGGTGTCATCAGCGTAAGAAATCGGTATGAAGCCACAGGATCTAAGAAGATTGGCCAAGGGAGCTATGTAGATATTAAATAATGTAGGGCTCAAACACGAGCCCTGAGGAACTCCCTTGGTGAGATCCAAAGGTTTCGACCGGAGAGGGCCCAAATTGACAATCTGGGAGCGAGAAGACAGAAAACTAGTCATCCACTGAAGCGCGAAGCCCCTAAGTTCAATATCCTCTAATCTCCTAAGCAAGATTTGGTGAGAGATTGTGTTGAACGCAGCCGAGAGGTCCCAACAGCACAAGAATCGTAGACTAACCCCCATCAAGGGTCATCCTGATGTTATCTGTAACTTGTAACAGAGCAGATTCCGTGCTGTATTTGGGCCTGAATCCAGATTGAGAAGGATCCAGGCTACCTGTGATCTCGGCATGGTTCGACAACTGTTTGTTAATATATTTTTCCAGCACCTTACCCAGGAGAGGAAGTAGGGAGATAGGGGAAGATTGGAAAACTCTTCCATAGGGATCTTAGCGTTCCTACGGATGGGGATAGCTTGTGCCACCTTCCAATCCCAAGGAAGATAGCCCTCCCTCATGGAAAGGTTGAAGATGGTACCTATAGACGAGGACAGTTCTTTGGAGAGGGAGGAAACTAACCTAACAGGGATGACGTCCAGGGGAGAGCCTGATTTAGCTGTGCAAAGTAAGGCTTCCACCTCCTCAGTAGATATGAGAAGAAAGCTCTCCAGCTGATGAGTTGTAACAATTGCTGGTAAATCAAGAGGAAGGGCATCCATTTGCTGGCTCTCAGAAACACAAATCTTATCATAGATGCGTTCAATTTTCTCCGAAAAATACTGGACAATACCATCACAAAGCACTTGCGAAGGAGTCTCTGGATTGTCGCAAGCCTTCGGATTAGTAAAAGATTTGAGTATTTGAAATAAAGTTTTAGGGGTATTCTCCACCCCCGCAAGCTGGGCGGCAATGAAAGCTTTCCAAGCACCCTTTATGGTAGCTGGAAAAGGCTCTCCTAAAATTATCTTTATTCCTTGTCGCCTGGGATCCACGTCATCATTTCTCCAGATTTCTACATAGCCGCTTTTCAGTGCGGAGCCCCGGGGAGAACCAGGCGTTCTGGAGACGCTTGGCTGAATTGGTCGAGAGTTTAAGGGGCGCGATTAGATCAATGGCATTTTTCACCGAGGAATTATACAGTACCAAGCCCTCTTCTAAGGTTGGAGGTTAAGATTCCCAGGGTGCTGAAAAAGCAGCCTGGAAAGCCTCAGAGGAAATCATGTGCCATTGTCTTTGGCCCTTAGAAGAAGCTAAGGGGGGTAAAGTCATGGCCCTCGGACCTGGAATGGTAAATTCAATAGAAGCATGATCAGACCAAATCTGAGGCCTAGGGGGTTCGCACGAAATGCTGGGAGCATTAGTGAAAATAATATCAAGAGTATGTCCCGCGGAGTGTGTCGGGCCATCGTTATGCTTAGTAAAGCCTAAGAGAGCGAGATCTGATCAGAGCTGTGACGTGTCTGAAAGGGAAGTATTTTCACTGTGCACGTTGAAGCCTCCCAACAGAAGAAATTTACTAGTGGAAATGACATAGGGAGCTATAATTTCCGTGAGTTGAAGAGAGAAATCTGTTAAAGGGCCAGGGGCCCGATACACCAGGGCACCTTTCCAACTTAGTTGTGGATGAAAATCAATATGGAAAACTAATATTTCAATATTAGAGTTGCAACGTTGCTCAAGTATAGTGACAGAGATGCCGTCTCTATAAATAGCAATCCCACCTCTACTTTAGTTTGTCTATCCGTTCTTGTAAGCCTGTAGCCAACAGGCAGGGCAAGGGGGATGACGGGAGTCGAATGCGGCTTGAGCCAGGTCTCAGTCAAAAAACCTACATCGGGGTTGATGGAGGTAAGAAGATCCCATACCTCCGTAGTGTGCTTAGGGAGGGATCTAACATTACTCAAAACACCTTTCCAGCTCAGATTGAGAAAATTAGACAGCCTCCTGGGAACTGAGAGAGGTGAATGAACATCCTTTGTGCTGTGAGAATGAAATGTTGGGGAAAAACACCCAGGAGTTCTAGGTGTCAGAGAATGACTCATGATCTTGCATTGGAACTAGCAGAATCTACAGGAGAAAGGACCTTCTGACACTAACCCGGTGCAAGATGTGTCCCAAACGAGATGTTCACAGTGGGGCAATAAGCCCCTCCGTAATGCAAGTAATTCAGTGCTAAAGTAGCATATGCCTGGGGTCAGAGCATGAGCGGGAGTGGAACGGGCAGGGTTCCTGGCGACCTCCAGGCGCGGACAGGTGCAGACTGGCTTGCCTTAGGCGGGCCTTCTTGTGCGTTGTGCAAAGCATCCGGTTTTATGGAGGAGGTTGTGGCCACTAGACCGCTAACCTCCCTCCAACCGGAGGTGGCCTTATCTCCCTCCACACAATCGGGACGCGATCCCCGATGGACCGGGGAGTGGCCAAGGAGAAGGACGGACAGGATATCAGCCATGTTAATAACGGTGTAAACCCTTTGTGATGGAGCAACCCATTCATCAAACTCTGAATTAGACCCTTAATCTCTAATGTAGACCTTAGAGATGTTTATTAGCTAACTATCCTAGGTTTCCTTAGGAGTATAGTGCTAGTATTCAGACCAAGGGCTAATTTTCCCCTCTCACAATGCTGTTAGAGGTGTAGCCACACCCTTCCTGACTCCTACCATCCGCAAAGGAATATTTTTATGGTCAGAGTTACTTTGGTATTCCTCACATGTCAACATTTTAAGAGTGGCCACTTTCTTTGCCTGCTCAAGTTTAGTGATTTACTGGATGCGCACGTGGGCCATTGGATTTGAAGGCTGATACGTTTAATACTTCGGAAGATGTCCTTTATGAGTTGGAGAGCCTGAGTTTCAGTCAAGTGCCCTGAATATTTCTAGTATTTCCAATGTGCCTGACCAGGCCTTTCCTTGCCTAAGTCTTCATCTGCATGATGGGTGCACTCATCATTCAGATACCTTGAATATTGATGTAATGAGTAAAAATCTGCTAGTATTGCTACTACTCCTTTAAACTGTGAACCAAGAACATGGCTGTAATTCCACCCTTTATTGTGTTTTTGTGCTGTAATGTGATGCACGGTAGAAATAATAAATAAAGGTTTGATTAAATAAATCTATAGCGTTTTAAACATTTTTCCAACTATAGCCTTATAATGCAGTGCAGTGCAATCTTATAGTTAAAACCCAATTAATAACTGATGTCCTAGATAATGGATGGCTAGTGAGAATTTTGATTCATTAATGGACATCGAATATCGATATCCTACTTGTTTTCCCTCAACCAACTGTAGATATGTTGCTTTCATGTTACTTAGAGCGTACTCTCTTCATGCTTACCGAAATCCTCTATATATTAAGTTGAGCTCCCGATTTTTTAAATATTATCTTTAGTATTGCTTAAGAAGCATCGCCTGCGCCTCTGATACAAACCAATTATAATACAGATCTGAAATAAACACAGGGGCGGTGGGTGAGATTTTAAAGTGGTGGGGCGCAAACGAATTAGCATACAGCACCGTAGCGAGCGAGCGCAGCGAGCGAGCCCGAACCCCAAAAGGGGGGTTTGGGGGGGTTACCCCCCCCTAGAAAATATTGAAAAAAAAGAAGAAAAATCAGGCATTTTCAAGCAAATTTGAGAAAGCAGGAAGGTTAATAAAGCAATTGTGAAAGTGCAGTTATTACATTAATAGATGGCATAACATAGGTAGCTGCTTATTCAGTATTACCACAGAGCTTCATACATTCTGTCCTATTATGCTCAGGTGCTGAATTCAGACTATAAGACTCATGGAAATCTCAGCTCTAAGAGTAGAAGAAGTTGCACAGCAGTGTAATTGGAGTAAGTGGGGTAGATTGGAGTAAGTGGGGTAGATTGGAGTAAGTGGGGTAGATTGGAGTAAGTGGGGTAGATTGGAGTAAGTGGGGTAGATTGGGGCGGAGTGGGGTAGATTGGGGCGGAGTGGGGTAGATTGTAGTAGACTGGAGTAGATTGGGGTACATGGGTGTGAAGTGGGCTAGAGTGGGGTGGGGTAGACTGGAGTTGAGCGGGGTAGACTGGTGTATTGGAAAGGGGTAGATTGGAGCGGGGCAGAAAGGGGTGGGGTACATTGGAGTGGAGTTGGGGTAGTCTTGAGAAGAGCGAGTGGAGTTGGGGTGAAGTGGAGTTGGGGTAGACTTGAGAAGACCAGAGCGGGGAAGGCATGGGGTGGGGTAGTTTGCTGTGGAGTAGACTGGAGTGCAAGATTGTGGGAGAGTGGAGTGGGGTAGATTGTAGTAGAGTGGAAAACATTGAGAGGATTGCAGTGAGGTAGATTGCAGTAGGGTAGATAGGCAGACTGGACTGGTGTAGATTGTGGTTGAGTGGATTGGAGTAGATTGTAGTGATGTAGATTGTAGTGGAATGAGGCAGGTTGGGGTGGATTGGCCAGGAGTGGAGAGGGGTAAAGTTGGGTAGACCCTAGTGGGGTAGACTGTAGTGAAGTGAGATAGAGTTGACTGAAATAGATTAGTAAAGAGTGGGGTGGGTAGAGTTAAGAGGGTCAAATGGTGTTGAGTGGCTTAGATTGGAGTGGCATAGAGTGGCATGTCAAAGTCGAGGGGCATGTCTCTGAATCAAAGGGCATAGACTGAAGGAGAGTGTTGCAGAGTGGAGCGGCGTAATGTGGAGTATCCATCGTGTGGTAGCACACTGCCTTTACAGACAACACATTTCCAATTGAAATGACCATAACATTGGTACAGACATGCAGATTTTTAGCGCATAAATGATAATGTGTGGAAATAGCATTGGCTAGTGTATTGTGTTTTCATTGTATTCAAATATTTGTTTCCAGACTCCAATACAAAAATTAACTTCATTATCTATTTATAATTCTAATATAGTGTGAAATATCAGCACTTTTCATATTTGTTGTGTGCTAGAAAAAACCCTTTCCATTTCATAGCAAGATTTCACATAACTCTCTCACTTCGAAGTCAGAGAAAGAAAAGTAAACACCAGGCTCCCAGAATGAAAGCGGCTGACATTTGACCTTTGTATTTCAATAACCAGCAAACGTGACAAGAAAACAAGTGCAAAAGGGTAATAGCTCAGTTCATCACCCAATGAGACAACTGCAAAGCAGAAGCTAAGGCAAACACAGGCAATCACAGATATTGAAGTGCAGTGTCTCACAGTATGCATAATATATCAGAAGCCCACTAGGAAAGGTGCAATAAAGCACACAATACTAGAGATTCATTGTCGACAATCCTAGAGTCACGGAGTAAGTCATTTTGATTACGCTGCCATCAGATTGACCCTAATCATAAAGTGTACATTTTGAATGAATCCCATTCAGCAGAGATTTAGAATATAACATATTTAACACATACCTAATCCAGTATAAAATATTCTCTCATTCGCAAATCTAAGAAAGGTACCTTAAGACATGGAAATACATAAATGCATGATATATGTATTGTATCACAACTAAAGCATTACCCTAAAGTGCTTAAGTGCAATCATGATTATGCGGTGTCAAAGTGTATTCTTCGCTTCTAGCCACACCTTCGCATGACTGCTCTCAGTTCACCAGTCTGTGTGTTTTAATTACTACAGGCCCCCCTGCTGTCCCTGCTCTTGTTAAGGACCCTTGATGCCACAGTGGAAGAATACATTTCAGGAACAATACAGAGCTAGGCAAGCAGAACATTAAAAGAGTGCCGAGCCAGAGTCCAGGCAGTGCTCTGTGTGGTGTATAATTTGCCATGTAAACCTATGCTAAAGGCTCAAATTTTAAAAAGGTAGATTTGTTTAACTTGGATGCGTTTTAGTTCAGAGACCTAGAATTAATTTCTGCATGGACTGGAATTTATGAGAAGTTATTGGTTCTAAATGTCAACTTTGAAACATTCATGCCTGCGAGGACGATGCTTTTAGTGAACCAAGAGGCAAGTCAGCCGTCATGTGAACACTGCATAGGTTTTTATAACATAGGGGGTATTATTAAAGTCTTTTAAACAAATGAGGTTGTTGATGACACATCCTTAATTGAGTTTTAAGGTAGGATGATAACAGAAAAGAAGGCACAGTGAAATAAGTTAATGGGCCAGGGAAACACACATTTTGCCAAGCAGATATACCATTTGAAACCAGGTTTCTTGGTTTTACGTTGCAACATTTAGCCTCTCGATGAGGCGGCGTAGTGACAAACATAAGTGTGTGGGTGACAGAAACCACAAGAAGACTTGGCGTGAAGTTCCAAGAACACTTCTTTCAGAGCCAGAGCTCAACATCTGGCTCTGGCCTTCAAAGGCTCACCTACCTCTACAAAAGTAACTTTGAAATATCCAAAATACTGACATTTTGTTGCAGGATCAGCTTCACAATCATTATAATTATAGTTCCAATTACACCTAAACTGTCAATGACGGTTTCTTCCTGTCGAGGGATGAATCCTCCTGCATGGACACAGCTCCACGAATGACCCTACACTCACACTGGTTCACGATTCCCCCAGCACTCGCACTGGTACTTCGGTTACGCATTTCTCACACAGCTCATCTTTCACGCTTCCCGTCCTGAGACAAGACCACACTGGTCACCCAGTTCTCACATGGGCACCCTATTCACCCTGCACTCACTACTCACCCTGTACTTCCACAGGCATACCTTTCACCCTGCACTCACACTGCTCACTCCGTGTCACCCAGCACTTACACAGGCACACCTAACACAGCATACATTTAATTACCCAACTCTCGTGAAAGTGTACATACTTTGAATATCTGTTCTTCCTGCATTAGTGCATGCCTACTCTCCGTAACTAAAATACCAGTGCAAGAGGGGAAGAGTGCGCTGAGGAATAGCACAGGAAAGAAGACTGAGTGGGAACCAGAGGTGGCTGAGTGGGAGGTGGGATTAGTCTTAGGCCCTGAGGAATCAGCCAAAAGGGAGTAGATAAAGCAGGCAAAGGCTGCTGGAGGGCAGCAGCACAACAGATGAGGTTCAAGCACTGCAACTGTGGCTGTGAGCTTGTGTGGGAATCGAGCAGGGACTGATCGCTAAGGGTATAGCGCAGGTGGGGTGGAAGAAATCCCATGCCCAACACTGAGCCCCAATGGATTTCATAACGACCACTATGAAGGAAGGAATAGGTCACCTACAGCCACAAGTGCTGTTTTGCAGCTTTTGAAGAAATGATGTAGACCGGCATCTAGGCTGGTTTTCATTCTTTTCCTTTAATGCCTTTAGTGCGGCATTTCTACCTGCACACACTGTGCCCTTGACTTCCAATGAAATGTAGAATTCAGTGAATAGTGATTAACGGACTATATAGACTTGGGTGGCACAACGAGTAAAGTTGGTCACTCTGAATACATAACCTTTCTGGTTGAAGGCATGTGCCAGACCCAGTTTAGGGGCTGAGCCACGGCCATAGGGCAGGGGTGGTTCACCTCAGATCTCCTGTAATCTGTCCTACTATGGCTTCGCAAACTAGGCCAAGTACAACCCCTTCAACACGAATTTCAGTGGTACCGCTGGTGAACAGCCACAGGCTTCTCAGGAAAGTAGGGCAGGGGTGTACAAACTGAACGCTCCGCAGCACAAAATTGTAGGTCCAACTCACTGCTTTAATTTGATACGAAAAGGACTTTAATAAACACTTAAAACGGTATATGACAGCAGTTACAAATCAGCCGGCCCAGCATTTCCCCATGTTTCCCCAACCGATCCTACCTGTGTGTCCTCAGTCCTCAGCCACCGTCCAGTCCACGAGTCACGACGACCACGAGGCTCAGGCGACGCGCACGAAGTGAACCCGACCGTTACCGGATCCAAGCAGCACGCTTACCTTACGTCAAGCTCGGCATCCAATCAGGATTGCCCCTGCTCATGCTGCGCGGTGACCGGCCAATCCTGGCGCAGTGGCGCTGCATGCAGCGCCAGGATTGGCTTGGAGGGCATAGTGACTGCTCGCCCTGTCGCCCTTTTGCTGCCAGCGCTGCCGCCAGCAGGTCCTGCACCCCCCCCCCCCCTACTAGCTAATGGGGCCGGCCTGGGTGCGCATGCTCGGGCAAGTTGCTGCCCGAAGTATACATGCGGGGAAAGGGGAAAAAAAAAGTTTTTAGACCTGTCAATCATCCGGCTTCAAATCAATGACCACACCAGCCAGCCCGCCCCCCTGCACACTCCCGATAAAGTCGGGTGCTGCCCGGCGCCGCCGGAATAATGTGCGCAGTAAATGGTAATTTGGACATTATATTTTAATTATTTAACGCGGGTATTATTTAACGCGGGTCCAATCAGCAGGGCTGGTGGGGCTACGCCCCTACGCCCCAATGGACGCACCGCGGCTGAATAAACATGTTAGTTATGTTAGTTATAGATTCCGTACCTTAGAATTGCTCCCAGGTGTCAGACTGGATCCGGAAAGTTTTTTCGTCAGCAGTACCTCCGCGCGTCGGAAGGTGGCATAGGTCTTTCTCCGATCTAATGTTGAAGTTCGTTTACAACAGTTTCCAATTTTGACATCACTTGTAGCATCGAATGAAGAGGAAAGGAGGGGGGGGGGGGGAACTGCTGACGAAGCAAGCTCAGTTCATATTACTTTTTTCATTATATGAAATGCACACACGGTTGCCTTGGGAGAAATGCCTTCAGCCTCCAACTTCAATATTCCAGTTTGAGATCTGAAAAAAAATTAGGGACTTCAGTTGGTGGAAAAGAAGTACAAGCCAAAAAAGGTTGTTTTTCAATGAAGTGGGAACATGAATAAAGTGTGATCTGATAGTAAAATTGTACACATTAAATAGCATCACAACAGTTTAAACAGTCATGGAATCAAATGAACAAAACTTAGATGGCACAGCATTAAAACAAGTTGTGAGGAGGAGCAAGTGTGTGCATGGGAGGAGTGGAGGACGGGAAGGGGGTAGTCTAGCAGTGCATGATTATGTGCGGTAGAGGAGAATGGGCACAAGTGTGTACATCAGAGGAGAGGATAACAATGAGGGGAGCTGCTTGCCTGTGCAAGGTCGTGCCTAGCCGGAGACAGGATGCACAAGTGTGTGCATGAGAAGAAAGGACAACAGTGGAAGAAATGGTGCAGTAGAGTAGAGTAGGAGCGACTGTGTGCCAGGGTGAAGAGGACGCGTGGAGGGACGTGGCCTAGCTGTGCAAGATATGGTGCCGCAGAGGAGAGGAGAAGCGACTGTGTGCAAGTGAGGAGAGGACGCCTGGAAGAGACGTGACCTAGCTGTGCAATATACGGTGCAGCAGAGGAGAGGAGGTCATGGAGGGTAGGACGCCTGGGAGGGAAGTGCCTAGCTGTGCAAGATACAGTGCCGCATAGGAGAGGAGAAGCGACTGTGTGCAAGGGAGGAGAGGGCGCCAGGGATAGACGTGGCCTAGGTGTGCAAGATACGGTGCAGCAGAGGAGAGGCAGAGGAGAGGAGTGCAGGGAGGGTAGGACGCCTGGGAGGGAAGTGCCTAGCTGTGTAAGATACGGTGCCAGAGAGGAAAAGTGACTGTGTGCAAGGGAGGAGAGAACGCCAGGGAGGGACGTGGCCTAGGTGTGCAAGATATGGTGCAGCAGAGGAGAAGGGACTGTGTACTAGGAAGGAGAGGACATCTGGTAGAGAAGTGGCCTAGCTGTGCAAGATACGGTGCAGCAGAGCAGAGGAGAGGAGGAGCGGCAGAGGAGAGGAGGCCAGGGAGGGTAGGACACCTGGGAGGGAAGTGCCTTGCTGTGCAACATACAGTGCCGCAGAGGAGAGGAGAAGCGACTGTGTGCAAGGGAGGAGAGGACGCCAGGGAGGGACGTGGTTTAGGTGTGCAAGATACTGTGCAGCAGAGGAGATGAGGAGTGACTGTGTACCAGGGAGGAGAGGACTCCTGGGAGGGTAGTGGCCTAGCTGTGCAACATACGGTGCAGCAGAGCAGAGGAGAGGAGGTGGTGAGGCAGAAGAAAGGAGGCCAGGGAGGGTAGGACGCCTGGGTGTAAAGTGCCTAGCTGTGCAAGATACGATGCAGCAGAGGAAAGTCAGAGCAACTGTGTGTTAGGTATGGGAGGACGCCTGGGAGGGAAGCGGCCTCGCTCTGCAAGATACGATGCAGCAGAGGCAAGGAGGAACCACTGTGTGTCAGGGAGGAAAGGACGTCTGGGAGGGAAGTGGACTAGCTGTGCAAGATACAGTGCCACAGAAGAAAGGAGGAGCGACTGTGTGCTAGGGTTGGGAGGACGCCTGGGAGAGAAGTGGCCTAGCTGTGCAAGATACTGTGCAGCAGAGGAGAGGAGGAGCGACTGTGTGCTAGGGTCAGGAGGATGCCTGGGAGAGAAGTGGCCTAGATGGGCAACATACGGTGCAGCAGAGGTGGTGCGGCAGAGGAGAGGAGGCCAGAGGAAAGTAGGAGCAACTGTGTGCCAGGTATGAGAAGACGCCTGGGAGGGAAGCGGCCTCGCTCTGCAAGATACGATGCAGCAGAGGCAAGGAGGAACCACTGTGTGCCAGGGAGTAAAGGACGTCTGGGAGGGAAGTGGACTAGCTGTGCAAGATACAGTGCCGCAGAAGAGAGGAGGAGCGACTGTGTGCTAGGGTCGGGAGGACGCCTGGGAGAGAAGTGGCCTAGCTGGGCAAGCTACAGTGCCGCAGAGGAGAGACGGAGTGGCTGTGTGCAAGGAATGAGAGGACGCCTGAGACGGAAGTGGCCTAGCTGTGCAAGATACTGTGCAGCAGAGGAGAGGAGGAGCGACTGTGTGCTAGGGTCGGGAGGACGCCTGGGAGAGAAGTGGCCTAGCTGGGCAAGCTACAGTGCCGGAGAGGAGAGGACTGACTCTGTGCAAGGGAGGAGAGGACGCCTGAGAGGTAAGTGGGCTAGCTGTGCAAGATATGGTGCAGCAGAGGAGAGGAGGAGCGTTGTGTGCAAGGGAGTAGAAGACGCCTGAGAGGAAAGTGGCCTAGCTGGGCAAGCTACAGTGCCACAGAGGAGAGAAGAAGTGACTGTGTGCAAGGGAGACGAGGACGCCAGAGAGGGAAGTGGGCTAGCTGTGCAAGATACAGCGCAGCAGAGGAGAGTAGGAGAGACTGTCTGCAAGGGATGGGAGGACACCTGGGAGGGAAGTAGCCTAGCTGTGCAAGATACTGTGCAGCAGAGCAGAGGAGAGGAGAGGACGCCTGTGAGGGAAGTGGCCTAGTTGTGCAAGATACAGCACAGTAGAGGAGAGGACGAGTGACTGTGTGCAAGGATCGAAAGGACAACCGGGAGAGGAGTGGCCTAGCTGTGCAAGATACCAAGCCGCAGAGGAGAGGAGGAGCGTCTTTGTGCTAGGGATGGGAGAACGCCTGGGAGGGAAGTGGCCTATCTGTCTAAGATACGGTGCAGCAGAGGAGTGGAGTTGCAACTGTGTGCCAGGGACGAGAGGACGCCTGGGTGGAAAGTGGCCTAGCTGTGCAAGATATTGTGCAGGAGAGGAGAGGAGGAGCGACTGTGTGCAAGGGTTGGGAGGACTCCTGGGAGGGAAGTGGACTAGCTGTGCAAGATACTGTGCAGCAGAGGAGAGGAGGAGCGACTCTGTACAAGGGAGGAGAGGACGGCGGAGAGGGAAGTGGGCTAGCTGTGCAAGATACGGTGGAGCAGAGGAGAGGAGGAGCGACTGTGTGCGAGGGAGGAGAGGACGGCGGAGAGAGAAGTAGGCTAGCTGTGCAAGATACGGTGCAGCAGAGGAGAGGAGGAGCAACTGTTTGCCGGGGAGGACGCCTGGGAGGGAAGTGGACTGGCTCTGCAAGATATGGTGGAGCAGATTAGAGGCGGAGCAACTGTGTGCTAGGGAGGAGAGGACGCCTGAAAGGGAAGTGGGCTTGCTGTGCAAGATACTGTGCAGCAGAGGGGGAGAGGAGCGACTGTGTGCAAGGGAGGAGAGGACACCTGAGAGGATGGGGGCCTAGCTAAGCAAGATACGGTGCAGCAGAGTAGAGGAGGAGCGACTGTGTTTTAAGGAGGAGAGGAAGCCTGGGAGGGAAGTGGCCTAGCTGTGCAAGATACTGTGCAGCAGACTAAAGGAGTTGCAACTGTGTGCAAGGGAGGAGAGAAAACCTGAGAGGAAAGTGGGCTAGCTGTGCAATATAATGTGCAGCAGAGGAGAGGACGAGTGACTGTGTGCAGTGGTCGGGAGGACGCCTGGGAGGGAAGTGGCCTAGCTCTGCAAAATACAGCGCAGCAGAGGAGAGGAGAGGAGAGGAGGAGCGACAGTGTGCAAGAGATGGGAGGATGCTTGGGAGGGAAGTGGCCTAGCTGTGCAAGATACTGTGCAGCAGACTAAAGGAGTTGCAACTATGTGCAAGGGAGGAGAGAAAGCCTGAGAGGAAAGTGGCCTAGCTGTGCAAGATACTGTGCAGCAGAGGAGAGGAGAAGCGACTGTGTGCAAGGGAGGAGAGGACGCCAGGGATAGACGTGGCCTAGGTGTGCAAGATATGGTGCAGCAGAGGAGAGGAGGAGCGGCAGAGGAGAGGAGTGCAGGGAGGGTAGGACACCTGGGAGGGAAGTGACCTAGCTGTGCAAGATACTATGCAGCAGAGGAGAGGAGTTGCGACTGTGTGCAAGGGTTGAGAGGACTCCTGGGAGGGAAGTGGGCTAGCTGTGCAAGATACTGTGCAGCAGAGGACGAGCGACTGTGCAAGGGTCGGGAGGAGGCCTGGGAGGGAAGTGGCCTATCTGTGCAAGATACGGTGCAGCAGAGGAGAGAAGGAGCGACTGTGTGCAAGGGAGGAGAGGACATCTGAGAGGGATGTGGCCTAGTTGTGCAAGATACGGTGCAGCAGAGGAAAGGAGGAGCGACTGTGTGCAAGGGAGGAGAGGACGGCGGAGAGGGAAGTAGGCTAGCTGTGCAAGATACGGTGCAGCAAAGGAGAGGAGGAGCAACCGTTTGCTGTGGAGGTCGCCTGGGAGGGAAGTGGCCTAGCTCTGCAAGATACGGTGGAGCAGAGGAGAGGCGGAGCAACTGTGTGCCAGGGAGGAGAGGATGCCTGAGAGGGAAGTTGGCTATCTGTGCAAGATACGGTGCAGCAGAGGGGGAGAGGAGCGACTGTGTGCAAGGGAGGAGAGGACACCTGAGAGGGAGGTGGCCTAGCTGTGCAAGATACGGTGCAGCAGAGTAGAGGAGGAGCGACTGTGTGCTAAGGAGGAGAGAAAGCCTGGGAGGGAAATGGCCTAGCTGTGCAACATACTGTGCAGCAGACTAAAGGAGTTGCAACTGTGTGCAAGGGAGGAGAGAACGCCTGAGAAGTAAGTTGGCTAGCTGTGCAAGATACGATGCAGCAGAGGAGAGGAGGAGCGACTGTGTGCAAGGGAGGAGAGGACGCCTGAGAGGAAAGTGGGCTAGCTGTGCAATATAATGTGCAGCAGAGGAGAGGACGAGAGACTGTGTGCAATGGTTGGGAAGACGCCTGGGAGGGAAGTGGCCTAGCTGTGCAAGATACTGTCCAGCAGAGGAGAGGAGTTGCGACTGTGTGCAAGGGTTGAGAGGACTCCTGGGAGGGAAGTGGGCTAGCTGTGCAAGATACTGTGCAGCAGAGGACGAGCGACTGTGCAAGGGTCGGGAGGAGGCCTGGGAGGGAAGTGGCCTAGCTGTGCAAGGTACAGCGCAGCAGAGGAGAGAAGGAGTGACTGTGTGCAAGGGATGGGAGGATGCTTGAGAGAGAAGTGGCTTAGCTGTGCAAGATACTGTTCAGCAGAGCAGAGGACGAGCGACTGTGTGCAAGGGTCGGGAGGATGCCTGGGAGGGAAGTGGCCTAGCTGTGCATGATACTGTGCAGCAGAGGAGAGGACGAGCAACTGTGTGCAAGGGTCGGGAGGACGCCTGGGAGGGAAGTGGCCTAGCTGTGCATGATACTGTGCAGCAGAGGAGAGGACGAGCAACTGTGTGCAAGGGTCGGGAGGACGCCTGGGAGGGAAGTGGCCTAGCTGTGCATGAGTCTGTGCAGCAGAAGAGAGGACGAGCAACTGTGTGCAAGGGTCAGGAGGACGCCTGGGAGGGAAGTGGCCTAGCTGTGCATGAGTCTGTGCAGCAGAAGAGAGGACGAGCGACTGTGTGCAAGGGTCGGGAGGAAGGCTGGAGGGAAGTGGCCTAGCTGTGCAAGATACGGTGCAGCAGAGGAGAGGAGGAGCGACTGTGTGCAAGGGATGGGAGGACGCCTGAGATAGATGTGGCCTAGGTGGTCAAAATACTGTGCAGCAGAGGAGAGGAGGTGCATGTGTGAGCATGAGAGAAGGTGGCCTTCAGGGGAGAAACCTACTGTGTAAGGTAGGGTTGTAGAGCAGAGGGCAAGCAAGTGTACTGCACCGAAGTAGAGAATGGCGGGGGTGGGGGGGTTAGTAACCTAGCTGTGTAAGTTAAGTACAGCAAAGGAGAGGAGGTGCAAGTTTGCTCATCGGAGGAGAGGATGGCAGGGAGAGGGGTAGCCTAGCTGTGCAAGATACGATGCAGTGTTGCAGAGGGCGAGGAAGGCTCTGCAGAGAAGTACAAGAGTAGAGGAGTAGAGCGGAGTAGCCAGCCCAGCTGTGCAACATACGGCGCAGGCGCGTAGAAGAGTCTCGCCTGGTAGTCTTTCACGAGTAAGAAGAAAAAAGAGAGTTTGGGAGTTTGCCAGAGTGGCTGGTTCTTGAAATAAGATGCCAACGGAGCAGTAGAGGTGTGACGGGAGGGGGTGGGGGGGCAAGAAATAGGCCCTTAGTTGCGGATGGGTGCTCCCCTATCTCTGAGAAAGAAAGAAAAACATCCGTGTAAAAGTGCATAATGTAAGAACACCTGCTGTCAGCTACCTTAGGTGTTGAATACATTCATTTTGAGGTTTTCAATTGTAAACCTAAATCTCGTCAGGTACAATTGCTGTCTGTGATTTGTTTTTTTAATGCACGTTTTTTTTTTAAAGTATAGGTAGTCTAGATTTCTGTTCGAAGTGTGGCTAAAATATCTGTTGCGTTTCACCTTTGAGCAGAGGTCGGTAGGAACTGTAGCTCATGGAGAGTTCTTCTGAGGACACTTGCAGACATCCCCTCGGGTCGGCTTGAGCTGAGCCGAGCTGAGCTGATATTAGCGCTCTAAGGCGCTGTCATCCTGTCCCTTCCCTAACCTTTATGGTGACAGGCCACCATTTTCATTATTTTCTTTTTATTGAAACTCGTTCATCCTCAGATTTCATCACCTCGGCTGACAGCATCAGGTATTTTGTATTTTGCGTCTGGCGGAGAGGACATTTATTAGGCGCATTATCTCCCGCTTGCAGTTTGCGTGGGCTCATTTCCAGAAATAGCGCGGGTGTGTTAGGCAGGATCAGCGCGACAGAGGGGGGTGATCGGAGCTCTGGGGCGAACCCGAGATTGTGAGTGAGCGGGAGGCAGAGCCATCAGCCTTCACTGCATGATTGGAAAAGACACAGTAACATTTAGCGGGTCAATTTTTAAAAAATATTTGTTCCCAGGCGCAGGAAAAACAGGAACATTGCGTTCTCAATCTGGCACTAGACTTTATTTTGAAATTCTTGTTCATTAGCACTATGTGATTAATAGTATACTGTGAAATTAAAGAAGAATAGCTGTTTTCCCTCCTGTTTCCTTGTAATTTCAGGAGCAGTTTAATGAAAGTATTTTTTTTTTTTTTTAGTAATGCACCGAGTGATGTGTGGAGACACTGCTCTCTGGACCTTGGCTTTAGACTTGCCTCTCTCCTCATATTATTGTCGCATAGATTCTGCCTGCTGCTTCTAGACTGTGTTTTCTTTCAGCAGCAGTTCTTGTTCTCAGTTTGTTGTTGTCAGAAAGGAAATTCGTATGCTGTTTAACCTTAGTGTGAAGCGGAACCTGTTGTTATTATTTAAAGCCCACTGCTGTGGGCTATACCTGATGTATCTGAATTAATGGGAAAACTGGGAAACCACCTTGGAGGAAACCAAATCATGAAAAAACTATTTTAAGGGCAGACATTGTCAAGGAGATACAAATAAATTGAAAAAGAAAGGAAAGAAAATGTTATGGAAACTTCCAAAATCACACACTTGGGTCTTGAAAATTAGAGGTGGTGCGGGTTTTTTTTGGTGCAGGGGTGGGTGGTGTTAAGAGATGAGGGGTTTTTAGAGTACAAGATTGGGTGGATTATAGGGATGGAGAGAGTTTTTAGGGATCAGGCATGAGGGGAGTTGAAGGTGGTGATGGTTTTTTAGGGTTAAGGGATGGATGGCGTGTAGGTGTGTTGAGGTACTTTAGGTTTGACAGATGGGTGGAGTTTAGGGCTGTTGAGTGTTTTAGGAATTCAGTGGTCGGTCGAGTTTTGGGGTGGTAAAGGGTTTTTAGTATTCACGAATGAATAGCGTTTAGGGTGATGTGGGTTTAAGCGTTCAGGGATTGGTGAAGTTTATATGAAGAAAGGGCTTTTAGGCTTCAAGGATGTGGGAGTTTGGTGGTGGTGAGGAATTTTAGAGGTTCTGAATGAATGGTTTTCAGAGGTGGTGAGTTTTTTTTAGTGTAAATGGATAAGGAGTTTAGGGGTAGTGAGGTGGTTTTAGGTTAAAAGATGGGTAGAGTTTAGGAGTGCAAAGGGCTTTAGGGGTTGAGGAATGTGTGGAGGTTAGGGGCAGATATAGGTGATTTAGGTTTGGGGAGGGTTTTTAGGGTGGAGTTTAGGGTTAGAAAGGGCTTTAAGGGTTCAGGAATGGGTGGAGTTTAGGAGTCAGAGATGGGTTTAGTTTATGCATCAGGAGGCATTCTTAGGGGGCAGAGATGGATGGTGTTTAAGTGCGGTGAGGGTTCAGTGAATTAAAACCATGCAAAGTAATTGACATTGTAAAATATAAAAATCCAAAATAATGTCCCCTGATGTAAAGGATTAAAATAAATACATTTTACAAAAATGGTCTGAAAGTAAGACCTTCACTCATTTCATTTATACCTTAAAAATAAATATGCAGAAGCCAAATTCAGAAAAAATATATTCTATAAAATTGCAAATGCCATTCATCCTGAAATTTTCCATTAAACCATTTAGATGAAATGGTTTCTGAGTAATGGTGTTCATTAAATTGTTTTTCTATCAAATCGCTTACAGTCGGCTATACTAGTTGCTAAAGGGCCCGAACCCGAGTTAAAAACCTGAGCCGGACTATAACGAGAGTGAGGACCTCTACAAACCAGTGTATCTCAAGGTAGAAGGGCTGCAATGCTATTGAAACATCCCACCCACTGATGGCAGAATGTTCTAAATTAAAAAAGGGAGACATAACGAGACCAGCATTGGAATTTTGGAGCAGAAGATCAGTACCAGCCGTTATTGGCCCTGAGCTACTCCATTTACTTAAGTGGCGCTCTCAACATTCAATGTCGTAATTATATATTATAAACTCATGTAAAAGATTAACTCTCTTGCTGGAGATAGTGCGGGCAAGTAGTTTACATCACTGTCCTGTACAAATGGGGATCTCAGCTTTATTTTTATTTTTTTATTTTTTAAACATTTCAGTCTGTATTTATCCATACTTAATTTTTTGCTCATCTCACTAATTTTATCCATATTTTGTATTCTGTGAAAAAGATGACGTTTTAACTAATATAATGCCACTTAATTAATTGATGAATTTACACTCACGCTGCCAGTTGTTAGCAGAAAATTTAGATATTTCTAATACAAAACCTTTCTTCTGAAAATATTAGGATTCTGTGTAAACAAGTTCGTAGCTGCTACTGTTTCATCCCTTCAAACATAACAGTTGTTGGCATAGCATTTAGGATGGACAGCAAAGAGAGTAAGACCAAAGTTTTTTTTCCCCATTTTTTATTATGGAAGGGCAAACACATTATTGTTCAATGGCATTTATATGTAAAAATCAGTTCAAATGTAAAACAGTGAGCCTTGCATTGATGACGTTTTTTTCTGCCAATGAAGCACTGTTACCTCAGTCTTTGATGTAAGAAGGTGCATGCATTATTTTTCGAAAGGATGTTGGTTAGTGTGTCCTATGTGTGAAAAACAGGGGTTTGCCTAGGTGGCAGGTGGACAGGTGTGCATGATGTGTTTGAAGGAAATGGAGTGCAGGCTGTAGTTATGCATCGGATAACATGTTTTTGTCTGCATGGTACAGGGCACTTCAGCATAAAATTATGCATTTTTAGATACGATTCAGTCACAGATGTTGTTGCCTTGCCAGCTTCACGTTTTCCAAAAATAAGAATACATACATATATCATTCAAACAGGTGCTTTTGGTCAGTCCCTACATCCATTGGTCGCCTCAAACGTTATTCTTAGTTTTCCTTCGCCCACCAAAGTACGCAGTTTGGGGCAGTGGGGTCAGCCCAATACATCCTTTGCCTTTCTTGCAATTTTGGGCATTTTTTCCTGATCACATGTGCTCAGCCGCCTTAAAAAAAAAGTACACTTCTCTGCTTGAGCTTGTGTAGTTTGACTGCTGGACCACTCCTTTAGTTTTTAGTAATTAGAATTTCAGCCCTACAGAGCCTTGTACTTCTTCTAGGCGGCAGCTAACAATGTTTCTTTGGGATGCTTGTAAGGCCGGTAACTCACTCCTCAGGCACATCTGACCTGGTTAAACTTGTATTTATTACTGGGCTACCTAATTCAGCAGATTTTGTCCCACTGTTGAATTTTCTCACAACCAATGTATTCTCTCAATGTTTTTTTTATTTTTTATTGCGGCTTGTTTTTGTATATCAATTCCTACCACAGTTGCTATTTCTAAGTGGTGCTTTAACTGACAGTTGTTGCAATTACCAATGTACTGACCCCGGAAGAATGGATAGCTGAGTTACTAAGATTCCAAAACTTGATACGAAGTTCCCAACCTCTCCGCACCCCTCTTGAGTATGTCCTGTATTCTACTTTTCCCCAAGGATCTCCTTTTCTCCTCCTTTCCTGCTTTGATCAAGCTCATTTCTCCTGAATTGACCCTGTTTTCTCTGCTTCAACACACTGTCCTCTGACTCACCCCATCTCCCATTGCCCCTTGCATTTACCAACTCCTCACCACACACTTCCTGATTTTTCTTTCCCTCCCTTTCACCCATTCTGTGTCTCTGCATTCATAAATCCAAATCCAAGCTTGCATTCCCCAATCTTCGTCCATCCCCTTTCTTCTTTTTAATATGAATACAGTTTGTGATCAGTTGTCTAAGTCTAAGTTTAAGATTGTTCCTTTTCCAATGCAAGTCCTTCTTTTCAGCTTTATGTCACAAATTGCCCATTGCTCCAGGTAGTTGCCAACATACTCCGTAATTGGTGTACCTTGCCATGTTGTATGGAAAATTGGTCACCTGATGTGCAACAGAATACCTCTAGACTCCAGAACGTCCAGTTTCCTCACTTTTCTTAAATATAAATCTATAATTTATCTCTGCAGTACCTAGTGTCATCTGTGCAGGGTCGTCTGTCATTGTCAAACTGAGAAATCTCCAGGTAGTGTTGAGCTTTACAAAAACCCCCACCACATACATTCATTCATAAACATTCAAGCATGTTCTGTTGCATCCTATGATAAAATGTGTGCCAAGTATGCCTTACTTCTTTCTCGTAAGGGATTTGATCCTTCACAGTTGGATAAGGTGGGACTTCTAATTAGTGAGAAAAATAAAGATAATTTACTCAAAGCTCAGTCATAATATTTCCTTTCAAAAAAAGGAATTCACCACACAAACTTAATTTTAGTAGGTAGTGTCTGACACTGTTATATTCCTCCTTTCAAATATCACGTAACTAAATTGAATGAAGAAATTTGATTTCTGTAAACCATTTCATCACATGATAATAAGCACAAGTGTTGATTTTATTACTTCTGTGGAATCACCTTTAATTCTGTATGATAGTTCATGTCCCACTACTATGTATATTAAAAACAATTAAGACAGTGAAATAAAGAAACACATTTTTTAATCATTCAGTTCTGTCCTGTGGAATTGTTTTTAGCTCGTCTGATGGTGAGTGGCATAAATTTGTGACCTGATGAAAACACATTATTTTTGTCGGGCAATAGAAAGTTGACTCTCTCTACTTTTATTCCATCACTCACTGTTTGTTTTGATGCTTTTTGACCTCCATGTAGGAGCAAATCTTTATGGAGGTCGTCGGCAGTACTGTTTGTGGAGTTCAAATCTTTGAATATAAGGAGATAATTGGAGTTCTTGTAGACATGTTTTTTTTCTCCGCATTACTTGTAATATTTACTATTGTTGGATTTAATTATGCCTGTGATGGTGGCTGCATATATGTTGAAGAAGATGGGGATCTATCTAATCATTGTGGCACTTCGCATGTGATGATGAAGGTTCTAGGGAGAAAGAGGCTGAGTTTGACATGATACGTTTAGTTGCGGCTGTCAATCACCTCAGGTTCACCTTGGTGGTTGAGAGGAGTATGTTTTGGTTGTTAGCATTGATGAGGATAAAAAGATCGATATGAGTAGTGTAAACAATTATTCATGCTACAGAAAATTTGAATTTTTCATAGGGTTTGTTTTTTGCGCAATAACTACTGACCTAATATTAACCCCATTAGATAGATTGATGTAGTTAAATTGTCTGTCCTATCCCAATTACATATCTCTTATTTTTCAGGATGAAGAAGAAGCCGTCGCCTACCTTGACCGTGAAGAAAGTGCAGATGAGATAGATTTAACCACTCTTCCTGATCCTGATAAATTGCGTGGTTCTGATCAGGAGGATTTGGATAATGAACTTGAGGAAAATGACAGGTAAGCTTTTTATATTAAAAAACAAACCTATCCAACACATATAGTTACAGGGGCATTCATACATGTCCAATTTTCCATTATAAATTATTCCAGTATTTACATTATGAACAGAATTTTGAAAACCATACAAATACATCTTTGGATGTATGAAATCAGGCAACATTATGCACCCCACCTAATTAGAACATTGTCTAGGAAGCAGAGTTGCTACTTGAGGCTGGGAGAAAATGAGGAGGGTGTATGTGGATTTCAGAATGGTTTGTAGAATTGAAGAAGAGTTTAAAACAAAGATAGGAATAAAGTTTGGTTGACTAAAATGATTTGTTAAAGGACAGGATTTTCAGATACTGTATTTTGTGAAAAGTGACCTGATGGTAGGTTCACACAGCCTTTAGTCGAGCACAGCAGGGTTGGCCACAGATCCTAGCGTATGGCCAGTCCCAGCATTCAACACAGTTTGAGCAAACTCTGCTGTGTATGGTCGTTGGGTACCACAATTGCTAAAAAAATGTTTTTGAGGAAGTTCGTGAGACTTGGGGGAGGATCCGCATTTTCCAGGATCTGTAAATCCAGACCACTAACTGTAAATCCCATGACAAATCTGAACAAAACTTGACTTTCTGAAACAGAGCTACTTTAACTATTTGTCTGTCAGGTGTGTCATCTGTGTATATATCATTTGCCCCCAGATAGAGGTGGATTTCAAAAGAGATTTCCTTAAATTGCCAGTCTTTATGATAGTTGACAACTGGAAAGGGTTCCCTTGGCCCAGACATTTTCCAGAATTTAATTTTCCTAAAAACAACTCGCAGTACACTGAAAGCTGAAGTGAGGGCTGGTTGAAATCAAAGGGGGATGTGAGAAATATCAAGATATAGCCAATATGTGGTTTCACATAGGTCAAAGCAGAGAGCTACTAAGAAACATCTGCGCACACATGTGTTAGAAATCTGAGCTGCGGTAGTCTATGGGGGTAGTAGTAAAGCTCAGCCATTCCAAATGAAGTTTGTTGTTCAAATGAGGTGGATATGCCACTAATCAAACATTGTTGTTGAAACCTGTGGCCATTTTGACACTGTTCACTGCTATTTATTGTTATCTGGGATTCCCAGCCTGATGATGGGGAATGATTCACGCATGCCAATGTAGGAAAGATATTAATGCTGGTGAACTAGTTACAGGTAAGTAACTAATTTCATCTTCTTTTTACAATCCGGAAATACCTAATCTGAGCCTTTTCTGCCGATCAAGAATGCCCTGACCAACACCCTTGTGCTCTTGGGCTAAATCCTGCTCTTCTTGCTCACCTGTTAACAGAAAGGTGGCTCGCCGACACAGACCAGTCCTGGATGGGCCTGCCTGCTCCGTACAGAATCTTATTCCAAGCCTGGTATTACAGACCTCAACCAAGAGGGTTAACCCTAATTATTTCCTATGACCTCTTGCTAGACAGAGACTCAAATAGAGTTGAGTAATTTGAGAAGAGGATGTTTTCTTCAGCTATCCTTGCCCTCAGGTCAGTCAACATAATCTGTTTGCAGGGTAAGTACTGTCATGGGACATGGTCGCTGAGATCATGGAAGCTGTCCCAGAGGAATACCACTCTAACTTGGAATAGATCGCCGAGATACAGCCATATATGTAATTCTGTCAAGCTTGAACACAACAGACCGCTTAGAGCTGTCGGCACAAATGTGGTGCTTCGGTGCCATGGATGAGATCCACAGGCTGTTCTGGTGATGTTCATGCACAGCTTATGGATATATCCTTTGATAGATCTTGCCTTTTTGGTAGAAAGGCTAACTCTGCTCTTGAGTGCTTCAAAGGAAGTAGAGCCACTGCATGCTGCCTCAATGTCTCAACACTTGCAAAACAATATCCACAACAATTTCACCTCTTTTGAGGTATTGTGAGGGTTTCACACACAGGCAGCATCACAGCCTACCACCCAACCAGCAGGCCCCCCAGGCATTTCGTGTTCCAACAAACAGTACCCAGACTCCCTGATACAGGGATCCCCCCAGTCCCCTGCTCCTCTGGCAGCAGCCTCCAAGCATATTTAGTTTGCTCTTAGTGGCACAAGACCACCCTATGGTAGGCAGGATCAGACATTTTCTCCAAGGGTCCTAAGCCTTTACATCTGACTGGTGGGTCTTGCAGGTAATCCAAAGGGGCTATGCCCTGTCATTCCTTCTGTTCTGCTGCACCTTCCACCCACTTCAGAGAGGCTTTCAGAGGACAATTTGTCCTTTTTACTGCAGAAGGTTCAGACTGTTTTGGAGAAAGGAGCATTAGAGAGAGCCCCTACCTTTGAGACCGTAACTGGGTATTACTCCCACTATTTCCTGCCGTCAAAAAAGTACAGAGGCTTTTGTCCTATTTTAGATCTTCAACCTCTGTTTCTTCCTGCAAAAGGATAAATTCAGGCGGCTCACACTGGCAAGATTGTTATCTGCCCTGTATCCAGGAGACTGGATGGTGGTGTTCAACCTACAGGATGCCTATTTCCATATCCATGTCCCGCAGGGACACCGTAGCCACCTGCGGTTCAAGGTCCGCTACAACCATTTTCAGTTTTCCATGCTTCCTTTCACTGTCACCAGCGCACCTCCGGTATCACAAAGGTGATGAAGATGATTGCGGCATAACCTTCAGAGGTAGGGAGCACCAGTTTTCCTACCTTGATGACTGGCTGTTGAAGGTAAATTCATTACAGTCAGTTGTGGACCACCTACAGATGTGGGAAAACCTCCTTACAACACCGGGGTTCACACTTAATGTGCCCGAGTCATAAAGGACTCCCTTGCAAAGGCTCCCTTTCATCAGAGCCATCCTGGATACCGTGCACTTTTCAGACTCTCTACCAAATCAGTTTATCCAGGACATTCGAACTATGATCCTGATGTTTCGACCTTATTCCTGGGTCTCAGTGAGTGTAGTTCTGAGGCCCAGCAAGGACAAGCATTGGGCACTGTTAAAGGTTATTTTTACACAATCTTGCATGGCAGTTATTCGGGTGTTTTGATCTGGCAATGAAACGTTCAATCCCATTGGCTGTTGATACAATAGATGTGGCCAAGGCCTTTGATCGGGTTTGCTGGGTGTATTTGTGGGAGGTCCTGGTAGTACAAGAGTGTAGCCCATGTTTTATCACGACTCTACAGAGATTATATGAAAATTCAACAGCGCTATTCCTATTTAATAGCGCTGTGACAGAGAGTTTTAGGATTACTCTGGGTACGAGGCAGGGGTGTCCGCTTTCCCCCTTTTTGTTTGATATTTATATAGAGCTTTTCGCTCAGCTCCTTTAAAAAGACCCTCAGGTAACCCCTTTTTCTGCACAACAACTTAGACCCAAGATAGCGTTGTATGCAGATAATTTAATCATTTATACATCTGACCCTTTTCCTTTTCAGACTATACCTAGGGTGGGAAAGTAAGCAGAAGAATTTGGGGCATTGTCAGGCTACACTGTGAATGCAACTAAGTCAGAGATTATGTGCTGGAATATCACCAATTGGAGTCAGGAGGTAAGTGACATCTCAGCACATAATTTAGGCAGGTAGCAAAGGAGATGGATAAGCTGCTTATAAGGTGGAGGAACTTACCATTGTTGATTTTTGGACAGGGTAATTAAAATGACGAATCAACCTAAATTGACTTATCTCTTTAACTGTATTCCCCATACGTTTTTTAAAAAAGAGATAGGGAAAATACAGGGGGAAATTACTAGCTTTATCTGGGCATCAGGGGGAGCTAGGCTCTCTTGGAAATAGTTAAGGAGGAGTTTGATAAAAGAGTGCTTGGCATTACTGCATCTAAACCTATGGCGTTTCAATTTAAAAACTGTAGGATGCTCCTTGGGACTCTGAATAGCTCAACATGGAGACGCATTCTAACAGAAATGGTGATAGGGCTGGAATCTACAAGTGTTTTATGTAAATTTGAGGCTCCCAAGCTTTAAAGAAGGTGCGTCTGAAAGTTCTGAAAGCTGCACTATGCCTTTGGTACAGGGTCAGGAAGATTCTTGGCATCGGGTACTACTCTGATTGTTCCCCGATTTGGGTTTCCCCGGGCACTCCCAAATGTTTGCGGGATAGGCTGAGCCTTCCTCTGAGGGAGGCCGGGATTGCCAGCTGGGGGGATCTTTTTACAGCGCAATGGCTTTTACCCCGGGAAGAACTCAAGGTAAAGACTGGGGGCTCCTTGTCTAGATTTAAGTATATACAGCTCATCTCTTGGTATATAAGCACTATTTTAGAGATAGGTGGGCTTAGGAAGTAGAAGCACTTTTGCAGGACACACAGCCTTTAAGCAATGAGGTCTCTACATGGTACCAGAGTATGGAGTTTTGGAGCTACCTGGTGGGATGTGGAAGGGGGTAATTCCAGAATCCGATCTCCCATATATAGGGCAAATTTCTTTGAAACTGTTATACTCTACGGTAAAGGCAGCAAATTTAAAAAATAACACATTTTTCACCCTTGATAGAATATATTGAACACCCCAGAGGCTAGCTAGATTTGTACGATCCCCTATCCTAAAATGTAAAAGATGTGGATATCCTGAAGCAAATGATGAGCACATGTTCGTTACCTGTCCCTCAATTAGTGAATTCTGGAATAAATTGAGCAATATTAAAACAGACATCCTTGGTCTCAAAATTGAGGTGAGCCTGGTGCTGGTGTTAATGGGTGTGGAAGCAGAGTCACTTAGCCTTTTGGGCAGGAAACAGAGGGAGCTGCTCTTCTATCTTGCGCGCCTGGCTTTTTTAAACATTGCCAATTAAATAGAATAATTGTGAAAAAATTGAGAGGGGGCAAGGACTTTATTTTTATTTTTTACGGCGGTGGGCACAACATTAAGAAGTTTGAAGACCACTGGTTTAGAGGGTGGACAATAGATTGCCTCTACCCACAGGCTAGAAGGCATAAACGTGGCATCCCCAGAACTCTCCTGGACCTGTGAGGAATCTAAAGAAGGAATGCCCTGCTGTCTGAATCCTGAAGGTAGACAGAGCCTTTTTGTCTTGAACTAGGATCCCAGAGGTGATTCCAAGGGTCAGTTGGCTGACCTGTTTGAACTGCAGGGACACAACAACTTTCAGGTGCCTTTTCCTGCTTTCCAGATGACCAGTCCAACCTGCACCTGACCTGGTCCCCTCTGCTGGCGTCTGGGGGAGTGGGTCTTGACCCCCTCCCTCCAAGTACTTTCCCTAAGATGCTGGACCCTTGGTTATGGTCAGAGTGTAATCCTTCTTGCCTAACTGCAAACTTCATAAGATTAGACGCAGACAATCTTTGTCTATGGCTTCACCTGTTCCAACACTGAGCAGCCACCGATCAACTCCGAGACCTCACACAGTGGCCCCCGTCCTTACACAGGAGCCCCCATTGTCATCGAGACATTCTTTGGAATGCGTTTTCCCCACTGCTGCCTCATCAAAGGCCACTTTCTCTACAGAAAACTGTAGATCAGAAGGTAAACTTTCTACTGTGATGGACCTTGTGCCTATACTTGACTGGCGATCCATTGCGGTCAGCCTTAACTTTTGACTTTGACACGGTGTAGCGTGACCAGATACCACGGTTGGCGCTTTGTGCTTTATGGCTCTATTTTAACTCAAACTTTTAAAAAACGTATATCTTCGAATCTACTTATTAGATTTTTGTAATTTTGATGTCATTTTATTTACTAAAATATTCTTTATTTTTCTAAATTTGTTTAGGATTCTCATTTAGTTGTGTATTCATTCCATTACTGTTTGAGTGCTGCATAATTACTTCACCTATTGCCTTTAGGCTAAGCCTGACCGCTCTCAACCAAGGCACAAGAGACTTGAGCACAGGTTTATTTTGTGAATCAAGTGGTTCACCCTGACAAGTTTTGTGATTATTACCTGACATGTGTTCTAATCTAATGCTACAATTTCTTAGACATACCATAACAAATGCTTGCCAGTGTTAAAATGAAACTTTTTTCTATTTTTTTTTGCCAAGCACAGTGGGAGTTTCAGGGTGTCTTTGGTGTATTTTAGACGTTGATGTTTCAGATTTTCTTTTTCAAGTTTCCTCTTATAACCCCATGCCTCTGCTGACGCAGATCTAATTATTTTAGGAAAGTACTTGGAGTGAGCTTTCTTATTAGGTTTTCAGAAGTGACACACTGGCTTGTCGTTAAAAAACCTATCTATGACCATGATTGGAACGCTGTAGGCAATAAATTGGCAAAAAAAACCTCTTTGTAGTTTAGGTGGCTATACGCGCGACCCAAAAATTATTTTGACGCCATGTTCAAAGCGAGTTGCTGATTTCTCACAGGGCCACTGTCTCAAAGCTGGCTTGGGTGTCTTGTCGGAGGTGGCCACAACAACAAACACCAACTTTCTTCTAATAAAAAACAAAAGCTAACTTAAAAATTTGATGAGCCTTGCCAAACTGCAAAGGACCTGATTCACAAAGGTAAACTTACACTTTAGTGTAAATTCACTACTTTTTAGTATTCACAAACTAGATGCGGAGTTTTACGACTCCGGGGTTTTACGACTCGGCACACCCTATACTTACTTGTGCGATTGCAGAGTCTCCAAATCACAATTCAGTATAGGGAGTACGGAGTCTTAAAACTCTGCACGTGTTTTGTGAATACCTAAAAGTAGTAAACTTATACAAAAGTCTACGTTTACCTTTGTGAATCAGGCCCACAATTTTATTGTTTAGATAACAATCTAAGCTTTCAGTACAGTGTATACCATTATGTTCTGCTCGCACGTACATTCACAAGTTTTTATTTAAAGGAGATGCAGATCTGCACCCTTGTAGGAAACGCTCTGCTGCTGCCACCTAACTTTAATAGCGGCCACTAGAATAAGGTAAACTAGGTACACTGAACACATTCCAAGAGCAAAACCATTAAAATCTAGCAAAATCAATATTTCAATCCTACAGGCAAAGCTTAACAAAATCAGCAAAATGAGAAAGATGGCTGCCATATCGACTGCAGAGATTAAAATATATAAGGAGCCGGAATACAGTACTGCTGCACGAGACATGTATATGTGTGTGTGTGTGTGTGTGTGTGTGTGTGTGTGTGTGTGTGTGTATATATATATATATATATATATATATATATATATATATATATATATATATACATGTATATATATAAACTTTTTTTTACAATTTACAATAGTGAAATTGAGAATTGAGTCACAAATAATTTAGACTAAATTAGTTTGGAAGAAATAAAACATGACCAGGATCCTGGAACTGTGTTGCTAATAAATGAATTGCAAGGACCCTTGTGCAGAGGTCAACATACTGCACCTCTGAGTGGAAGGGGTTTGCTTACAAACTTACAGAGTTGTGTTTTCAGGTTGAACATATTCTACATTTTGCGTAGGCTGACACTGAGGGACCATCTCTAAGAGACCTATTTCATATACTTGGAGGAATGTCTGTCTAAACTCCTCTTGTTTCGATTTTGTGACAATGGAAGTGGCTGCCAGGATTAATAAGAGTGAAATGTACATGTAATGTAAGATAAAACTGTGCAAGGTTTGATTGTGGTTTAGAATTTGTATGTGTGTCTTGGGAATGCGTGTCCTAACTCCACAACCCTGCCACAAGGGATCTAGTACCACCCAGGAGTATCTGGTCTTCACTACACCATCGTCTTCGAACCTAATTTTCAGTCGACCCCTTGCTCTGTTTCTCTCTTGCCTCACAGTAGACCATAGCGACACTGTTTTCCTTAGGAACTGTTACCTCATTTGTACGTGTATCCATGTGCTCCCACCCATGGGCGGGTGCAAACTCTGCCCAGAGTCATATAACAGAAGATTAAGCTGGATGCAGTGGTGGCTATTGTGCATGTTAAGCCAATCAAGTGCTGAATGTAGACTGACTGGAATAGTACATATGGTGTTCATAAGCAATGCAAAGAGCTCCCTTGGACCAAAGTGTTGACTATTATTAAACATATTCGCCTCAGCTCATAGCGCCATCTTCACAGGATGGTGCACTGTTGTCCAGAGCTTGAGTGCACTCTTTATGGGTCAGTGTCTTTGCCTTGCTTTTGTCACACTGTCGTCTAGGCAAGCATGTAGGAATAGCTGTTAATTATGTTTGCATCTTGGGATCTTGGATTTTGTTTTACTAGATATGTTGTGACCACTGCTTTATACCTCCATTTCACTCACACAAAACTTCTCATCCTCGGGGTCTTCTCAGTCAGACTGCACAATAAAATTTCCCAAATCAATTCAGAAAAATAAAGAACAAATTAATGGGCAAAAAATGTGAAGATCATCAAAATAGGTTAAGGGGAACTGGAGATAGATTTTTAAATTTTTTTAAGGCAAAAGCACCTAGTGTACCAGGACCTAGGTGCAATTTAAGGCCTATGGCAGTGGAGCAGAGATGATAAAATAAGTGGGCTGTCATGTTCAAAGGTTTAACTTTAAGACTTAGTTTCTAACTGCTAGGGAAGTTTTTTAGTCAGTCCTGCAGCCCCTAGCTCTTTGGGCAGGTTTGTGGGCACCAGGACTCTGTTCAGCCAGGTCTCCAACAGGGTTAAGTTCTCTTTAGTCAGCTTGGCCTTTTTGGAGCCAGGAGTTCTTCTGCTTTTTGTCTCCCTGAATCAGGTAATCAGAGGGCCAACGACTTTACCCTTGGAGAGCAGTTCCAGTCCTTGGGTGCCCGCAGGATTCAGGCATCCTTAAGTGAGTTCTCTTCTTCCAGCAGAAGTCAGGATTCGTCTCCCTAAGGAGCATTTTTTCCTAGATGGTCATCTCAGGACTCGGAATGTTCTGAGGAGGGGTTGCTTGAGGTGCCAGACTTAATCTGTGCACTAGCTACTAATTGGAGAAAATCTTCCACCCAATCCTAAGTAGTGGAGAGGTGTGGCACAGCGGCCAGGGCAGCTGACTCTGAAGCACGGGGCTCCCGGTTCGATCCCCGGCTCCGGCGGCAGCTCAGCCCAGCACCATGTGACTCTGGGCAAAAGCTCGCTTAATCTTCCCGACTGCCCCCAGCGCCTTGAGACCCTTGGGGGTGATTTATTTGCGCTTTACAAATACTGAGTTATTATTATAAGTATTTTCTCAGAATTCCCCACCTCCTTTTGCAGCACTTCCTGTTTGCCTTACTGTAAAATTACCAGTCTCCCCAATTCCAACATGGTAGGACCCAGCTGTCACCAGGCAGGCCTGCCTTCGCCTTCTTGGCTACTCACCACATGACAGGGCAAAGAACAGTTTTCTCTCGTACAGTGGCTGAAGACTGGCTGTCCAGGAGGATCTTAGGGCAATGTAGGAGAATCCCTACCTGGCATCTCCAAGTCAAATGTGGTAGTGCTAAAGCTTCAATTTGTTCTGCCCTCTCTTCCTGTTCACTCCCAGATAGCTCATCCTTGCTAATGGTCACCCGTTAACATCAATCATCCTTGCCTTGACCGAGAGGCAAGCCATTGTTCTCTAAGCCAGAGTTGTTAATTATCCCAGCGAAGAATGTGTATTCCAGCTCTGGAGCTGTTGTGGCTGGAGGCTGGCTGCTTGGATAGGTCCTGAGATTGAATAGGGGAAACCCTTTGTGGCTTCTCCAAGACAATAGAGGTAGTGCTGAACCTGCTGTTTGGTCTGCCATTTGCTCATACATCTCCCAGATAGCTAATTCCTACTAAGTGGTCAGCAGTTCACACTCATTGGCCTTTCCTAGGCCAGACCCAATCAATTTTCCTTTGAGGCAGATTCATAAAGTTATCCAGACATGGATATGTATTCCAGCTCCAGAGGTGTGAGAAGTGGCAGAACTGGTTTTAAGCCAGTACTGGCTCCGGTGGCATTAAGCAGCATTTTAAAAAGAAAAAACTGGGGGGGGAGGGGAGGGGGGTCACTGAGGGATATCTTACCTACTGGCGTTTGCTTGTAGGTAGTTTTAGTTAGGACCCAGTTTCCATAGGAAAAGCGTTTGTTTTGCTAATAACTTTAGCACCTTTTGACGAATCTTCACAATTTTCAAAACTAGTTTGGCACTCACTTCAGCTGCGATTTGGAAAGTTTCAGGGTGATTCGTCGAGGATCCGTGAATGCCAGAAACGTTGTTTTTAATTTTTTTTGCTGTAAATTCATGGAGGATCCGCAGCAAAAAGAAAACAGACGAGGTCTCCCGGGCGTGTATTTTCTTTTCACTCCTCGGGTGGGCCATGTCCCGGGGGCATTGTATATATTAATATGGGGGAGGGGTGCACGTGACCCCCTCCCCAGTCTGATTTCAGCCCCGGGGTCCCCATCTCCCAGGGCCCGATCGATATTGAGAAGGTGAGGGGGGGGCTGCGTGCCCCACTCCCCTTTCAAAAAAGTGGTGGGCCCTGAGGGATGTTGTCCTCGGGGAGGGGAGCTCCCCCTTTAGAATATTGCTGGGCTCCTTAAAATGGGATCCTCGAGCCAAATCATCCCAGGGAGGGGGGCTTCGTTCGTACTCCCTCTAAATATGGTGGTAGGTCGCAGGTGGTGGGGTCCCTGGGACCAAACACAGCCTGGGGAGGGGGCCACATACCCCCTCTCCTAAAACGTAAAAATGCATAGGGTCCCAGGGAATAGGTCCCGTGGCGCAAATTGGCCCACTGAGGGGGTTGAGTAATTCCTGCCTATTACATATAGTGCCTGGCCCCATGGGATGGGATCCTGTAACCAAATTCGTCCTGGGAGGGGAGCTGCATGCCCCCGTCACCTTGAAATATGTTGCTGGGGGATTGTGTTCCTGGGGCCAAAAGTGAGGTGGGAGGGGGCCCTGTGCCCACCTCCCCCAATAATATGCGCCGCCGCCCCCCCGGGGATGGGGTCCCAGGGCCAAAAGCGACCCGGGAGAGGGCCTGCAGGAAGGCCAGAGGATCTGGAGTAGCGCATGACTGAAGGCTGTACGCGGGGTGGGGTTGACTGCATGTGGGCGGTTGGATTAACGAATGGTAATTATATATTATTTTACCTTAAAAGAACCATAGAAATTCACTGAAAAAAACCAACGTTTACAGGGACATTATAGTTGGTAAATAGCATTAAAAAACTGTAGAAATTCACTGGAAAAAAACCCACAGGTAACAGAGATGTTATTGTTAAGAAATAAAGTTTAAAAACAACTTAAAAATTCACTAAAAACCAAAGGTTGCAGGGACATTATAGTTAGTTTCAGATTTTACACACACAAAACCATAGACATTGAGCAGTTATAGTTATCTCAAGCCACTATAACTCGTGCCCTAAGGTACCTACAACTTGCGTCTACCATGCACTTCTAATTACCCCACATATTACTACACTCATGACATCTTCTATGACATCATTAATAATGTCTCCGCAACATTTGCTGTAAAATTATTGATGGGAAAACTGTGCATGGTGGGGCATGAGTTAATGTTACTTTAGGGCATGAATCACCATCACCACATCTGCATCACTAGCTGGTTGGGGGACGCACCTCAACAACATAACAGTCCAAGGTCTGTAAGGGGTCTCAACTTCAGCCACTTGGATATGTTAGCCATTCATCTAGTTCTCAGAGCTTTTCTCCTACAGATTCAAGGCAAGGTAGTCCTGGTATGTACAGACAACATGGCCACCATGTTCTATCTTGAAACACAAGGAGGTGCTCACTCACCTCACTTGTCCGCCCTAACGCAACAGATTTTGCATTGAGCCATCCATCAATGCGATCACCTCCTGGCAGAGTGTTCCTGGGAGTGTACAACAACTTTGTGGACCTGCTCAGCAGGATGCAGCAATAAGTCCATGAGTGGAAACCACCTACAAGTCCTGCTTCCCTATTTTTTCAAGTGGGATACCCCAAACATAGATCCTTTCACCAGGGCACGAAACGCAAAATGCCAAAACTTCATCGCCATGTCTCCCCATCCCTAGTACATGGCAATGCTCTTGGGATGAACTGGTGAGGGATGTTTTCCTATGCTTTTCCTTCTCTCTTACTCGTTCCGTATGTGATCAGGAAGCTGAGGGAAGCATTCCTCGCCTTCACCCTGGTGGTTCCAACATGGACCAGACAGCCCTGGTTCTTAATCCTGCTCGAGATGTCCATTGCCCCTCAGAAGAAGCTCACCAACAGGCCGGACCTTCTCACTCAAGACCACGGGAAAGTCAAGCACCCAGACCCCATGCAGCTCAACCTAGCAAATTGACTCCTGAGGTCCTAGAGTTTGGTTACCTTGGTTTGCTGCAGAAGTGCATGGACATACTCAGAGAAGCCCGCAGGCTCACCACATGCACTTGCTATGCTGCTAAGTGAAAGTGTTTTGTTCACTACTGTACCCCAAACAACATGCACCTGCTCACCCCTGCAGTGCAGGACATCATTTGTTATATCCTACACCTTCAAAAGTCATGGTTGGTTTGCACATCAATTAGGCTACACCTAGTGGCCTTTGCGGCATATAAGCAGAACAGGGAAAACTCTTTCCTCTTGAAAATTCCAGTTTTCAAAGTTCACAAGGAGGGCCATAAGCTTGTAACTCCACCAAGGCTGCTACTTGCCTCAGTCTGGAACATCAACATTGCTCTCACTTGAATCATGGGTCCCCTTTTCGAGCCATTGCATACATTGCAAAATACTTGAACTATCCGGTTTGAATCGAACCTTAAGAAGCTCTAACAATCTATTGCTGAAACCACAAACATTCAATAAGAAGAGAACTTATAACTGAGCCTTCTTCGGATTTGCTCTGAGAATTTGGAATGCTCTTGCTCCTGAAATCAGATCTAACCCCTCGTTTGCCACATAAAAAAATAAGTCAAAGCGTTGCTCCTGAATAGCTACCTGCAACGATAGGCCTGACACCACGCCAACTAACTCTTACTTCTTTGTCTACAGCATTATTAACATTCAATGATGCATTTTGTACTGATCTATACCTTCTATTACCTGGGTTGTTGTTTTCTTGCGTTTCTACTTACCCGACTACCTATGTGTTTAATATACTACCTTTTACTGTTTATCTTGCATACTTTGTGTACAGCGCTCAAATACCCTGACGGGCCATGTTCCCACTTTTATAAAACCTTTCAAATAAAATAAATAAATACATGTCCTCAGTAGTTCCTTTCTTGGAAGGTTACCTTCCTCATTGCAGTTACATCACTCAGGCACATCAGTGAATTGCAGGCCCTCACACTTTAGGAACTTTTTTTTCCAAGTCTACAAAGACAAGGTGGTTCTTAGGATCAATCCTACCTTTTTACTCAAGGTGTATTGTGCTCCCAGTTTTTTTTCTACGACCTGTCTCTTTAGCTGAGAGAGAACTCCACATGCTTGATGTTAAGCGTGCTCTTATGTACTACAAAGACAGGACCAAATCCTTTCACAAAACGCAACAGCTGTTTGTAGTTTTCTCGCAGTCTCATAAAGGCCACACTATTTTAAATACATTTTCTACTTGCATAGTCACTATTTGTTCTCTATACACTGCTCCATACTTACTCTCACCTGTTTGGGCGCAAACAATGGAGTCAGTGGCAATGGACACCAACGAGCAGAGGAGGACACACTGAGACCTCCTGATTAGAAAGACTCCTTCGAGGAAAAACAACCGACTTATAAGGAAGCTCACTAGGCCAAATATGGAGTTCCATTGTACAGCAGATGATTTAGAGCGAAAGCAAGGGCTCTTTACTACTGCTAAGCAGTGGTGCAGTGCACAGATTCATAAAGTCAGCAAAAATAGGATCTAGAAAAATGTGAAACATCTTGCAAGACCAGTCAGAAAGGGTGGATTTGCTACAGTCTTGCTTCAACACTGTGCCTGGCAGTAGCTCTTTAGCAGCAGGCCTCATTTGTACACATGCTGTGTGGGACAGCTTCCCTGTCTCCATATCTCCAGCCACATTCCTTCTGCGGCAGTCCATTCCACTCCTTCGCCTGATTGCATCACAGCACTCGCTCTTCTCACTGCAACTGTACCTAATTTCCCAAGTCCCCACACTCATATCTCACCCAAGCACTCACCCTTCTCTGTTCCATGTAGGGTCTACAAAACATTGCTCTTAACCTCACCTTTCCTGAATGCTAAGCTACTTACCCCTGACCCTGAATCCTGATCTTCTCTCCACTCGCCCACTTCCTATCTCTCCCCTCACAAGCAGCTTCATAGCTATTTTCCCTACCACCCAGTGCCCTCTCCCCTCTACCTAGTCCCACCTCCCGATCTAGCCAGCAGGTATTTACTGACATTTTGATCTTACACTTACATTAGAAAACACTTAATTTACAGTCTCCCTTCCGCAACTTCCTCCTAATTCTCAGACCCACTAAAAAACAAACATGCTGCCTCTTTCATCGGGAGCAATATATGGCAATATATTTTGCTTGCATCACACAAAGGACAGACAACTATGGTTGACCACTTCTCTTTGCTAGCTGACACAGCATGGGTCTATACACTGTGTGATATTGCCTTGCCATGGTCAAAGACCATCAAAACATCTGCAAACACTGTTCTCTGTTGTGTTGTGTTGTGTTGTGTTGTGAGTGGGAGGGTCCAGCTGTATGGCTTTTACATTGATCCCATAGTGCACTGTTGCATGCAGGAAGGGAAGAAATAGCAGTGCTGGTCCTTTCCCCTTCCTTGTGGCAGTATTTATCTGCAGCCTCAATTAAGGTGAGAAAGGCAGAGAGAGAGACCCTGTTAGTGGTGCTGTGCAGGCAGCTATTCCCAGCCGTGCCCTACATCCATCTCACCTGTCTCCATTCTTACTCTAATCTTTTTTCAAGTCACATCCATTCAAGAGCGGGTGCACTTCCCTCCTAGCTCTCAAGTTCTCTCCAACAAGAGGTGTCCATAGAAAATACTCCCTCATTGAATATCTGTGACTCTATGCCTGCACTTGGCTCCACCCTCCTGTCAAACAGATAGCCAGTAGTTTGCTGCATAGCTGTCTAATGGGGACAAATAGTGGGTATGTTCGACTTGGCTTTCCAGTCAAATGGCGTTTTCTTGTGTAGCATACCTCAACTTAAATGATGGACAGTTGGTAGCATAACAGCGGTTTAAATGGACAGTCGAACAAGAAATTCAAATAATAAACTGTACTTGACACATTTGGTCATGTGGTCACCCAACAGGCAAATCATGCTATGCCCATCTCCCGAAATGTCTAGAGGTCCTTTTTGATATAGGATAGTCTATAACCAGCTGTCGCCTAACTGCTCCTACCATCAAATCGTTTTCCCGTGCTGGCATCTGCAAGAAAATGAATCTTTTTGAACAGCTTGTTGGAAAAATACAAGACTCTTCATCTGTCCAGTGGGGGGAAACAGTCTTTTCAATGGAGTTTTTACACCGCAGTGCCTTTACCACGCATTTATTACCATGCAAGTTTTTACCATGTATAGGCCTTTACGACGCATTTAGGATAGGATAGGCTATATGTTTGTATAGCGCTCGAATGCCGCTGCGTCTTGGCGCTGGGGTGTATGGAAGTGGTACAGCCTATGTTACTAGAGAGCTAGATCGAAGTAAACAGCCACGTTTTCAGATCCTTCCTGAAGGATTGTCGATTTGGTTGGAATCTCATGGCTATTGGCACTTTGTTCATAACTTTGCTACACAGTTTGAAAAGGTTCTGCCACCCCATCTAACCCGCCTAATCCTATCAATCTGGAGGAGGCCTAAATTACTGGACCTAAGGGCGCGAGCAGGGGTGTAGGGTAAAAACATTTTTTGAATGTCCCTGGCCCCACCCCCATACATTGCTTTATGAACCAGGCATAAAGCCTTGAATTCCACGCGCTGCTGCACAGGCAGCCAATGCAATGCTTTGATTCCTGCCGAGGTTGGATGACCTCTAGGTATATTTAAAAGCAGCCTTGCTGCAGCATTCTGTAAAGGCTGCAGCTTTCTCATCTGGGTTTTATCAATCCCCAGCAGCAGAGCATAGCAGTAATCCAGTTTGTATAACAAGAGAGCCACCACCACCGTCTTTTGTAGTTTCTGAGTGATGAAAGGAAATATCTTTCTCAAAGTTTTTATTAGAAAAGAAGCAGGAGGAAGTGAGGCTGTTTACCTGAGCGGAAAAGTTTAACTGGTCATCGAAAATGACTCCGAGGTTTCTAACCTTAGACACGGGGCAGGGGCATTCCCCCGCTCCCACCGGCCACCAGGAATCATTTCACAGGGATCAACCCTGACCAAACTCAATGACCTCCGTCTTATCTGTATTAATTTTCAGGAAGCTATGGTTCATCCAGGTCATAATCTCGGGTAGACATGAATGAAACCTAACAGCTGTAGCTTCAGGTTGTTTATCTATCGAGATTACAAGCTGTGAATCATCCGCATAGGATTCCAGGGTGAATCCATGCTTCCTGATGAGTCTGGCCAAGGGAATGACGTAGATATTAAACATCGTCAGTGATAAGGCCGATCCCTGTGGGACCCCACAGGGAAGATGGAAACTGTCTGATTGCAGACCTTCCCAATACAGGCTCTGCTCCCTCCCCTCCAAAAATGATGAGAGGAGGGTCAGAGCCATACCCTCGATCCCCACTTCCTTCAGCCGCTGCACTAACACCGTGTAGTTCACGGTATCAAAAGCTGCTGACAGGTCTAAAAGTAAAAGGACTGCTCTGCCCCCTCTGTCAACTATTCTGCGGACCTCCTCCGTGGCTACAATCAACGCAGATTCAGTGGAGTGGTATGACCGGAAACCATGCTGAGTAGAGTCCAGCAGGTTATTGGTGTTTAGATAGTTAGTCAATACCTTGTTCACCGACTTCTCCAAGATTTTAGCTGCAATTGGTAGACCAGCAATCGGGCGATAGTTCTTAGGTTCCGAGGGGTCTAGAGTGGACTTTTTCAGAATCGGCCTGATCATTACTTTTTTCCAACATACTGGGTAACTACCTGATTCCAAAACTTGATTGACTAGAGGGGTCAGTTCGTCACAGATTCTACTAGCCGCCAGATGCATAAACGCGGGAGGACAGGGGTCTTTGGGTGAACTCGTTTCTATAAAAGCTGGAAGTTTATGTACCTCGTCATTTGTTACTGCTTGAAAGCACGCTAATCTGCAGTGTATGAAACCAGCCTCATCAAATGATTGACATAACGTATCTGGACCCATTCGAGTGTTCAAGAGGTCATTATAGATTACTTGGACCTTATTCTGGAAGTATAAGGCCAGTTTATTGCACATAGCTTGGTCTGGTTGGAAAGCATTAGCCTGCTGCGATTTAGACAACAGTGTGACAGTTTGGAAAGTTCCTTAGTGGATTTCCGGCTTCCTCAATCTTAGTTGTGTAAAATGATCTTTTTGCAGCAATGATTGCATCCTTGTACTGTTGGAGGACAAGATTGTAAATTATTTTCTTGTCTTTGCTATAGTCTTGTCTCCAAAGCCGTCCCGCTCTCCTGCAGTTTACTTTTAAACCTTTCAGCTCAGAGCTGTACCATGGCGACGAGATCTTTATCCTCTTGACCGTCACTAATTTTTCAGGTGCTACATGGTCAGCTGCTGTCAAGAGCCATTTATTGAACAGAGACGCTGCCTCATTATTGTCCTTAGCCAGCGAGAGAGGGAGCTGGCCAAGGGCCACCTCTAGATCGTTGGCTTGGACTTTGTTCCAGCGTCTGGTTTTTACCTTGACTGATTTAGTTTGAGTATAATGATTCGGCTGCATGACCCTGATGTTAAAATGGACCGCCTTATGGTCTGTCCATGGGAAATCTGTTACTTTAGTCAGATTGATGTCTGCATTATTAGAGAAAATACCATCTAGGGTATGGCCCGCCTGATGGGTGGGTTCCTTAACTAGTTGGCTTAAGCCAAAGGCTGCTAAGTTATCTAGTAGTCTGACTGTGTCTGAGTTGTTTGTCAGTTCCAGGTGATAATTAAAATCCCCTAGGATTTAAGGTAAGTATGGGGGTCTCCCCAAAAAGAGAAAATATATATATATGTGTGAGCAAGGTAGGGGATCCTGTTGAAACGTGTTACAACAGCATAGTACTTAAAGGAATAAAATGGAACTATACCTGAGCCAGCAGTGTCGGTGTCCGGTTTCTGCAGAGGACCCAGTGGTGGTTTTGATATATATATTATTTATTTATTTAAACTCACCTTAGTTAGACTGATAATATTTGGTGATGGCATTCGAGGTAAAAGCATATGTGTGCTAAAAAAATGTGAGGTAACAAAAGCATGTGCAGTGGTCACCTGAGATCCTAAAATCAAGAATCACTGACATGGGTTAGGTGGAGGAGTCCCCAAACCGACAGTCAAACCCCAACACGCACTTAACATTCAAATTGGTGCGGTTGGACGCTTGCCATTGTCCCCATATAAACAGCACAGAGCCCACTGATGGGAAAACTCTTGTACTACAAACCATTTCACTGACATATGTCTGGGAAGGTAATTTAACTCCATCTCTTATGCAACCACTATCGAACAAACCCACACTCGCAGACAGCACAGAGCAGTCTACCCTAAACATCACTGGTCTACTGCCTGTTACTACTCATCGCCTCTTCATGGAAGTGCATTGCCGACAGGCCTACCGAATCCTTCCTAGCACCTATCAAATCACCCAGAGACGTTTTAAGGGATGGGCAAAGTGGGCTCTGGCCCAGGGTCCCCACCATTCTAGGTGCCCCATCATTAAGCTTTCTTAACAGCCCCAGACAGTGGTATAATAAAAAATGATGCCCCCCACACCCCACAAGCAATATGGAAAGAGGCTCTAGGTCTTTAATATCTCATAAATATTCAAAGGCTTTACACTGACATGGGGCCCCTAAAGGACTGGGTCCCCATAAAGGTTTGAGAGCCAACGAAGAGGGTTGTCATTAATCAGACCATAGTTGCTGAGGGCTTGAATGAGCTGAAAATGGATAATAAATTCAAAGTTGTTCTGAGCAGGAGGCCCCAAATTATGTTTGGCCCAGTGCCTCCAAAATCCTTAAGATGTCCCCAAAATTGCCTTTCCGTGAATCTGCAGGGGTGATCCAAAAGACTGCAGTGCATCTCTCCTATCTTCACATAAGAGGACTTCCCCTCAAACTCAGATGCACCTATCAAATTGTGTACATTATGTACAACACCCCTGCTTAGCTCTCCCAAAAACATCACACTACCAATAAAAACAGAACATAAGAAACGAGCAGTGGCATAGCCAATAGGTCTCGCCTTTGGGATCTTATATGTGGTTAGTGATGCAGCATATTATCCTAGGTGCTGTGTCGCCATGGATTGAAGCATTGTCAGGCTTATCTGCACTTATTTTGCACCTGAGTCGGATAAACAGTTTGTGTGGAGGGAATTAGGGACTTTGACTACATAGAGGGGTAAGAGAAGGTGAGAGCATGTAAATTACCACAAAAAGTAGTTTTTTTGCTTGAACGATCTAAAAGGAAAGGTTAACATTTTTGTTGAGACCCAAAACAACAATAATCACCGTGTTAGTCACACTAGCATTGAAGGGGGGGGGGGGGAGGGGGACCAAACAGTTCACCTGATTAAAGTGAAAATGCAGTTCTATGCAACTCAAGTTGCAGTGTTGCTTCTAACGAGTCCTACAGCTTTACACCTCCACGGAGACTAAGAAGCTACCAAAGAGCAATATTCTGGAATTCAGGCTTAGTCCCCTCAAAACTACAGGGAATCGTTTCATTTAGTTCATTAAAGCTTCCGTTCAAAGCCTGCAAAGACCCACGGGGAACTCCACTGTACACCTTCAGGCGGTTATAGCGGCGAGAGAGCAGATCTCCCGCCTCATCCACACTGACCGGCTCACACCCCAGCGTGGGCTGTAAAAAAAAAAAATCGAAATGCAGCCAAAGAAAGTTTAAAGAGCCACATGGAAAGAGGCAGTGCACGAAGTGAGACGTGAAAACAACAGCTCGGCCAAACTCACCCACGAGCTAGACTTGGGAAAAGCAGAAGACAACCTCACCATTTCTCAACCTTACTAACTGCTGTTGGACGATTTCAAAAGTTGAGAAGGCAACCCCCCTCCCCACACACAGACCATCTTCAAAAGTCTCGCTGATACTCTACAGTAAAGACAGCATTTAAAAGGATATGATGGGCAGAGCTAGTAAGTGTACCTCAGGAGGTCGATTAGATTGGGCCCCCAGCCAACCCTTACCCAGAAAAGCAAACATCTGCAACATAGCCCCATAAAACAACTTACTAGTAAGAGAGCACAAGGAAATGCATAAGTGAAACAGAGGGGGGAGGAGGAAAGGCAAGAGGCTGGGGGGAAATGAGGACACACACAGACACATGAAGAGCACACGTGGGAATCTTGTCTCATGCACTTGGCAAAGCATAGGAACCTCGTTGTAGCAGAGGAAGCAGGAGAAAGGGTGTTGTTTATGGCTGCAAGTGTAAATGCACTGAAAGGTAGGGGTTGTGTGTGTCAGGGGTATTACAGACCACCCTCCACAAATTGTTGCCCTTAGAGCAGAGGACTAATGTGAGCACATGAAACAGGAGCAGTGGGCGAGATGAAGAAACAGGAGCACTGATAGGGGTGGCAGGAGATTACTAAGAGGGTACTAAGGGGAAGTGGTGCTTGAGAAGGTGACCAGATTATCGCCAGATGTAATGGGGCACAGGAAGCCTCAGCTTCAAAGATAGAGGACTGAGCGTTTTGAGTCTGGGGGGAGGATGCATGGTGAAAGGATGGGAGGGGGTGGGAGAGAGAGGAGGCTGCAGGGACCAGCGTGGTGCCTCTGCACAGACAGTTTGGTTGACGATCACTCACCTGGGTCTGCAGTGACCATGGGGCCGGTGATAGAGGCGCTCATTTCAAAGAGTTGTTGCAGTGGCAATCACATGTTGGTTTTATAGGTAAGGTACAAACTCCTTCCTGTAAAGTCCAATTTCACCAGAGTGCTATGTCTGCCGACTCATATTTGTAGAAGCATTCTCCAATTTACATCGGGCAGGTGTTGCGTATTCCTGCTCCTCATAGGCTAATCAGGTGGGTCGCCAGCTTAGGTCACATTATCATTGGCTGCCCTTGGGTCGCCCGTACGTTTGCCCATTTGTCCGTTAGCCTCAATCGAGAGGAAAAATTAAAGAATGCATTAAATACTGCGTCACCGCTTTGAAGTGTGCGGGAGTTACACGAGCATCTCAACTGGACGCCCAATAAGGTGCTCGGAGCAGGATTCCTTTTTATGGGGAACGGTCTAGTTTCCCATGAAACATTTTTTTTTATGCCGAACTGTCCTGACCGCAGTTAGTAAATTGCTACAACTAGTTTTCCTCCCAAACCTCACGCTCCTCAGCGCGACACCAAGGCACAATGACATTAAACGTGTAGGGCACATGTTAACACAACATGCTGCTGGGAAGAAGATAGCATTTTCCTCAGGAGATGCGCCCTCGAAGGGAGGAGGAGGGGGCTGCTTGGGAGAGTGGGGTGTTTGCACATTCCAATTTCCTGAAAACTCCAGCCCGCGAGGAAGATTTGGCATTCATGCGTTTGGAGTCAGAAGTGCACAAGGTCCCAAGAGCCAAACGCACACAGTTCCCTGCCGCTGGCATATAGAATACACCACCTCGTTCCAGTTACATCACTTGATTTCCGGCGTGCAGGCAGAGGGGCGTCCACTGTTGTCACTTTACAACGGGCGACCGAGAGGGTCTGTAATACTATGTCACAGGACGGTGAAAGGTTACCCCTTGCGCTCTGTATTCCAGTGTCCTACAGAGAGCTGTGCTATTCGCTGACTTGGGACAATTGATATGTGGTCAAGAGTAAGTATTCAAGAATTTCAGTCGAGCAGCAGGGGGCAAAAGCTGGCTAGGCCGAGGTGTGGTCTAGACTCCAGTGAAAACACTGATTTTGGAAGCATAATTCTTGGGGTTGGATTCCCAACAGCCCCACTTGGTGTCTGTCAATTGCATGATCTTCAGCAACTCACTGTATATCTTTGTACTTTAGTTCGCATTTTGCACACTCTAAGACACTTAAAAACAAGTGGGTGCGCCTCGCGCTGAAAGTAAAAACGAGGAGAGGAGGAGGCAGCAGGGGGAGGGGAGAGAGGAGGGGGCCTGCGCCTGTTTCCCTTGCGGGAGCGAGCAGGAACCATCTGTTAATTACAAATAAATGGTTTCAAAGCTGGGTCCCGCAAGGGAATCGCCAAACGTGCATACGTTGCCATTCAAAGCAATGCAATGCGTGCACGTTTTTGCCTGAAAAACGGAATCGATTTCTAAAAGTCTCCTCCTATGCAGCGCATGCGCGCTGCATAGACGAGACCTAAAAAGGACTGCCCAAAATAGACGCACCCACATTCAACAACACATTCTGTGTGAAATTTGCATAATTTGCTTTTGTGTAACCACGTGAAATTCTGAAAAAATATATGCGAAATTACTTTAAAATTTAATGCATTTAGCAATATATTTTGGAATAAAATGCGATTTTGCATTCATTTAGGACACTAAAAACACTTTTTAAAAAGTAGTGCATAAAGCACAAGTGGCGCAAACAGCTGCTCGTGTTTTGCTTGTTTGAATTGTTCATGCACTCATGTGGTAACATTTTGCCTTCAACGTGGTGCAATTACTGGGATTTTGCGTACCAAGCGAAATGTGTAGTTATGCAAGATTTTGCCAGCGTAACAGAAATTTCTCCTGGGCGTATGAAATAGAAACAATCCATTCCTATTAATGCATACGTTGCCTAGAATGCTCTCCCTATACATGAGAAGATCCCCAGTAATTTCTCCATTCAAAAGAGCCTTCAAACAACTCTTTGGTAGCACCCTTTGTGTCCTACTTGAGACATTCCTCCCAGCCTAAAATTGCTTCCCTCCTTCCATTTATTAGCTGTTGCCTTACACGCTCTTTTCTATTCCAGGATGTGCATAAACACATGTAATACCTAATCGCTGCCGTCCTCGGTATATTCATATATAGATTTATCTATTTGGCAATAATACTGAAGTTGAGATCTCTTACCTGACCTGTTCTTGAATCAGGGATTTGTTTACATCATGGCACATCAGTGTGACTATGTTCTTGCTCCTCATTCAATTATGCCTAATTTAGTGCTTACCTTTCTTTATGTTAAGACTGAACCATTTTAAAGTGCTCTAACACCTTGTGCAGAGGTTTGATCTCCATAACGCAAGAACTAAATAAATAAATTAAAAAATATGACAGCAGCCTGCCCAAGAACTTGAAGCCAGGAGATCAAGCAACAGATGAAAGCTGTGCAGTGCAAAAAAAAAAAGCAAACCTCTTTGGTACAGGGAGGATTATATTACCACTGAATAGCAGGAATTTCATGGAATCAGTTCTAAAGTTAAAGAACATCCGAAATCATGAACGCAGGGGGGTTGCAGGAGGCGCTGTATTGTGATTTCACAAAGAGAAAGTCATGCTGAATATATGTAATTCAGTTTTTGATTAGGTGACACATGGGATTTATCAAGGCACATTGACAGATGTAACGGCATTGGAAGAAAGCCTTCAATGTAGCTTCACAGAAAAGATCTACTTTTCTTCTGCTTCCTTTTCTCACTTTACAATTTCATGGTCGATTAAAAATCCAACAATAGACATATGCTGCTCTATGGCAACGTGTACCAAGCAAAATACCTGGAAATGTGTGTTCCATTGAAGCGACAGATCAAATTATTGTATGCCTTGCTTATTTATTTATGCGATAGGATCTTTATCAGCGTATAATGATTGCGTTCACCTCCATTTGTTCCCTTTCAGTGACAACAACCACAACACCTACGTGAGATTTGTAGCACTTTTAGCTTGTTGATACACTGCGCGCGCACCCCCCCCCCCCCCCCCCCCCCCTTCAATATTGTCTTTCACAATCCTCAGGGTCTGTTACGTGAAAGGATTCTGATTTCTTTTGAAGTTATACGTGAATATATTGAAGGTTCTCTCACTATATAACCTTCTCTCGCGTCAGAGGTGGGCTATCATGAGGGTGAATGGGCTGAAATGAACATAGAGAGCCAAATACCCTAACTAGTACAATCTTGGAGAGAGAATTAGAGAAGTGAAACCACAATCTTTAATAAATGTTAGAGGTATAAATTCAGTGCAAGCTAATGGCAGGTACTGAACTACATGGTTGAGAGATGCAAGGTTAACACAAAGATACACTCTTCCTCAGAAAAATGTATAAGTGCACAGAACTGGCCTTGAGTAGGAGTAGTGGGATTAAACGCAATGCCATAATTGTAAAATACTGAGAACATCCGAGGGGATGGAGTTGGGGATATGATGGTATTGGAGTTCTTGATTATGTGGAGTGGGGGCGTTAGCTGCATGGTATATGGGCTATCACACCTGCCCTAAGTGACCCGACTGCATGTGATCCTGTCCTGCCATTTTACTGGTCAAGTATGTGCACTGCGGCCTTTTTCTATCCATGGTAATGCCAAAGTCATGAACCTGATCTGTGACCTGGCAGGGCACACCAAGCTTGTCTTTTTTAATCAACATAGGATTACTCTCTGTATTCCGAGTTGACATCAAAGGGTTGTGGCAGCACACCATTTTTTTGAATTAATAAACCTGAACAGACCTACCTGCCTCACTGCTACAACTTTCTGTTTCCATGTAACACTCAGACTCTTGCGCTAAAAGTGTGTGTCGCATGAGTTCATGCATGGTGGATGTGTGTCACATGCATGGGAGCCAGATTTTGTGTGAGGTGCAACTATAATTGCTGGGACCAGTGGGATTCATTATGGATTGCCACTGGTTTAGCATGGCACAAGATGTAGGGTGGATACAGCTTTCATGGACAGTGAAGGTGTATTGCCTGCATTCCTGTGTTTGGAGTGTATATATTCAGGCACTGAAATGAGGGAGAATGGAAGCAAGGCTACCTTCAGAATTTCTGTGAAGATCTTTTAGCAAGGGATTTAGATTTTCCTGATCACTGCCATTTAGTGGATGGTAGAAGAGAAGGGTTGAGCAAACAGAATCTGTTGAGGGTGGGATGGTTAACAGGCATGGCTTGCCCTTTTGGCTATCCCTAATTGTGACTTCAAGAAGGCTATTGACAATTGAGTACAGAGACTACACACTTCACTGTGCCCATGTTTTATACATGTATAATTGAGAGCTATTACCTTACATAAAAGCTTAGTCTGTACTACAGTCAGAAAATGTCATTTGAAAGAGAACCACCCCAAATGACTTCCAAGATCCTAGATAGTGGATCCACATCCTCTTTCTGGAAAAATGAGTATAAAAGTGGGACTCAAACCATCCTACTTGGTTGCAGTTCCAAGTTCTTTTTAACCAAAGAGTGTGCTTCAGGATTTTGCTGCTGTGAGACCGGTGCTTGCGTCTGCATGACAGCCATCATATAAGGGACCATCACCTGAAGTCTGCACACCATAATGTAGAACTTGTTAGCCTGCCTAGAGCCTAGAAGCCTGCCTGCTAAGTAATGGAAGAAAATTACCTGGCCCTGCAGGAGGGTGACACTGCCAATGAGGTGAAACTCAGTCATCTTTTCGGGGTATAAAGTGCCCATAAAAAGCAGACTGCCTGTTGGCGGGAGCAGGTGGTGACTCGAGTTGAGAGGGGTAATCCGAACTACGAGAATGCAGGCCATGTGGTGAAACCTGAAGAAACTAAAGTCAGAACAGCAGCATGCCATCTGGCACCCTTGCTGCATGCTGAAGGACTAGTGCTGGCCGATGTGTGGCGAATACTTAAGAGTCATTGCTGCTGACGAAGCTGAAGATGTACCCCACAGCCCAGTGGCCGCAACTGCAAAGAACACACTGATCAGGCCTGCCATGCTGATCACCCCTTCGACACGAATGAGAAGTGAGGCCACCATCCTCTCTCCAAATTGGTGCCACAGCCGAAGACCTATCCCACGGCCCAGAGACTGCAACTGCAGAAGACATGAACTCACCAACCAGGCCAACCTTTTCACCTCAGGCATAGGGGAACTGAATATATAAAGTAAATCTCCTACCACTATATGGAAAAGAAGAAAAACAGTCTTGTAAATTCAATCCACACCTACGAGGTTAGGGCAGCATACAAGATTTCAAAAACAGAAGATTAAGACACATACACATAATTGTATTTCTGAAAGTTTAGTTACATATGTCAGTCTCAAATAACATTCTTTTTTACAAGTAATATCGAAAACTCATGGTTCCGCAAATAGATAGTGAAAAAGATTAGTGCTGAGAGAAGGTGCTCGTGTGGATTAGGAGTAGAAAAAGGAAAAGATAAAAAGGGGGGTCCTTTAAACCTTTTAACAAATCATATTATTGTACATGGAAGCCTGACTGGTATACAATTTCTAATAACATATATCACATCTAGAAGTGGTCCCGTAGTTGAGTTACTATTGCCACTCTGCACAGATATGCAAACGATCCAGGTTTAATGAAAAAGCATCAACGTTTCGACCTGACACCTGGGGAGGGAAAGAGGCCACTGAATGCCTCGAACGCTGGTTTCCTCCTGAGTAGGAGGATGAAGGTTCAACTGGATGCTGAAGTCAGCCAACTGAGAAAATAGACCTGGATAATTCCATGAAGCAGAAGGGCCCAAAGGCTCCACTCTGATGAGTGAACAATCTCCACTTTAATATATGGTCGTAACAGTGACCATAATGGGGAGAACACAAGCCTTCAAATTCAGCTTAGCCGCGTGGCCGTTTGGATATCTGTGCAGAGTGGCAATAGTAACTTAACTACGGGACCACTTCTAGATGCGATATATGTTATTTGAAATTGTATACCGGACAGGCTTCCATGTACAATAATATGATTTGTGAACAGGCCTAAAGGACCACCCCCTTTTTTTCTTTTCCTTTTTCTACTCCTTATCCACACGAGCACCTTCTCTGAGCACTCATCTTTATCACTTTATTGATTTGTGGAACCATGATTTTTGGATATAATGTGTAAATAAGATTGTTATTTGAGACTGACTTATATGTAACTAAACTTTCAGAAATGCAATTATGTGTATGTGTCTTAATCTTCTGTTTTTAAATCTTGTCTGCTGCCCGAACCTCATAACTGTGGATTGAATCTATGAGACTGCTTTTCTCCTTTTCCATATAGTGGTAGGAGATCTTTTGGTATATTAAGTTCTCCTATGCCTCTTGTTGCTTTTTCCGTTCTGACAATTGTTTGTCTGTATCATAAGCTACCCAGGTCCTTAGGGTTCATTTTGGGTTACCCCATTGTTTTGTGACTATGTTGCTCATCGCAGCAGCCTGCTGCCAGATGTTCCGCGACTCCAGAGAGGTTGCCAAAGGTGCACTCCCGACAGCTAAGCACAAATTTACAGAAGTGTGGTGTGTTTACGCGTAAGTTAAAATGGCCAAGCTGCTCAAACTCTCACGAGAATAACTCCCTCGCAGCAGTTCTGGCTGCGGTTATCACACTTTCAAAGGACGTTTCTCTGATTCATAAAAGTCGGTTACACATTTGTTTACAACTATAATGTTAGTACAGTTTACCGTGCTGTTACAATGCACATAGTTATTTGCGTGAGCAGGAGCTCCTTCAGGGTCAATGGCTGCACCATGTCAATTGGTAAAGTCTTGATCTTTCTGGATCTCTTTGTTCACAGGAAATGCGCCTTTGGAGTGTCCACTCTGTGCTCTTAAAAATTAATGTATTGCTTTCAAGCACAAATTTAAACTAGTTTGTATTAGTTCTTCAGGCAGCCACTGGTGGCCGCTTAACCCCTTGAGAACAGAGTTTGGCAGTATAGTTTGTTAGACGGACGTTTTCACCTGATCTGCTTTCAGCATTGATGAGCCGAGGAGATGCATCTTATTAATGTATAGGAAAGAACTCGTCTGTGTTACAGATGTTCTGGTTTGCTTGATGTGTGTTTTTTCCATGCTGCCCTTTCTCTTTCTCGGAATATTGAAGTGGCCTGTGCAGATTGGTACCAATACACGATCACATAGTGAGCAGAGAGCCTTCACTGGTGGCTTTCTGCAGCGTAAATTAGGTCAGAGGACTATGAAGGGAGTGCCAGTGACCAGAGTATTAAGGTTGTTTCAATAACACTTTAAAGCGTGGTTCACTGGCTTTGCCAATGCTTGCTTTTTTATTGCTTTTTCTTGTACTATTTTCCCATTGATACTTTTCTTTTTATTAACCAAGGTATGATATTGTGTATTTTTCTAAATGTCTTTTCTTCCTGGTTTTATTGGTATGTTGTGTTTTTTACCGTCTTAGTCTTTTTATCGTCTTAGTCTTTTTATTTCATGCCAGGCTACTGTCTGAGCTTAGAGATTCACTTTATCAAATGCCATAAAAAAATGGAAAGAAACGAGTTAGATAGACAGTGCAATAATTCTGCTGCTGTCATGATATCTGATAGTTTCAGCGCAAACAGGGTTGTAATTTTCTTATGATTTTAATAAGCACTTAATTTGTGAAAGAGTAAGTGCCGTGGCCCAATCTCTTGCTTAGAAGCCTGCGAGGGCTCCTGATTCCACCTCAGGCTTCTTTCTCCCCCACCAGACTCTCCGTCCCTTTATCTTACAGGTTCTTTTTCGTCCCTGCTTCCTTTATTTGTCCCTGTTTTGCGTCTTTTCGTCCTCCTTTCACCCTTTTGCGTTTTTCTCTCTTTTACGTTTTTCTCTCTGGTGCTATAATACAAAGTCTGATGAGGAAGAATAAGTGGTGGTGTGCCCCAGCTGCAACCACCGGCTCAAATTAAGCGCTTATTTTAATGAAGGAGAAGTGATCTCTGCGCCCTAATCAGTGGATTATTTGCTTTCTCCATTCAGTTAATCTTCTGGAGTTACTGTGGGTTTCATAATTATTTTTCACAGCCACTCTAGTTTGAAACGTTCATTTTTCGGTGCGGTCATTTTTCAGGATAATCAAAAGATAAGAGTCTGTTGTATTGCTAGTTTTTTTTATAACATGTTTAGGGTTGTAGTAATTTCTCCGCGCATCAGTGAGAGATCCCGCAAACAGGCCAAGCTAGCACAATATGTTTTCATTATCAATGTACATTGCCGGAGCACTCTGACAGTAAATGAGAAGACCGCTGGACTCCGTTGAGGAGACCACAGTGATTAATCTTCATTAAGCGACAGGCCATACCCTTGTAAATTGAAATTTATGATATAGGAACACGTTGGTTGCGCTACATGTTTGATTATCAAAGTACCAATACCCGAGGGATAGATTATTTCTAAATTTCCTCGATTTTGTGTGGCTGAAATTCCCTCAATAGCCGATTAATTATCTGCATTGAATTTTGTAGAACTTCTGGCCCCCCTGTATTTTTAATTGCATCAATTCTCACTACCGGAAACCAGCAGCCAAGCACGTTTCAGCCTCCTTTGAAAGGAAATTGCGTTTTTTTATTCATGAGTTAGCTGTGTGTCTGCAACTATTATCTCCATCCTCGGGAGGGAGTGGGGTGTTGGGTTATCTGCATCTTCAGGAGGGGGGGGGTTGGGTTATCTGCATCCTCGGGAGGGAGGGTTGGGTTATCTGCATCCTCTGGAGGGAGTGGGCGGTTGGGTTATCTCCATCCTCTGGAGGGAGTGGGGGGTTGGGTTATCTCCATCCTCGGCAGGGAGTGGGGGTTGGGTTATCTGCATCTTCAGGAGGGGGGGGGGTTGGGTTATCTGCATCCTCGGGAGGGAGAGAGGGTTGGGTTATCTGCAACCTCAGGAGGGAGGGGGAGGGTTGGGTTGGGGATATCTGCATCCTCGGGAGGTGGGGGGGGGGGGGGGGTTTGGGTTATCTACATCCTCGGGAGGGAGTGGGGGGTTGGGTTATCTGCATCCTGGGGGGGGGGGGGGGTTATCCGCATCCTCGGGAGGGAGTGGGGGATGAGTTATCTGCATCCTCGGGAGGGAGTGGGGGGTTGGGTTATCTGCATCTTCAGGAGGGGGGGCTGGGTTATCTGCATCCTCGGGAGGGAGTTGGGGGGTTTGGGTTATCTGCATCCTCGGGAGGGAGTTGGGGGGTTTGGGTTATCTGCATCCTAGGGAGTGAGTGGGGGGTTGGGTTATCCGCATCCTCGGGAGGGAGTGGGGAATATGTGGAATCGGAGCAAGATCCAAATCGGATTCAAGCATGGCCTCCATCCTGCCAAATCTTCGACTCTGTGGTAAGCCACAGGTGGCTTATCATCAAAGAAAGTTTGCGTTTTTGTGGTAGTACAGTAAAATTTAGAGTACAGCACTGCAAACAGCACCAGTAGAGTCAAAGCTGATTCCATTGAAGGAGGGGCTGAAGACACCGAAGGCAGCCCTGATTTAAGAATAATTTTGCATATTTAATTTCTCTGTAAGTCCATAGTAAAGTGGTACTACATGTAAACAGGGCCTGTAATTTAAATGCTACTAATGGGCTTGCGGCACTCACATTGCCACCCACTTAAGTAGCCCTTCAAACATGTCTCAGGCGTGCCATTGCAGCCCATGTGTTCAGTTTTAAACTACCATATCTGAAAGAGACATGTTAGCAGTGCTTAATTTGTGCCGGTGCTTTCCGGTGCTTAGCACCGGCACTTATTTACCAGGACCGGGGCTATTGATTTTTTACTCCCCTGTTAGATGAATAGGCCCAGTAATTATTAAAAATAAATGTACTTACCTGTCTGTCTCCCTCCTTCGGTTTGGATGCATGTCTGCCTGGTTTGTCTTCCGAGGATCGCCCACCCAGCTCCAGGCATGATGACTACATTACGTAAGTGATGTCAGCTGCGCACGCATGTGTGTCAAGGGGCATCATTCTCATTTGTTAAATTGTTACGTTTGAGGGCGGGCTGGTGGGTGAGCTGGGCGAGGCACTGAGGCAGGCTGGGTCCTGGAAAGTTCAGGCCTCGCTCCAGTGCTTAATTTGTAAAAAATGAAGTGCAGGTGCTCAAATGTTTGTCAGAGGCCACGCCCACTTTTCTCCGGCTCCACCCACTTCCTCGACTGGCTCCACCCACTTACTCTATTAGCTCCACCCACATCCTCAACTGAATTTCAGCAAGGGAACCTTCCTCCTAGTAAGGTTTTGATAGGAAGTTACCCTACCCTGTGCAAATTTTGAAAAAGATTAAATCAAAAGTGCATTCAAAGCACAATTTTGGAATAAATTAAATAGAATCACTAATGCATTGAAAAGGGACAATTCCAATGCTCTATGTGCTGGTTTGGGAAAAGGACAATACTGGGGTATGCCATTTGTAACAGTCTATGAGTTGAAAGATACAACTTTTACATAGCTTATGTGAAAAAATAAACCAAAATGTTGTGAAAACACGCTGAACAGATAAAATGAATAAAATCATGCAATACAGTTGAATGAGTCACTGTGTCACTTCCAGTGGCTGAAGTGGTTTGGAGTTCATAAAGGTATTTATCCAAAAGCAGGGTGACGTCGGTGGCAGTGTACAGAGTTAGTTTCACACTGTCATTCACAAAGATTATGAATTAATCAACACTCAGGGCTGGGCTGGGAACCCAAAGTGGCCCTCGCAAGTTTGTTAGACCAGCCCCCATACGGTGCGTAGCAAGCGAGCTTAACGACTGCTATAGGTGTTGAGGGGAGAATTCTCCCCTCAAGAACATTTTGTAAAAAGAAAGACCAAATTGGTGCCCAACACATTTTCCATTAGATATTCAGCTGTATTAACTTTCAAAGCATAGTAAATCGTAAATGATGACCTGACATAAGCACCCAGGCCAGAAAGCATGGAAATGTCACACATAAGCACCCAGGCCAGAAAGCATGGAAATCTCACACTGTACTCTGACCAGGAAGCATGGAAATGTCACACAAAGGCACCCAGGCCAGAAAGCATGGAAATGTCAAACAAAGGAACCCACCCCAAGCCAGTAGCGCTGGAACAATTTTCAGCTGGAAAAATGTTCACAGTGTTGGTGCTGTAGCTGCCCTAAATGTTACATCACTGAAGAAGTCCTAAGATTGTGAAAAATCCAAACATCACAGTTAAGACAAACATAGCAAAGGAGCCTTGCCCATTCTGGCGGAGGTGGTGAGGGTGTGGTGGTTAGGTATGTTGCAGTGGAGCATTTTGAATGTTTTCAAAGAAATCTGTATTTCCTAAGCTTTTTATGTACAAAACACATCAATACCCTGCTATGCTAGGAATGATGCAACTCCCTCTAGCTTAGCCTAACCAAAGGTCTGTTGCACAGATTCGAGGCAGCATAGAATGATTTTTTTTCAGCATGGAAGCAGTGTAGTAGCAAGGATGCAATGGGCCCTGCTGCAAGCAAGGAAAATGCCCCCTTTGACTGTTATTGGGGCAGTCAGCAATTACCAGGGTTAATTGGGCCCCTCAGGGCTCTGTGGCCTGGTGCCACTGTACCTGCGCACCAATAGTAGCTACATCCCTGCATGGAAGAGAGGTCACATAACCAATACCAGGAGCGGAGTATTGGCTCAAAATTGAAAGCCACATTAAGTTCAACTGCCTGGACTTTCCAAAGCAGTACATTATCAATTAAGCACTTATCACTCTTTTACTTGAAGGAAAACTTCTTTACCCCATTTGTACCAAAGGGCCAAGGTCGTTTGACTCAGAAGTACTATGTTCAGATTCAGTAGACTTTTGATTATTAAGTGTGTGGGTGGGCGGTATTTAAGCAGTGGAACACTCTGCCTTTAGACATCTAGTGGCAGCTTAAATCAATGATATTTTGGACCACCCTAAAACTCTCCTAGTTGTATGATGTCATCTTTTTTGTATTACTGGTAAAAGACTCTAAAGCGCCTAGACAGAGTAGGGCACAGTGTTTCTATATAAGTTCTATTGTTATTATCACAATTCAAACAAACGCCCAGTGTTCGGAAATGTCACAACCATGAAGAAGATACTAAGCAGAATTCTAAGCATATTCTTTTGAATTACAGTTGTTTAACCATAGCAAAGCTATGGACCATAATACATTTCCTTCAATAACACAACCATTCATCTAATTAAAATGCAACAAACAGATCGGATGAGATAGGAAAAGAGGACACCAGATACATAATCTAGAAGAACAGGAAGGCAAAGTGAAAGTGGTTTGCGACCTTCCAATTTGAAATATATTATGTAAAGACTTTGTAGAGGTGTGCGTAGGCAGACTACTTATGCTTTCTGAGCAATGAAATATATTATGCAGAGAGCCAGGGGGATGATTCAGTGGGAGAGTTTCTGTTTTTCTGTTTTCCTGAGGCCAAGCGATAGTTTAACCACAATGTTTTGTGAGAGTCACAGTTCAATTTTTCTAGAAACATAGGCCAGTGGTGCTACAGTACTCTACTTAGGGTTTAGGATTAAAACAGAATGCACTTGGTACTAGGAAGTAAAAAGGAGGAGTCCTTTCCTTGCTTTAAGCAATTGAAAATAAATCCATTCATGACTTTCTCTAGCAGCATTTTTTAACAACTTTGAAACAAATAGGCCCCTAAATGTACAGACTTCCATGCCCCACAATGTTTCTGTATGTATACATGTAAAAGCAGTTGTGTGGTTGAGTTCTCGGTTCTGTGGAAGCTTTTCATATCTAACCTTGTATACCATCCCTTCTGGACCATAACTTAGATATACAATATCTAATTTTACATACCATAACTAACATTACATACCACACCATATAAAACTTTAAATACCATACACTTACCAAACCAATCCTTCCTAATCTACTACATCCACCATACCGACCTTCTGTACCTACCATATCTATACTCTAACCTACCTTACTGTTGCTAACCCATGTGCCCGTAGTACAGTGTTGTGGGTACTTTTATTAAACCAAGCACTGCCAAAATCCTTAGGTCTAGTTCAGCATCGGGGATAAAAAATCTGTTTACTAGTGCTGTACAGCATAGGCGTAAAAATGCGGTGAGCGGTAAAGCTGAGTAGCCGGGTGACTCTGAAAGCATAATGCTTGCCTCTGACAATAAATAAAAATGCTGTAGCAAAAAGGCAAAAAACGAATAAAAAGTTCTCCAGTTTTGGCAATGTCCTTTTTAATTGCTGTTGAACTAGGAGAGTTTTTGCCCTTTGCAGGCCATTCTGTGCCTGGACCTGACCCCTGTTTGCGGCATTGCCAGGTTGGTGGAATGGGATCGGGCTGGAGCGGCAGACAGAAGATACTAGCTCGGTTGCCTGGAGTGGATACAATAACCCCCTCCCTGTGACAGCCACTTTACTTTTAAAGGTACAGCACAGCAGTACTTACTACATGCAATGAAGAGTCTATCTCTTTCCAGAGAAACAGCTACTCTTCTTTCTTGTACATTTGGGGGGCCTGTTCTGTGTTAGTGCGGTGGAATGGTCCACGCAGCGCTACTCCTGGTCTGTTAGCTCCTCCACCTAAAGGAGCTGGAAGGCGCTCGCAACTTTGGCAGTTAAAGGAGTGGCGGTAGCTTTGGAGCACGTTAAACTTAAGGCCCTGCACTGGCCCCTGCCGTTTTACAGCCTTCTCCGGGCCGGGCAGTGGCATTTTACTTGCACACGGTACCCGGCGCCGGAGGCATGATTGCTCAGGGCAGGCCTTGGACTCGTCACCACTGAGTGACGCGTCCAAGGCCTGCCCTGAGCAATCATGCCTCCGGCGCCGGGCACGGAGCACCTGACCATGTGAAAGTAAAATGCCACTTCCCGGCCCAGGCAGGGCAGGAGAAGGCTGGTAGAAGGGCAGGGACCAGTTCAGGGTCTTTAACTTAATCCAGCCGGACATTATGTGGAGCTGAGCTGGAGCCGAAGCTACCACGCCGGTGACTGTCGCGTCGCGCCACCCATGAGCCTCCACGCCCAAGGAAAAAAAATGAGCAGAGTTGGTAGTGGCCTATGGCTGCTACTTACATTTACTGGTAGTGGTGGGTGGCCGGGCACTGACGCACAGCTTCCGCTGCAGACCCCAATCCAAGCCCCTGCCCAATCAGTGTCCCGCCCACCGGCAAGAGATGCTGCCTAAACAAAAGAAATTTCAAAAAGCGCATCGATATCGATTCGTGACCGTCATGACTGAATCAGGGTCTTTAACTTAACCCAGCCGGACATTATGTGGAGCTGAGCTGGAGCCGAAGCTACCACGCCGGTGACTGTCGCGTCGCGCCACCCATGAGCCTCCACGCCCAAGGAAAAAAAATTAGCAGAGTTGGTAGTGGCCTATGGCTGCTACTTACATTTACTGGTAGTGGTGGGTGGCCGGGCACTGGCCGGCCGGCCGGACTGCCTGCATACCTTTATGCGATAGGCGGCGTAGGCCTGCTGCTGCTGCCTGCACTCGACGTCGGGGCTGCGCTAACCACCTCAACCGCTGGCTACTCGTGGCGCGGTGCATGCGGGCGGGCAGGGAGTGGCCTCTTGAAGAAAATTTGACGCACGTTGCCTGACGCACAGCTTCTGCTGCAGACCCCAATCCAAGCCCCTGCCCAATCAGTGTCCCGCCCACCGGCAAGAGATGCTGCCTAAACAAAAGAAATTTCAAAAAGCGCATCGATTCGTGACCGTCATGACTAAATCATGTGTGGATATTGACTAAATACATTATGAGTCGGACTGTCTGGCCAGTGTGTGATGCGCCGAGTCACTGAGGTAAATCCATTAAAAAAAACTGTCTAGTCTACAGCTACGCCACATTCACATTGCCTTTTGACGTGCTGTCATTTGCAGACAGGTGGTGTTATGTAGACCCGGCCCTGATAAATATGTGCCGGTGTTAATGACCGGCAAGCACCAGCACAAATTAAGCACTGCCTCACTCAGCCAGATAACAAACTTGATGCGTCGTCTGAATAATTAAATATAAACGTGATTTGCTGCCTATGCCATGGTTTTAACATTTAACAGCGCGCAAGCACGACATGCACTGAACTGAAAATCCAGCTGAGTGGCGTCCCAGAAGAAATCTCAGAAACGAACAGCAGTGCCGGACTTGCATTTAAAAGTTTACCTGGTTCCGCTTGCTGTCAGCACTCGAATCCAGACAGGAGCACTGACCTTCTAACGGCTCTCCACCTACTGTAGGTGCCCAGGCCTAATCCTAGTTGGATCCTTACAGTAAGTGTAAAGTGTTTATAATGGAGCGAATGGGACCTTTTTTCTTGATCTCTTCCTTTCAGTGAGACCGCCCACTCTCATCCCACCCATCGGTGCTCGCTATGTTGCTCCCACTTAAAGGTCATCCATTCTTTTATGCACCCCTTCCTTACTCGGTAATCTTTTTGTTGATTTATTAAATCCCTCCCGCATGCTCTTCCACTACTTCCTAGCCCCTTCTTGACCTTATTGCGCCTCATAATAGGTTGCATTTACTGTCTCCAAGCCCATTCCACTATGGCAGCCCGTACCGTGAAGTATATTTTCAGTTGTATTTTTTCCTGAAGGGACCAGCAGCTGCAATTTGCTGCCATGCTCCCCATTTTAAAAACGACACCTTCACACACTGTATGTTTTTTTTATTTACTCCTCCGTGAGCAGCATCTGTCATTTTGGAAACAAATGGTTGCCACTGTGCCATGATGTATGGCATGTACATGTTTGGTGACATCTCCAGGTGCGTAATTCACAACGCTGGGGTCAGCATAGTTTCAATACTCCGTAGGAGGCATGCATTATAACGTGTGCATCATTGCTCTGATGGTCGTGCCAGTGGTTGTTTATTCCAGTGGGTGGAGATAGTATGAGCCTTTTCGTCACATCTTGTGCTTATTTCAACATGTACACTGGTATCTTTTTATAGACAGAAGCTCCCAAAGACAGAATAGAATTGAAGAGGTTTTTAATCTAAGCCTATGAAATAAAATATTGGAGTGATTGGTTGGCACGAGGCAGATGTTTCATTCACATTTTAGGCCCTTCTGCCTCGCTTGCACTTCAGGCACTTGTAAGCCCCAATAACACTTTTGGATATTTAAACCTTTAAACTACACCTACACTCATGCTCAGTCTCTCAACGGAAGTCTCCCAATCAAATTTCTTAGAGAAAAGTTTTTATCATTTAAAAAAAAATATTTTCCAACCCTCAGCTAACATATAGTTAGAACAGTCTTCCTGCCAGGCTTGTACATTTCCCCGAATGCGAGCTTTACCTTAGGACCCATACTGAATTTTAACCTCTTGTAGAATCTCCAGGGCAGTGAGGCCTGGGACGTGGCATAGCTGTTGTATGTGTTTTGTGGCACTAACAGTTTTACATGCACTGTCATTACATCTAGTTTCAGCAGTGCCAGTTGAGGATATGGATGATGCCAATAGAGTAAGTAAATGGAGTTGGTGGAGGATGTGGGTGGAGACAGGGAAGTGGGCGTGGCATCCTAAAAATATTTGAGCACCTGCACTTAATATTTTACAAATTAAGCACTGCATGTTAGTGATAGATTCCTTACCTTAGAATAATCCCCTGGCGTCAGACTGGATCCGGAAAGTTTTTGTCAGCAGTACCCCTGCGCGTGGGTAGGCGTCATCGTACGGCTCCGCGTACATCGCTGGCGTCGTAGCCGCCGAGATGACGTTGTCGGAGCTACTTAGACGCGCCCACGCGTGCTGACGTCAGTTCTTTCTTTTTCCGTGCCAGCAGCGCAGATCCGAGAGAGAGCGGTACCCCTAGTTAAAAGTTTTAACTTGGTTTCTGAGAACTTGTTTCTCTTGTTTTGTGGAGTACTCGACTCCTGGTGCAGTAGGGATGCCCGAGTTTAAGTCCTGTAGGGCCTGCTGTCGGAACATGATGGTAGCGGACCTGCACGACGTGTGTCTCTTCTGCTTGGGGCACTCCCATGACCCCGAGGCGTGCTCCGATTGTCGGGCCATGGTGCCGAGAGCTTTGCGGGAGCGTTCCCGAAAGTTGTTGGACGTCTGGCAATCGGTTCCGTGCCGATCGAGGTCCCGCTCCCGTGGGAGGTCGAGGGACTGGTTGTGGAGCCGACACCATCTCTCGTCGGAATCAGGGACAGGTAAGTCACGGTGCCATAAAAAGTCGAAGAAGCGAAATCGCTCTTCGTCTACTCCTCACTGGTCGCGGGATACGGTGGAGGGGGCGGGTGGTCACTCCCCCACGGCTCCGATGTAGCATCTGTTGTTGCCTGCAGCCTACCCGCCCTTTCCAGGCCCGCATGCGACTTCAGACGAGGTATGTTTGGCCCACTGGGCCCCTCCCCTTGTGAATATTGCTCTACAACAAATCTGGCTCGAAATAACTTACTCCCCTTATTACCAAACCAAAGCCCCTCCGTCCCCAAAGCTGTGCCGTGATAAACAGTGAATATGTCATCCCATGTTTCCAACTGTTATCTAGCTCCCCCCTTTCAACCAATCTTCCCACATCAACATTCTCCCCACTCTCGCAATCAGACAGTGCGTCTGGGAGTGGAGCGTCACAGCGCTCCCCACAGCATTGTTCTACCTCTCTCATAGGACAACTTTGGGTTACCTTATTACATTTAATACGTGATATTTTTTTACGTGGGAGCAGATAGGGATTTCGAGTTTGGTGTCTAAAGAATTGTAATTTAAAACCCTCTTTAAAGGTAAAGTCAGACTTTAAGTCCTAATACTGAAAATGCCACTTTAAGAAAGTTTCCAGTTTTGTTGTCCTACCTATTTGGTGTCTTCAGCCTTTATCCTGGACCACATGAATAGGTGTAGCTGACAGTTGCTATTTTTGTTTTGCTCCCAGACAGTGAGTCAAAGGGCAATAGTTGCTGGCAGGATGGGCCATCTCTGACTTGATGATGGAGAGGAGCTGTCACCTACCACAATTGCACATCACTAAGGCACACTCACAAAGGGTTTGACACTATTTGTTTGTGACCCCAGACAAGCTGGGACTAGGGCAGGAAGACAGGATATTCCAGACACCTCTGAGGGTGGGAACCTCCAGAACCTTCTCCCACTACAAAGTGGGCACCAGGTATAAATATTGGACTCTCAGTCCCAACTCTGAAGTACTCCTCTGGACCTGTGGAAGACTCAAAAGGACTGCTGTGCTGCTCTGCAAGATGAAATGCTACTCTGTTGCCCTACCGCCTGAGTGAAAGAGCTGGATTCATTTTGAACCCATGGCCCCCAGAGTGACTCCAAGGGCTAGTTAGCTGGCCTCCTGATCCGAGCCTCAGGGACAGTTAATCCAACCACCTTGAGCCAACCCCTGGACTCTGCTGTGAGTCCTACCCCCATGTTGTTCCACCCCAGCCCTGGACCCTTAGAAGGGGGCCTGAAGGTGCTCTGCCAGCCAATCTCTAGTCCTGTAGGAAGAACCGAAGCAGTGCGACACATCTCCTTGCATCTTAGCTTCGGAACTACTGCTGTGCAACCCAACTCAGAAGCCGAACCCCACACCCCAGCCTCCTCAGAACCGTCTCTGTTTATCTTCATGACCACATCCTCAACAACAACGCAGGACCACAAATTGCAGCCCGCAGCTTCTTCAGAACCGCCCGATGTGCAACGCTTTTTCAATGCAGGACTTGGCACCGCAGACCCCTCAGCAACAGCATCCTCAGCTAGAACACAGGTTTCCGTATCGCAGCCGCCGCCTTCTTCGCTGCGCAACACTTCACAAATCAGGATTTAAGGTATTTTGTTAGGTGGACCTAACTAGTCCCTGTATCTGGCCCGTGCTCCATCGCGGTTGGCCTGAACTTGTGACTTTGTCCAGGTCCAGCACAACCAGATAACCACAGTCAACGCTTTATGCTATTAGGCACTATTTTCACCGAAATCTTTAAAATTGCAAACCTTTGGTTATACTGATTGGATTCTTGTCATTTTGGTGGTTCAATTTGTTAATTTTTACTCTATTTTCATAAGTTGGTGTGGCATTTTTCTTGTGTTATGTTTTCAGTTTCCATAAATACTTTACATATTGCTTCTGAGTTAAGCTAATCCTCTGCTGCCAAGCTACCAGAGGATTAAGCACAGTTTAATTTAGGGTTTGCTTGTGTTTCACCCTGACAGGGATTTTGGTTTCTACTTGCGTAAGGTATCACCTCCCTCAACCAGTAACCCAATTTCCAACAATTGCCCATGCCATGGACTCAGTGTTCTCATTAGCAGACGTGCACTGATGTGATCTTTGAGATTCTCAGGAAACATCCCAATTATACTTGTGGAAATGTCCTTTGATCTTGCCCAGTTCTTTAGTGAGCAGGGTGATTCTGCTCTTATGAAATTTAAACAGAAGCATGCAAAGACGTGCTTGATGGGCCTGGCTTCCCTAGTACACCAGTTCAGCCACCAGTATCTGGTGTTTTGGGACTACACTGAGGTCTTCTCCTTTCTGCAGTGGCACCTGTTGAATCCCATACCAGAGACTGTTCATAAGTTTCGAACCATCAAGGGCAGAGGTGGTGAAAGAGGTCGGGGGCAGCAGCAGTCTTACTCCTCCCCCTTTATGGCACTGCTGCAAAATATCTTTGGATCACCCATAGGTGAACCCAAGCACCGGGTTGGGGAAAATATACGTCATTTTCTGGAAGACTAACGTTCCATTACTGCAGATTGTTCAACTTCGGGGTGCCTTGCCCTTTCCGGGTGTACCTCTACACATCCCATCTGCTTTAACAGCAGTCTCCGTGGATTACACCGAGTTCTCTCTAGGAAGGTGTTGAGTTGCTGCTCAAGGCAAAGATAAAAAATGGTTGCTATTCCTGACGGTTTCTGGTCCCAAGAAGCTTGGTAGAACCTTCTTCAGATCCTAGACCTCAGGTTGTTGAATTTGGTTGTCTGGAAGAAGAGAGTCAGCATTCTGACCCTTGCTCAGGTGTTCTAGCCTTGGATCATGAAGACTAGATGGTAGATGGTATTTTTGGACTTTCAGGATGTGTACTTTCATGTGGCAGTCTTCTGCAGATAACAGCATTTCTGGTGGTTCCATTCGTTATCAATTCACAGCCCTTGCCTTTGGCCTTACTTACGCTCTCATATGTTTACAATGGTCATGTCGGTGGTTGTGGCTAGTCTTCACAGGTCAAGGGAATACATATTCCATTACTACTTTGACTAGAACATGAAGGCAGCTAATTTCAGACCACTTACAAAGCATGTCACTGTTCAGCCTGAGGTTCTCCATCAATAGATCCAGGTCTCGCGTCCAGCCCACACAAAGGCTGCTCTCCATTGGGGCAATTTTGGACAATCAATTGTCAATCAATCAGTTTATAAAAACGACTAATTACCCATAAGGGTATCCAGGCTATGAGAGCCTTGCTGCTTCCGATGGATTGAGTTGAACAGCCAGGTCTTGAGTCCTTTCCTGAATTCCAGAAGGGAGGATGGGGTCTGAAGGTAAATTGGTGTGGGGGGGGGGGGGGGCAATCCAAGACTTGGCAGCAAGGTAGGAGAAGGGGTGTCCTCCACTAATGCTGCAGCAGATGTGGGGTACGAGGTAGAGTGAGGCGGAGCACAGGTGTCTGGACGGTTGGTGGAAGTTAATGCGGTGGTTGATGTAGGCTAGTCCTTGGTTGTGAAGGGCTTCGTAGGTGTGGATCAGCATCTTGAATTGACATCTCTTCTCAGTGGGAAGCCAGTGGATCTTCTTGAGGTGGGGTGTGATGTGGGTACATTTGGAGAGGTTGAGGATGAGTCTGGCTGCTTAGTTTCTGTATGGTCTGCAGTCTCTTCAGGAGGTGGGTAGTGAGTCCTATGTAGAGTGTGTTGCCGTAGTTCAGCCAGCTGGTGACGAGGGCTTGAGTGACGGTTCGTCTGGTGTTGATGGGGCGCCATTTGAAGATTTTACGGAGCATGCAAGAATGAGAAAGCAGGTGGATGAGACTCCATTGATCTGGCTTTTCATGATGAGCTAGCTGTCCAGGATAATGCCAAGGTTGTGGGCATGGTCTGTCTGAGTGGGCGACAGTCCATGTTCAGAAGGCCACCTGTACAAAGATCTTAATTTGGTTTAAAAACCCATAAAAGAAACATGCAATTCATTGTAACAATTTCATTAAAATCGCATAAAAATGTTTCCAGATGTTAAAATCTCCATGATAAGTCATCTTAAATAGTGTGTAAAAACAACTTACCATTAAACCATGAGCAAATTTCCCAAAAACAACTGCAGCTGTCATCAACCTATGGTTGTAGCAAAGAGATCTCAAAAATAGAAGTGCAGAATTTACAAGAGCGGCTACACTAGCAGTATAAGCAGTCTAATTTCATAACATAACTTATATTGTGTGCATGATGCAACTCCCAGTATGTCCTACCATTAATAGACCATGGGAAAATACAGAAAGGGACAACTTAATTCTTATATGCAGCAAGTATAGATATCTAATTAGAATTACTTGCCCGCTACTTTACGCAAGCTTGCTGCAGCTGCAGTAAATCTAACCTTTCCCTTAATCGGCACGAGCCATATAAATACATAAAAACACATGATTCATTCAATCAATCAATACTTGGATAAATGACTAAAAGAATCATCCCAGCAAGAACAACAATTTACATACAGAATGTGTGCGAGCCAGACTGCAATGGAACCAGGTTCTCTTGACTGCAGATATTTGACCTTAATCTCCACATGCATAACAGATACAGTGAGACCGCAAACACTATGGATTGCCTAGAATCAGTTCTCAAAATCCTAATTACTGTTTTATAGTCTGGTATGCCCAGGAGCCGGCAAATTAGAAGTATCCATTTTCCCCGATATCTCCTGTAAGTTGGGCAAAATCACAGAACATGTTCGATGGTTTAATTGGATTTAGCACAAAGAGGGAAATTTCCTTCCAGATCCCTGGAAAATCGCCGCCATTTAGAAATAAAAACACAGAGGAAGGGTCCCATAACAAAATTTCAAATATAATGTTTTAGCTGATAGGGGCTCAACCTCATCAAAAGAGGGTCCCAGTTTAAAATGTACTTTAAATTCACTGCTTGCTCAATGTAAGTAAATGTCTTATGCAGCCAGTACGAGCTCTTAATGGCAGCCTTAGTGACCTTGCTAAGGTCTGTTGGAGTGGTCCAAAGATTCGCCCAGCCTAGTTGGGTAAAGGATTGTTGAATGTACCTGACCCATGGTATTTTTAGGGCACCAGGTAACCAAAGGACATCCTCTAGGCGCCGCCAATAGGCTAATAGCTCCGGTGTCACCCAAATTCTACGCCAATATAATAAAGGCCTAAGCCCTATTTTTGAACTAAGTGCTCTCAGTCCCAAGTCTAGGCACAGAGGAATGAGCGGGTGCTAACAGGAAGGTAAGTCAATGAACACATAAAGCTGTTCTCATCTTTATCCAGCAAGCTACAATCTTTGTGGCCCCAGAGTTCCGCTCCATACGATGCTGCCCCCACAGCTTGCATATTGTAAATTTGTAGAGCTGGGGAAATAGGGCAGAATTGGGAGCCACTGAGGGACCAAATAATACCACCTGAGTACTGTTTGAGTTTGAACTTGCATTTTACGATATATTGGAGACCAGTCAAAGTGTTCTATTAGTGTAATCCCCAAGTAATCAAATATTGTAACTCGTCCCAGCCGAGCTCCATGCAGTTCAGAGTTGGACCTGGATGTTGGACATGGGTTAAGGACCATGCACTTGGGCTTGCTGATGTTGACCTCCAACCCCCTCTGCTTGCAGAAACACCCGAACTGAGTCAGGAGCTTTTGAAGGCCCATCGGGAATCTAGAGATCAGGAGGGTGTCGTCCACAAACAGTAGGTCCGATATCTGCATGACTTGGTGTATCGTTCTTTAACTCGGCCAAGTACGCCACCAGCCCATTTATAAATATAAGGATGGGGCCAAAACACATCCCTGTCTGATGCCCTGGTTGACCAGGATGGCATCCGTGAGTTCGCCCTGGGTCCCGCAATGCACTAAAATCTGTTTTTTTAACTTTTTATGCACAGACAAAAGGAAAAAGAAATTCCAGGACACAATAAATATCAAAGCATGTTCTTGAATATAGAATGACCCCCAGGCTATCCGACAATGCGCAGCCTCGAAAGCAGTACAATGTTGTAGTACCTGGAAGCGGGGAAAGCAAATAAGTTTGAACAGTCAGGGGAAAATTACAAAACATTCACCGCGGAGACCACATGATGATCTCCTATGGGCATTCCCCACAAAACTATCTATATAAAGTAAAGGAAAAAAAGAAAAGAAGGGAACGGAAAAAATTAAAAATTACACACTCAAAGTCATCATGTCCCTAGAATGAAGGCCAAAGCAAATAATAAAGAACAATTCGAAAAAGCAACTCATGCCTATCAAACTATCATATGGAACTCACACATGCAAACAAAAAAAAAGGGGGGAAAGGGAAAAAAACACCTAACTGCCAGGGGACCATGTGCTCCTAAATGGAAGAGAAATTAGACGTTGAATCTCCAGGTATAGACTGGGGGAGGGGAAGTGGGGGCGCAGTGCCCTTCGCTAAGCGGGAAGGGGGGAGGTTGGATCTCCCAGTACCCAGCTCCCAGAACACCCTAGACCGTAAACTCCGGTGAGGAGGGTCCCGCAGGACGGTCCGGCATGTGGCATGCCTCCCAGGCCCTAAGGATATCCCCCCACGGTTCCGCATACGGCCGGCGTCGCTTGGTGATCCTGTCTTCCGCAATCAGGGCCCACTCCTCAGCCCTAGCCCAACGTGTAACATCAGCCTCCCACAAGGTCACCAGGGGGGGATGTGCAGACTTCCAGCCAAGCGCTATCTGTTGTTTAGCTAACAGAAAGGCCAGATCAACAAACCTATGTCCCAACTTACGGGCTTTAGGCCTCGGGAAAAGGCCTAATAGGCAAACCTCAGGAGCACACACCAGAGTACGGGACAGCACCTTATTAACCACATCCAATACTCCAACACAGTAGGCAGATAGCTGCGGGCAGGACCAAATCATGTGGTCGAAGTCCGCATCTTCCAAGAGGCACCTGGCACAGGACATATCCACCCTATTATAGACCACATTCAGCCTGTGCGGGGTAAGATGTGTTCGATGGAGTATGTTAAATTGCAGGACTTTAAAAGCCGTATTCCTCGAGACTTTCTTGTGGCCCTTCAGGATTTTCTACCACTCCTTGTCCGATAGACTCCTATGGAGGGTTCCTTCCCAATGCTCCCTGAGGCCCGATAGAGGACACTAATTCAACTCCAATAGTGCAAGGTAGAGCCAGCGCACCAATTGCCCCGCTGAACTCAACGTCACCACCGCATGGAGGGCCGCGTGGGTCTCGGGTTCCACCGTGCCGTCCCCCCACAGCGCTCGCATTGCCCCTCTTATCTTGCGATAGTTTAAGAATTGCCCAGCCGGGAGTTCGTGATACTCTAAAAAAAAATCTCCCAGAGGGAGCAGTTCCCCATCTCTGTAACAATCTCCGACTGTCGACGCACCGGCTTCCTCCCAACCCGCCAGTTGGCGCCACGGTAGCGGGGGGCCCATACCAGATGGAGGGAGACACGCCAGCAGGAGACTAGGAGTGTATAACAATTTAGTTCTGGAACGTGTCGTACACCTATCCCAGCATCGCACCGCCACAGAAAGCAACAGGCCCACTGGGGAAAGTTTCCGGCTCCTACAAAGAAGCCTGGGAAAGAGCTCAGTCTGCACAGCACCTGCTGGAAGCGGCAGTGTGGCCAGATCCCTGCCATCCAGCCATCTGGCTAGCCACTGCAGCTGCCCCGCGAGATAATAAGCTTCAAAGTCCGGTGCCCCTAGACCACCATCCACAAGCGGGAGCCGCAGAGTCTGCAAAGAAACTCTATTGCGCCCGCCATCCCAAACTAGATCTCTCAGGAGACCATCCAACAGTTTGAACCAGGATCGTGGAATCAGCACTGGAAGATTGTCAAAATAATATAGTAAGCGGGCAGGACCACCATTTTAGATAACCCCACTCTCGCCATGATGGGCAACTTAAGAGTGCGCCAAAAGGCCACATGGCCCGAAGCACCCAGAGGGCGCCCCCAAGATTCCCTTCGAATAAGTCAGCCTGTGTATGGTAGACTCGTATCCCTAAATATTTAAACGATAGCGGTGCCCATTCGATAGAAGTCGGCAAGGACAATGGTCTGTCCACGGAGGGGTGCAGTGGGAACACAAAGGTTTTCTTCCCGTTGACGCGCAGGCCTGAGTAATTGGCGAATTCCTCCAGGATGGTTAGGATAGGGCGGATCCCCAGATTGCCATCACGAAGATAAATCAAGACATCATCCGCATACAGCAAGATAATGTGGTGGGCCCCGCCCAGAGATATCCCCAAACCGTCGCCTCCCTCCAAATCCGCACCGCCAGGGGCTCCATAGACAGGGCAAATAACAATGGTGCAAGGGGGCACCCCTGCCTGGTCCCCCTGTAAATAGGATAGGAAGCCAAAATAGTCGCCCCTGTGTGCACTCTGGCAGAGGGCTCCCCATAGAGGAGACGGACCCACTGCGGCCAGTCCACTCCCAGCTGCATCTCGCCCATGACCGCCCGCAGAAAGTCCCAGCGGAGAGTGTCGAATGCTTTCTCGAAATCAATTGCCACCACCACCGCATCTGGGTAATGGCAAAGATCGGAATGAAACATGACATGATACAACCGCCTGAGGTTATTGGACGTTGAACAGGAAGGGATAAAACCATCTTGGTCAACATGGACCAGACGACGCATAAGAGGGAGGAGTCTCGGGGCCAGTACCTTGCTTAATATTTTAAAATCCACGTTCAACATGGAAAGAGGCGAAACTCAGTCAAAGGAGCGTGTTCAGTCTTTGTCTTGGGCAAGGGGATGACTAACGCCACACGCAGCGAGGGTGGTAGCTGCTTAGCCTGAAATGCAGAGGCATAAATGCGTACAAGCTGTGGGGCCAGCATGTCGATATAGGTGCTATAGTATTCGGCCCGAAAGCAGTCAGGCCCAGGTGTTTTACCTCGGGCCATATCCCGGATTGCTGCTCGAATCTCACCTGCACAAATTGGGAGGCCAAGTGGGTCACTCGCAACCATATCCAGTTGCGTCATAGGTTGGTCGGCCAGATAGATACGCAAGGCTTCCTCCCCGGAAGGCTTGCCCCGGGGTGTCCTAGAGCACTTCATAATACTCTCGAAATGCATCATTGATCGCCCTCGGGGAGGGGAGCGTGTGGCCACGAAGGTCCCCAACACTCAGGATCGGCGTGCCTCTACTATCTGATTTAATCAACCAAGCCAAGAGCTTCCCAGCTCTACCTCCCTCCACGTGCTGAGTGGCTTGATACGCAGAGATCTACTAACCGTAATCTGTCCCAAGTGGCGCTATACAGGCTCTTAACTTCAGCTAGCTCCCGTGGACCCCAACCCCCCCAGCAAGTTCCCTGTCCAGGGCCAGAATTCGGGATTCCAACTCCTCCAGCTCCTGGGTGACCAGGCGGCGGGTGCCTACGGTTTGACGTATACAAAATCCCCTAGTCACCACCTTGAACGCTTCCCACTCCACTAGCGGCGAACTAGCGGTGCCCTGATTAGTCAGGAAATAGTCACCGACAGCCCCAGAAAGCACCTGATGGAACCCATCATCTTCCAACAAAGAAGTTTTCAATCTCCACCGTGGCATCGGGGGGTCTCTCAGGGAGTGGGGTAAAAGCCAGGAGTAGGGGGCTGTGGTCAGAGAGGGCCCTACCAAGATATTCAGCTCCAGACAACAAAGGGGACAAGGTGGGGGAGCAAAAAAACTTATCAATGCGCGTGTGTAGGTCACAGAGAGGGGAATAATGAGAATATTCCCGTCCTGCGGCATGTTGGAGGCGCCAGATATCATGAATATCCCAACCAGAGGCCCAGCCGCAAAGTCCTCTAGCTATGGAAGTAGCTGTGGCACCGCGTAGAGGGGTAGACCTATCCCACTGCACATCTCACACACAATTGAAGTCGCCCCCAAGATTAAATTCTCGTGGGGGAAACTCGCCAAAACACCAGAGAGCCGATTAAAAAAGGACAACTGGTCTCTATTCGGGGCATAAACGCTACCTATGGTGACCTCTTTGCCTTCCAAGACACCCTCAGTGATCACATGTCTCCCCTCCCTGTCAATCACATTCCGAATAAGCTGGAAGGGCACCCCTGGTCTGACCAAGGCCCCCCGAGAGAAGGCTGAATGCTCAGTTGCATATAGCTGACCTGCGCCTCAAGCGAGCAAATTCCGCCACAGTAAGGTGCGTTTCTTGCAGCAGAACTACATGCACTCCTCTGCGTTTAATATAATTCAATATATTATATCGCTTAGAGGGCGATCCCATCCCCTGATATTCCACGTCATAAGTTTATACTTTCCACGGCGACCGTCAGGTCCTGCCATGAGAAGTCAAAGTGTGGGTCCCCCAACCCCCCCCATCCCAGCACCCAACTCGGAGCTACCACAGTTCCCCTGGCATATAACAACAGCCTCAACAATTAAACTCCCCATCCCAAGAGCGGTCCGACAACGGCCAGCTGCCCAAACTTAGTCACCATGGCCAGAACCATGGACCTGGTGGTATCCTACACCAAACCGGCAAGGTCCAAGGCAAACAACCCTAAGACCTACAGAGGGGGCGCAGCACGCACAAAAGGAAAGCGAGTGTACCAGAGATCTAGTCTCCTACCAGTGTAGCCACGAAGGGCCGCCCCAGCCCTCCCCCTGGTGCTGACACCAAAAGCCCCCCACACTAAGAGACCCAAGGAGCAACATCATAGACAACGCAGCCTGGAGCACCCAGGAAAATGGAGCATACTAAGTAGTAGTATAAAGGAGAGGGAGAAGGAGAGGAACAGTGGGACCCAGGTCCCTCCCAGAGTTACTTTAGTCCACAATGTCACCCGCCGTCTGTGGGGTCACCTGTCGTGGCCTGCGACGAGTCAGAGTCAATGTTTTCTTCTCCGTACTTGGCCTCCGCGTCCTTCTCCGAGGAGGAACCCCCGTCCTGCAGCCAACACCGCCAGGTCCACCTCCGATTGCTTCACCCTGTCCGCCAACTTGGGATGCTCCCCACGCAGCAGGCCCAGGCCCACCGCCACCGTACTAATGTCCTGGTGCAGCGTCGCCTAAGTGTCTGCAATGGCCTCCAGGATTTTGGACAGTTGATGCTGGACTGGCACCTCCACAGGAGTGTCCCCCATCGCCTTCTCAGCCATCTCCGGTGGAAGGGATTCTGAGCCCTGCAGGGGCCTGGCCTGCCGCCCCTTGGGTTTACCCATGACAGAGGGGACAGAGTCAGCTGCCCGCGATCGGGTTCTCCTCTCCCTGGGCGGGCTCGATGCATCTGCCAGCGTTGCCGGTGCCCACCACTCCAGGGTCCAACAGGTCTCCACGAGCCCAGCAGAAAGTCTACAGAAGCCCCCCAGCGCCCACTCAACAATGCTCAGCCGCAGGGGGCGCCCAAGGCCGCTCTCATGCGTCTCTCACCACCACTCCTGAGCGTTATGGGGGAAATCAGCAGGCCGCAGACCCCCCCCGAGTGTTGCAGCACAATGGGGCCCAGACTTCACGGGAGGCGTCCTCCCCAGCTCCAACTCGGGTATCTGGATCAACAGGGAGCGTGATGGACAGGTTCCAGCGCCTCCATACACTCCATCACCCGCCAAGCGCTGCAGCCGCTCGGCAGTCAGGGCGCACGCAAGCCGCTCCACAGGTGGGCCGCCGACGCCGCCTCCACACAGTTGGCCCAGCCAGCCCAAGCCAGGGACACACTTCCTCCTGCTCGGGGCAACTCTGCCGCCTCTCCGCCAGGGGCACACCTCCGTTCACCAAGCATCGGGATCTTCACTCGGCCAGGGATCACTCGGGCCGCCCCCCGCACCTCCTCACCAGTAGGCCGGCAGTGTCCCCACACTGCAGCCTCCGTCAGCCCGAATCAGCAGCACTCGTCCAGCGCTTCCTCCCGCCTGCCACAGCGCCGGCCGAGACGTGGCCGCCCGCTGGGGAGCAGCCGCCGCACCTCTGCGCAACCCGCGGCCACCACCACGGAGCTATGCTCCGGCTGCCATCTTAAGGCCGTTGCGGCCGGCGGGATCAATCTCGCAGAGCCTCCGAAGAAAAAATGTGTGAGGCAAGCCAGGGGTGAAAACAGAGCCCCCAGGGTGCGCATGGCCCAGCCCCTCTCACTGGCACGAAGGTTCAGGCCAGATCTCCGATCCCAGGCGGATAAATGGCAAGGCTGGCGCGGAGCTCCGGGCTCACGCGTCCGCCATCGTTGGCTCTCAAGCCACGCCCCCCTGGGTCCCGCAACGCACTTGTGCAAAGTTGGCAATGTGTAACCTGATCAAGAACAACAAGAGATACTTGGGGATACCATATCATCCCAGAACCTTCCAAAGAACATCCCTAGAGACAAGGTCAAAAGCTCACCGGAAGTCAATAAACGTCATGTATAGACGGCAACCCCTGAGTAATACATACTTTCAGTGCAGCAGCTGAAGATGAAAAACTTGATCGATTGTACCAACACCTTCTCTAAAGCCAGCTTGTAAGGAAGTCAGTAACGCAGCAACTGTGAGCCACTTACGCAGCGTAGCCAAGATGATTCTACCAAAGATTTTCTGCGTACCGTCAATGAGGCTGATGGGCCACCAGGAGTCATTCCACGGGGAGGTGTTATTCCCGAAAATCAGCACCTCCGTTTTATCCGTGTTGGGTTTTAGTCAGTTGCTTTTCATCCAGTCTGAGATGCTCATCATGCACCTAAGGAAGTTGTTCCTTGTAGTGGAGTGGTCTTCTAATAGCAAGAGTGTTAGACCTGGCCCTTTTTGCAGGTTTATCCCCAAACTTTTTGCCTTTTGCCTCTTATTTTTCTGACCTGCTTTTGTTGGCGCTAGGACTCTGGGCACTTTACCACTTCTGATCAGTGCTAAAGTGCATATGCTCTCTGTGTAAATTGCGATTATGATTGGTTCTCCATGATTGGCATATTTTTTTTTTAATACATTTTATTTGGTTTTCCTCATGCAATATGGGCCGTAGCCGTACAAGCACCTGTAGAAAACAAAATGAGTCAGGAGTAACATAGCATTTAAACCGTTGTAACTCCTGCAGAACTTGCAGGTCAAACAATATAAACACGGTGCAGACAGTTTTAGATCCCAATGGTTGCATAAATGTTACATACGTACACAGGCAGACAAGTTACAGGACACGGAATGATACGTTCAATAAACATTTGTATGAGTGGTGATTTCCATTAGGAGTCCAAAGATGGGAGGGAGGGAGGTCTATCCCTCCTTATGTCGCCCAACGGGTCCATATTTTTCTATGTTTCTGGGGGCAGCCACGGGTCAGAAACACAGCAATCTCCGCACCCATACACCTGTCCAGTTCAGCCTTCCATTTACCTATGGTCGGAGGGGAGAACCTCTTCCACAGCTGGGCTATATGGTGTTTGGCAATAAAAGCCAAAAAGAGCAGATGTTGTTTGTACTTGTTATCCGCTATGTCGTCAGTGCTGTGTAAAAGGAAAAGTCTCGGATCTAGTGGGAGCTCCCATGAGAGTATGTTGCTGAGGCAAGAAGCCACCCTCCTCCAGAACAGCTGTAATGCAGTACAGCTCCAGCCCGTGTGTAAAAACGTACCCTCTTCCCTCTTACATCTCAAGCAGATAGGGGACTGAAAAACCCCATTTCCCAGAGTCGGTATCGGGTATAGTATGCGCGATGTATATTCTTGAATTGTATAGGGTAGTAGCGTGTAGACACAGCGGCGCCCCGAAGGCTGATAATGGGTTCGGCCCAGTCATCATCCATCAAGTCAGGAATGTCGTCTTGCCATGCTCTCCTAGTCTTGTTGAGTGTTGTTCGTGTGTGTGTCGTCAGTGTTTGATATATTTGCCTGATTTTATGTAGCTTCAGGTCTCCCATCAGTAGGCGACCCTCAAGTGGGGTTTCTGGGGCATGAATCTAGGGGCCCAACGCATGGCATAGTCGAAGATATCTATAAAATTGTCTTCTGTAATTGTAATTCCTCTTTAACTGTTGAAAGGATTTCAACGTAGTGCCCTGCATCACGTCTCCTAATGTAGATATTCCCACCAAATTCCTTTGCCGGAACTCCTTTGTTAGATTTGGGGGTCTCTAGTTGGCAGAGGTAGGTCCCTTTGACCAAATAGGGACCCTTGCGTCTAGTCAGGGTAAGGGGGTTCACTCCTAAAATAACCCCATCTCACCCTCTTGGTAGCTTGTCACGAGCAGACAGGCTTATCTCAGAGGCAGTGTGTAAAGCATTTGTGAACATATACAGTAATCAAGTGACAACACTACAGATGGACACCACACAGGTTGTATTATAAAAATAAGTATCTTTTATATAGACTTAACACAAGACCATAAACTGCAAAAACACACAATACTGTACTTAAAATGATAGCATTAGCTTAGTTCTCTTAAGATGGTAAATGGGACACTTTGAGTTCAATGTACCTTAAGATGCGTAACGCTTCTACAACGGAAGTGTTGCAGGGAAGGTGATGCGGTAGTCCCTTACACGCAAGGACGGTGATGCGTTGAAGATCTGGTGCAAAGAAACAAAGATGGCGCTTTCTTCTTGATGCGACATGCAGTGGGTCGCAACAGGCCCTGCGACACGCTTCCCGGTGATGCGGCGGCGTCTGCTGCGACGTCGATCCTCTTCGGCGATGCGAGATGCTTTACACAATGAGAGCCGCGACAGGCCCTGCGACACGCTTCCCAGTGATGCGATGGCGTCTGCTGCGACGTCGTTCATCTCCCCTGGCGATGCGAGTTGCTTCCAAAACGATGCGAACCGCGACAGGCCCTGCAACACTCTTCCCGGTGATGCGGCGTCTGATGCGACGTCGATCCTCTTCTCCGGCGATGAGCCGCGACAGGCCCTGCGATACGCTTCCCAGTGATGCGGAGGCGTCTGCTGCGACGTTGATCCTCTCCCCTGGTGATGCAAGGCGCTTCGATGGCCCTGCGATGACACAACAATTCTTCTGCAACGCGCTTCCCGGTGATGCGGCGGCGTCTGCTGCAACGTCAATCCTCTTCTCTGGTGATGCGAGGCGCTTCGTGTTGTGAAGCAGCAGCGGCAGTTCGGCGACACGCTTCCTGTTCTTGAGTCCCGCTTCCAGCTCCATGCAACACGCAGTTCCTCAGAAAGTCCAGCACAATTGCAGGCACTTCCAAAGAACTCTTGGGGAGCTGGTGGTTGAAGTCTATTGTCCCTGAGACTTCAGCAGGAGGCAAGCTCTTCTCTCAAGCCCTTGGAGATCCTTCACAAGTTGAATAAAGTACATACAAAGTTACTTTTCTCCTTTCTTTGGCAGTCAGGCAGCCACTGCAGGCCAATCCCTCAAGCTTAGGGATAGTCTCTTCTCAGTCTCTCTGGTTCCACTCCTCAGCAAAGGTTTCTTCTTGTTTCCCAAAGTGATCTAAAGTTCTGGGGTCTGGGTCCCCTTTTATACACAGTTTCTCTTTGTTCTCTGAAGGCAGAGAGGCCTTTGCCTAGTCCAAACCAGTTCTGGTCAGTCCTGGAGCACTTTGTTGACATGACTGCTTCTTTCCTTTCACAGTGCAGGGCAGAGACATCAGACACACCACAGGAGGTGGAACCAGCATTGTGGAGGGAAAGCACAGCCCTCTTCAGGTCCCAGGTGCAAATCCTCCCACCCATCTACATGGAGATCTCTCTATTCAGCCCTATGCTGACTCACCCTGTCTCCGGGAATTCCCCAGCCCCCTGGAATTCCCTAGCCCCCTGGAATTCCCCAGACCCCTGGAATTCCCTAGCCCCTGTCACTCAAACTCCAGACAAGGAATACACAACCTGGCAGAGGCAGGCTTGGATGGTTAGACAAGAAAATACCTACTTTCTAAAAGTGGTATTTTCAAACACAGAATGTTAAAACCAACTTCACTAAAATATGTATTTTATCATTCTGAGTTCAGGCATACTAAACTCGAATTTCTACCATGTTCCATGAGTCAGGATTATAGGATGTAATAATTAAACTGCCCATTCTGGCCTATGGGGAACAGGTAGCCTTGCAATAGTGAAAAATGAAAATGGCTGTATTTCACTATTAGGACATGCCACACACATCAGGGCATGTCCTACCTTATACTTACAATGCACCCTTCCCTTGGGCCTACCATAGGGGTGTCTAATATGAAGAAACTGGAAGGTTTAGGGACTGGCAAGTGGGAGCAGCATTGCAGCATCAGACTGCACACAGGCTCTGCAATGGCAGGCCTTAGACACACTTTTACAGGCTGCTTCTGTGGGTGGCACAACCAGTGCTACAAGCCCACCAGCAGCATTTGGGTTACCAGCCCTGGGCACTCCTGGTGCACTGTACTAAGGTCTGACAGGTAAACCAAACCAGCCAATCATGGAATCACTAATTCATACATCAATTTACAATAGGGAGAGCATATGCACTTTAGCACTGGTCAGCAGTAGTAAAGTGCCCAGAGTCATGAAACAGCCAACAACAGGTCAGAAAAAATATAGGAGGAAGGCAAAAAGTTCAGGGATGACCCTGCAAAAAGGGCCAAGTCCAACACCCTTCAAGGCCATCACTGGGCGCAGGTATGTGCCTTGCCACAGGGGAGGTTGTCTGGGTCAAGGTTCTGCGCCACCCTATCTATCTCACCGTGTATTGCCAGAGCTGAATCACAGTTCTACTTGCCGGAGGTAATACATTTAGATTCCTGGAGCTATAAAGGAGCTGAAGAAGGCGAGCCCCTTCCATTGCCGTATGCTCCAGTGCGAAAGCCGAGTCGGTTGTGGAGTTATACCTCCATTCGTTTATTATTAACAGGTGAGAGGCAGCATAGTATGCATATATGTCCGCTGCTGCAGTTCCCCCACAATACGTGGATTGTGTGCATGTGTGTAACGCCACCCGGATCGCCCCCCCCATTCCACAGGGATTTATTGTGTGTGGCATTGACTTGTGCAAACCAGGATCGCGGTATGTTGTAAGGGAAGTTTTGTAAACGTTAGAGAATTCTAGGCAGAGAGACCATCTTAAAGATGGGGGACCGCCCATATAGCGATAGTGGAAGGAAGGACCATATTGTTGTTTCATTATTTAGACTTGTAAGTTGCTGGTTAATATCGTGTGCCCATGAAATCTTTGAACATTGCGATACATAGATGCCCAAGTATTTAAACCCCCCAGTCGCGTGTGATAGCTGCATCGCCCAGGTGCCCCGCCCCTGATTTCCATATACTGGAAAAAGCACGGATTTAGCAGGGTTAGTGTGAAGGCCCGTAGTTTCCCCAAACACTCTGAGAATTTGTAAGAGAGGTGGGCCCGTGAACCACGCGTCAGTTAAAAAGAGGACGTCATCCGCATATAGCGCGATGCGATCCGATCTCGACTGAGACCACTCACAGGGTCACTCCGAACCCACGCTGCCAGAGGCTCCACTGTCTAAGCGAATAACAGCGAGGACAGGGGGCACCCCTGACTCGTGCCTCTGTATATAGGGAAAGGGGTCTGAGCGATGTCCTGCTATACGAACCGAGGCCGTCAAGTTAGTAAACAGCAAACGGACATATGCTATAAACTGAGGGCCAAAATTAACTGCTTCAAGTAATTGGAAAAGATAGAGCCAGCTAAGAGAATAAAATGCTTTGTCTATATCGGCTAATAGTATAGCCGCTGGGCGTCCTAGTTCTGGGGCTAGTGTCATGGCATTATGCACCCTTCGGATGTTGTGACGGGTGGCTAGGAATGGCATAAAGCCAGATTGATCTGGGTGGATTAAATCCGACACACAAGTTCGTAGGTGGTCTGCTAGAACCTTCCCTAACAGTTTGGGTTCAAAGTTAATAAGGGAGAAAGGGCAGTATGAAGAGGGGTCCTCCGGAGGGCGACCCGGTTTGAGGAATAATACAATCTCCGCGTGCCGCCAGTCCCGGGGTAGTATACTCTGTTCTTGGTGTTCTGTATTGCCGCTAGCAAGTTTGGGCCCAACGTACGCATGTGCAGTCACAGTAATTCTATGGGGAATCCATTGGGTCCGGGGGCCCACCCCGGACGCATGGCATGTGGGGCCCCGCTCAACTCGTCTAGTGTAATGGGGGCTTCCAGTTGGTCCCACATGTGGTCTGTGAGTCTGCGGGATATCTCGAAGGAATTCTGCTATTTGAGCTTCTGAGAGCTGCTCACGACGTTCTTATAGTGATGAGAAGTGACGTGCAAATTCTTGAGCTATCCTCCCCGGGGATGAACAAAGGCCCCCCATCAGCTTCCCGTAGGGTAGGGACTGCAGCGGGGGATTTGTCCACTTGGCATAGCCTGTGCAGCATTTTACTTGACTTATCTCCTCACTGATATATCCTATGTTGCGATGCCTCCCAGATCTCCTGTGCTTCGCCCAATAGGTATTGTTGTATAGCTTGTTGCACCTGCAGCAAGTTGCGCTGGAGCGAGGGGCTAGGGTCTGTAACACCGCCAAGGTCATTTGGCATGACTCTAGGTGCGCCAATTGCGCTTCTCGAGCGCATTTCTCCTTGGTGCGGTAGCTGATATCTGCCCCCCCCGGACCATGGGCTTTAGGGCTTCCCAGAGGATACCTTTCGATTGAGCTGAAGCTACATTAGTGTCAAGATATTCAGATGCTACCTTAGCTAGCATATCTTGATAGTCTGGTTCTCGAAGGGGACATTCGCCACCTAAAGCGGGGTCTGCGGGAACCGGTATGAAATTTGAGAGTAACTGGTGAGTGATCCGAGAGCCCTCTGGAGAGGTGAGATATTTGTGAGAACCTATGAATATATGTGTGAGGTGTAAAGAAGCTGTCTAGTCGGGACTGTGAACCATGTACCGTGGACATATAGGTGTAACTTTGTTCGGCTGGTGGTATTCACGCCAGATGTCGACCCATTCTAAACTAGAGGCAAGGAGGTGCAGGGGCCATGGTGTCGTTCCAGTGCCCGCCCAGGAGGGTTACGCCCTCCGGAAGGTTCCCCCTAAGTCTAGAGATCCTGTCAACAAAGGCAGTCCCCAATGGAGGAGGAGCATAGATACTGCCTATGGTGATATACCATATAACGTGCCCTTGACAATCACATAGCGGCCCCCTGGGTCCACCTATTGCTTTGTGTGTACAAAAGGAACTCTACAGTGAATTAAAATGGCTGCTCCCCGCGATCCCCTGGTGAACCCTGCATGGTATTTAGTATGGTAACCAAATCTGGCCAGGCAAAGGGTTTTAGTGCCATGAAGATGGGTCTCTTGTAAGAGTAGTAAATTGGCCTCATATCGCTTGGCTTGTCGTAGGACCGCACCCCGTTTAATTTGTATTAAACAGAACCCTGACATTCCAAGAAACCACTATAAGGTCCCCTAGAGGGGTTGTACCCATCTGTGCTGTCATCCCGTATCTATGAAAACGTGTGTAGTGCGTCGGGGTCTAGATAATGTGTCTTCACATATAAAAACAGTGAAACTGCCTCCATGAACACCCCCCAAAACTCCCCTAGCAACCCCCCTCCCCCACCCAATACTGCTAGGAGCATCAGTCGCAGTGAGGGGTATGCCCGGGCCCCAACGGGGGGGAACCAGGGACACGCCGCCAAAAGTACCCCACACAGGGGTGTGGAATTTTCCAAATAATCTAGTTGTCGAAGGGACAAAATGCCACTGAGATCTACATGTCCTGTAAATTCCACTTGTCCCACCTACCCCCGTTCCACATCAAACCTAATGGCTCCGGCTGACAGAGAAACATTAATATATTTTTGCTTTATTAAAATCAGTAAACTATTGAATGCTGTGCAATAATAATGCTAAAGGAAAACTTGTCAAGCGATATTATCGCGTCCCTGCCCCCCTGCGCCCCCTCCCCTTAACCCTGACGGCAATTCTTTTATTTCTATTCCCCTTTTTTCCCATTTTTTTTGTCTGTGTATTTATTCCCACAAAATACGTACATTTCAAACCATACGTAATGTACTAATTTACCCTCACCCTTGGATGTGTATTTATTCCCACAAAATACGTACATTTCAAACCATACGTAATGTACTAATTTACCGTCACCCTTGTAAAAACGTATGGGTGGGATATAAAAGGTGTCAGCCAGCGTGCCTCCTGCCATTTCCCCCTCACTTTTGCAGCTGGCCAGACGTGAGCCCTACGTTCCCTGCGAATCGGTAAGTTGTATCGAAAAAGAAACAGCAAAGTTGGGAGCTTCCTTTTAATAATAAGAATCGTTTTTTTCGCCAAATGTACCCTCTTTGCAACATTAATCAATTGTGTAATGTATATTGTCGGTGTGTTTACGCAGTTATGGGCTGAAAGTTAATAGCTCACTATTCTATATTAGGACTTTAAGTTATAAATTGTAAGTCACCAACGGATGTCTCTTTTGAAAGCATTAATCTGCAGATCTGTTTCCATCCTATGCACTCTGTAATCGACTTCGAGCATGTTCTTTGCAGCAGGCATATTAACCCTCTGTACTAACTTCACCAAGGTCACAACCTCAACTATACAAAACACGGATCTTTTCGCCAAATGTACCCTCTTTGCAACATTAATCAATTTTGTAATGTATATTTGTCGGTGTGTTTATGCAGATCTGGGCTGAAAGTTAATAGTTCACTATTCTATATTAGGACTTTAAGTTATAAATTGCAAGTCACCAACGGATGTCTCTTTTGAAAGCATTAATCTGCAGATCTGTTTCCATCCTATGCACTCTGTAATCGACTTCGTACATGTTCTTTGCAGCAGGCATATTAACCCTCTGCACTAACTTCACCGAGGTCACAACCTCAACTATACAAAACACGGATCTCTTTCCAGGATGGTAATTCATCACACAAGTTTACTACACATTTCTGTGAGGCCTGGTAATTGCCGGCGGAAAGAAACGCTGCAGCAGGTGCTTCGAAAGCTTTTAGTGCTGGCTGCACCGTGTGCGACAATGTTTTTTTGCCCATAAGCCAAAGGAGTGAAAGTGTTGGAGTCACATGTCACCCATACTGGTAGGCAGTAGTTTAAGAGTGCTTGGTGTGGAGAAGCACAAACGCAGAGTTGAAAAAGAAACAGCAAAGTTGGGAGCTTCCTTTAATAATAAGAATCGTTTTTTCGCCAAATGTACCCTCTTTGCAACATTAATCAATTTTGTAATGTATGTTTGTCGGTGTGTTTATGCAGTTCTGGGCTGAAAGTTAATAGTTCACTATTCTATATTAGGACTTTAAGTTATAAATTGCAAGTCACCAACGGATGTCTCTTTTGAAAGCATTAATCTGCAGATCTGTTTCCATCTGCGGTATGAAGGCTCCGAACCCGCGTTGCTATGGCAGCGCGTGAATCTGAATTCGTTGTATGGGTGTTTCCCCCATGAAGCGGTGGTAGCGCACACGCCTGCTTGCGATACGCTTTTTTGACGTCCTCATCTGAGGCGCCGAGGCGGGCCAGGCCTAGGCTTTTGTACTAATTAATCTACCCACGCACGGTTGCTAAAAATATAAATAAAAGAAAATCGCAGCACCTCCGTCACAATATCACACAATTCAAGCGGGCAAAACTGCTTATTTTACCTGAATGCTTATTGCAAGCCTCGTGGCGGCCACGGAATACTGCTTGCAGAGGCTGAGTGACGTTTCACTCCCCCAGCCAATCACTGGCTAGAGCCCAGTCATGGGCTGCTAGCCAATCAGATGCCGCCAAAGGCTCTCTGCAAGCTTCGGATTGGCTGTGAGCCCCAGAGTGCCCACAGCCTGTTGTTTTAACGTGATTAAAACGTGATTAATGTCTACATGTCCGTCGGACCTAAATAGACAATAAATCTTCTTGCCCGTCAATATAAACAACATGGTTCGGGCGTCGGGCGATATGATTCCCCCACCCCTGCCATAAAACATTTGACAGAGGGAGGCGAAAATGTCCAGGGCTAAGCAGCCCCATGACTGGGCATCCTCGCCCCTTCGGAGATCAGTGAAGAGCAGAGTAATCACAATAGAACATATATTCTATGGCTACGGTGATTAGCCAATCACTGGCTGTCTGGCTGGTTCAGGATACATGTTCTGGACTGGAGGAGCCCCTGTCTGAACCAGATCTATGACTTTGCTTTGATTTGGTCCGTCTGTGTCTGGTCCGCCATGAGCCGCGGGAAGAGTCGGAGTCCTGTGGCGGAGGCCTATGTGGTTTGAGATTAGCGCGTTCGTCTGTCCATGCAAATACAGCTTCTGGCGTATCAAAGAAATGTGACTTGGAATTAAATATAACTCTCATCCTGGCTGGGTAAAAAAGAATATATTGCATGTTGAGGTCTTGTAATCTATGCTTTGCTGCCACAAAAGACTGGCGTTGCTGTTGGACCAAGCGTGTATAGTCGGGAAATATCATGATGGGCTTCAAATCATAGTGGACTTTATCTTTAAGTGATCTAGCGAACTGCAGGATGGCATCCCGATCTGCATAGTTCAGCAGCCGTGCGATCACAGGTCTAGGATTCTCGCCTGGGGGAGCTTCTTTGTCAGTGCTCGGTGAGCTCTCTTAACGACAAAGCAAGAGGATAACATTTCCTTTGGCATGAGATCTTTGAGCCACTGGGCGATAAACCGAGTTATGGAGGTACCTTCGCATCCTTCCGGGAGGCCTATAAAGCGCAGCTTACTGCGCCTTGAGCGGCCTTCTGCATCTTCCGCTCTGGAGGCAAGTTCTTGTGAAACAACCGTTAGCTTGTTGACTTTTTTTGCAAGGTAGCTACCACATTGTCAACAGTCGATGCACGCGCTTCGGCCTCTGTGATCCGGTCCACCGCCCTCCTGAGATCCTGGTGCAGAAACGAGACTTCGGCCCCCACCACGCCAGTCTTGACATCGAGCTTGTCTCTGGCGTCATGGATGGCCGCTAGGAGTGCAGCATTGTCCGGCACCATACCTTCCACATCGCCCCCGGTGGCACCCCCTGCAGTCGTGGCATACTGGCCCAGGGTACTCTGTTTGGAGCTAGCCCGACAGGTTTGTCCTTGTTCATTGTTGTATGCGAGGGTGGGTCGGCGCGGGCCCCTGGGAATTCTGCTGTCAGGTTGCTGCCTATTTTATGGAAGGGAGCACCACCTCGTCGAGGAAGGCCGTGAGCATGGCGTCAGGCCTATAGTGGGGATGCACTGCAGGTAGGCCTTCTCGGAATCAGGCGCGTCCTGGGCCACAAGCCGCACCAAGCCTAGCTCAGCCGCCTCTGCAGCCCACAACCGCCTGCCAAGATACCCCGTAGTGGGACCAGACTCTCCAGACCGCCCACCTACAGCACCCCCAGGTAAACGTCAAGTTTTCAGGCACCAGTGTCTCACCTTAAGTCTCTAGAGGGCCGAATACACCCCATGTCATGTAGGTGGGGGAAGATAGAGTGCCCTGGGCCACTCAGTCATTCAAGGGGGATCGGTCCTCCCCTACGATTCCCCCGGTGCCCACACGCGGTCATGTGCCTTCAGATGTGGTCGATGGGGCGCAAGTGGGGGGCGATCCTCACCACCTACATAGGCCTCCGCCGATAATTTTCCCCTGGCAGGTGTAATAATGAGGGAGAAGAGCGGGAGCCAGGCTGAAGCGCCGGATTCCAGGCCGGGCTGGTAGGTGATCCTCAATTTGGCGCCCCAAACTTCAATTCCAGTTAAGCCCTCACTGGGCACTCATACAGGCTCTTGGGGGGCCCCGGGTCTCTGCCGTGGTGCAGGTGCAGCTGGGAGTCCCCGCTGATAATTTTTCCGGGGGCGGCGGCAACACCGGTGGGGCCGGCCCCTTTCCCTGCAGGGCCGTCACGGCCTTATGATGATTTCCGCGGGTCGGCACTCTCGGCTGCACCCCTTTGTTACAAGTGCCATCGTTCACCTTCTGGGCCTCAACCCGGCCCCACGTCCCCCGCCACACAACGAGCAGCCGGCCTGATGTCTGATGGGAGGAGCCGCCTACTTCAGGCGCTGGTCTGCGGCCCTCCCTCGGCGTCTCCACGACACGGGGCGCCCGCTAAGGCTCAGCAGCAGCCGATCACTGGGAAAACGGCACTCCAGGCACTGCCGGGATCAGGGTATTCACTGATCCAATTCTCCGAACAGGATTTTAGGTAGATTTCAGTTGGATTATGGCGTGGACGCACGGAGCTCGTTTAAGCCGAATCCGCCATGTTGGCTATCAAAGCCACGCCCCCCATGATTGGCATATTTGATTTACTGGTAAGTCCCTAGCAATGTGCGCTGTGTATGCCCAGGGCCTGTAAATCAAATGCTACTAGTGGGCCTGCAGCACTGATTGTGCCACCCACACCAGAAGCCTTTCAAATGTGTTTCAGACCTGCCACTGCAATGTCTGCGCGTGTACTTTTAACTGCCTTGTCGACCTGGCAGGTGCACCCACTTGCTAGACCCTAACCTTCCCTTTTCTTACATGTAAGTAATCCCTAAGGTAGGCCCAAGGTATCCCATGGGCAGGGTGCAGTGTCTGTGAAAGGTAGGATAAGTACTGGTGTGTGTTAATTGTCCTAATAGTGAAACACTATGCATTTCGTTTTTCACTATTGAAAAGCTGTCTGTTGCATAGGTTAACATGGGAGTTGCCTTGTAACATCTTACAGGTGCAACTTTCCATTAGGACCAGATAGCGAAATGGAGTTTAGGCTCTCTGAACTCAGGATTTAATAACACACCTCTTTCAGCGGAGGTGGATTTTAAATTGTGTGTTTGAAAATGCCACTATTAGAAAGAAGGCATTTTCTTGCTTTACCATTACGTGTGCCTCTGCCTGTTTGTGTATTCACCATCTGGTTTTAGAGTCACAGGAGCTGGGGATGAGCATTCACTCTAGGCAGTCAAAATGGAGGGGGGGGCGTTGTGGTGTGCCCTGCCTTTCCTGGGTGACTCCTAGCCAGGCTGAATAGACCTTTCTGCATTTAGAGTGGTGGTAGGAGTTTTCACTGGCACCTGCATAGACTGTCTGCTCTGAACAATGCTGTCTCCACCTCCTGTAGCGAAGCTGGCCCAGGGAGGGTAGAACTGGTTTTACAGAGCTCAGAGACTTATGGGAGAAAGACTACAAACAGAACATGGGGTATAAATATTATACCTATGATCCCAGAACTTTAGATCACTTCTGGAATCATGAGGAACCTCTGCCAAGAAAGAAGAGCTGTAAAGGAGAAGCACTGCCCCTTTGTTGTGTGTTGCTTTGCTGGGTTAGCCTGCAGTTGCTGCTTCTGAAAAGGAGAAGACAAAGACAGGACTTTGCTGTGAAACCTGCTTAAGAAGAATCTCCGAGGGCTTGTTTGTGCAGTTCTGAAGTCTCAGGGACACAAAGACAACACCAACTGCTTCCTTGAGCACCATTGCTGGGAGTTCTGATCTGCCCGTGGGGCCAGTTCCAGTTTTCAGCCCCTGGAGATTGCTGTGAAAGCCTGAAAGTCGATGCTTCACTCTGCTAGCAGTTGTTTATTTCAATGCATGACTGCCATGCGGGAGAAATTTCAGATGCACAGCTTTGTGTGACCGAAGAAATCGCTGCAGCACCGACCCATGGCACGAAAACTACCGCACCAATCTTCGAAGTTCGAGATCACCGCACCAACACCGATGCAGGCCCTGCTGTGCAACTAAAATAATAGATACATTGTTGGACCGCAGCTGAAGAAATCGACGCAGTGCCTGTGTGACCGCCACCGCATGATCTCCGCAAAAGACACACAATTGATGGACGGAATGCAGAACAAATCGAAACATTCACCCCCAGTCAAGAGATCTGGGTTAAATCCATCATTCTTTTGCTCACCATGCCACCCCAGTTTAGACCTGGCCATATGCAAATCTTGACCCTGTGCCTCATGGTAACAGCCCAGCCCGAACTGCCAAGCTAGGTCCTCCCTGGACCGGAAACAAGCATCCTAGGACCGGTTTTGGGGTTTCACCCCTCTTCAGCCAGGATAGCTTGATTCCATTAGCACAGTGAGCCCGGGACCCACGTCTGGGCATACCTGGCACACTTAGGGCGAGAAAGCAAAGGACACACAATTGATGGACGGAATGCAGAACAAATCAAAACATTCACCCCCAGTCAAGAGATCTGGGTTAAATCCATCATTCTTTTGCTCACCATGCCACCCAGACCTGGCCATATGCAAATCAGTTTTGACCCTGTGCCTCATGGGAACAGTCCAGCCCAAACTGCCAAGCCAGGTCCTCCCTGGACCGGAAACAAGCATCCTAGGACCGGTTTTGGGGTTTCACCCCTCTTCAGCCAGGATAGCTTGATTTCAGTAGCACAGTGAGTCCGGGACCCACGTCTGGGCATACCTGGCACACTTAGGGCGAGAAAGCAAAGGACACACAATTGATTGACGGAATGCAGAACAAATCAAAACATTCACCCCCAGTCAAGAGATCTGGATTAAATCCATCATTCTTTTGCTCACCATGCCACCCCAGTTTAGACCTGGCCATATGCAAATCAGTCTTGACCCTGTGCCTCATGGGAACAGTCCAGCCCGAACTGCCAAGCTAGGTCCTCCCTGGACCGGAAACAAGCCTCCTAGGACCGGTTTCGGGGTTTCACCCCTCTTCAGCCAGGATAGCTTGATTCCAGTGGCACAGTGAGCCCGGGACCCACGTCTGGGCATACCTGGCGCACTTAGGGCGAGAAAGCAAAGGACGCACAATTGATGGACGGAAAGCAGAACAAATCAAAACATTCACCCCCAGTCAAGAGATCTGGGTTAAATCCATCATTCTTTTGCTCACCATGCCACCCCAGTTTAGACCTAGCCATATGCAAATAAGTCTTGGCCCTGTGCCTCATGGGAACAGTCCAGCCCGAACTGCCAAGCCAGGTCCTCCCTGGACCGGAAACAAGCATCCTAGGACCGGTTTCGGGGTCCAGCACGTCCGGATCTCCACGCATCACACCTGTGCGCCAAGACTACATAAAACGCTGGGGCTGCAGTAAGAAACTGGTGCATCACCGTGGTGGTAAGGAACCAACGCATCACTCCCCGTTGAGCAAGGAACCGAGGCATCACCATCCCTGTGCGTAAGAAACTGATACATCACCCTCCCTGCTGCTGTTTTTGCTCACGATTTTGACGCATCCCAGGTACTTTGTGCTAAAAGTGACTGTTCCATAGTTTCCTACGGACAGAACTATTTTTTCCTTCTAAAAGTCATATTTTGATATCTGTATGTTTGATTTTTGTTGTTCTGGTCTTGTTTGGTTTAAATAAATATACTGTATTTTTCTAGACTAGTGTGGTGTCCATTTGTGGCGTTTTCACTGTGTAACTGTGGGTTTTATACAAATGCTTTACACATTGCCTCTGTAGTTTAGCCTGACTGCTCTGTGCCAAGCCACCAGAGGGTGAGCACAGGCAAATTTAGGTGAGGTGTGTACCTTACTCATCTTGACTAGAAGGAAGGGTCTCTGCTTGGACAGGGTGTATACTACTGCCAGCTAGAGACCCCCAATTCTAACAGATAGGATGAGCTGGGTGTCGTCTGCGTCACTGTAGCCTTGAAAGTGTTTGCATCTTTGCAACAAGTATGGGACACTCGGGTAATGACTGTCATGCAAAAGCTCTTCTTCTAGTGTTAGCAGTCTGGTGGCTGCTGGGCCTGTAAGTTTCTTGCATTCTGTTGATGCCTTTCAATTGGTGCCACATATGTGCCCTCTTTTGGAACTTGTTTCTTCAACGGATTCCACACTAGGGGTTGCTTTTCGGGCAATATCCGTATCTCTGAGGTACTTTGTATTTGAAGCCTGGACAACCAGACTCTCTGGAGTAGGATATTTAGTGAGAAAATAAGGGGTGCCAGGTGTCTGTCTGTGATGTCCGGCCACCTGCCTATTCACCGGTAGGGAAGAATAGGGATTTGACCAGGGGCCCATTAAGGTGTCAGTGAGGGCTTCATTGAATGGGAGCAAGGGCTGTAATGTGTCTGGTCCTGACTGTAAGATTTTCTTAAGGATATTTCTCTTAAATCAATAGAGGGCAGTTGTAGGTTCAAGACACCAACAACCAAGAATATGTTTGAGTCCACACTGGTTGCATAAGAAATTTCTCCAAGTACTCTTCTGATTTAACCGTCAAACTGACTCCAAGGTAAAACAAGGCATCAAATTCTCAGAGGCAGTCATTAGCTTAAGACACATGGTTAATTCTATGTTAGTGAAGTGCTGGAAAAACAGCTTCTATCGCAGTACTCTGTTATTTACCCATTTGGAGGGAGGTGATCCTTGTCAGATTTAGGGTTCCTGTTTAGTGATGATTACTCCCCTTTAGGTTAGTGGTATTCCAATCTATCTCATCCCTGGCCTATCTCATCGCACCCTCGATCGCTCCTGGGCAATCACTGTTGTATGATGGGAAAAGACTGATGGTTGCGGAGAACTGCCTAGACGTCGGATCACAAATTTGTGGTGAATAATTACATCAGTTTGAAGCAGCCGCCCCACAAATCTTTCAAACGCCTATGTCTGTTGCATTGTTCACCTTGTGCCCCTAGCAGTGAATCGTGGCAAAGATGATGGCGCTCCACCGGAACCACACCGGATATCTTGTTGCCGTCAAGCTGGGGCACCTCAGATGGAAAGAGATGACCGAATTGTGGGATATTTGGATAGGAGCTATTCTGACTTGGTTTACATTTTAGTCCTTAAAGTTTAACTTCATATCAGGACCCCGGTACTTGCCTTTAGTAACATAAATACTTTACCTTGCAAAACCTTTCCAGTGTCGTTGGGTACTGGTTAACAGAAGACAGGAAAGCGCTTTTAGTAAGGACGTAGATTTATTCTGATTTAAGGAACACTCAAGGCAAGAGTGGTGAAGAAACACCAGCTGAAAAGGCGCGACACCAACTGCTTCTAACCACCACAAAAATCAAACCCTTCTATTGCATTCTGTTACCTCATACCTTCTAGGCAGGGGTGGCTCCTCTGTTGGAGAGGAGGAGCGGCGCCCCACTTAAAAAAATCCCTAAAACCCCATGAAAAATAAAATGGTAATTTATTTTTCATCCCTGTCCCGAGTCAACCGTCAGGACGGTGGCGGGGTCGCTTCTGAGTGACAGAGCAGGGAGGAGAGTGGGCGGTCTATGCACTTATGTTTATAGTGCGCATGTCTTTTTAGCTGGCCGTCTTGAAACGACTAGCCACACATAGACACTTTAAACATCTCTAATCCAGCTGTCTTAAGATAGCTAGGTTAGAGGCAGTGCAGACCTCCAGGGTGCTGTGGAACGCAGAGTGAGGCCGCTCCCTCAATCAGGGAGTGCACGCACAGCATGAGAGCAGAGCCCTGATTGGTCAAGGGAGTTCCAGGCTCCAGCTTCCAGGTCCTGCGGAGGTCGAGTGGAAGACGTCGCATTCACCCGGTACGTTTTTTTTTATATATATATATTTTTATTTATTTTTGCACCTGCCCCTCCCTGTCCCTGCAGATGCCAGCCGCTACTACTTCTAGTGTTTCTCTCCATCCTTGATCACACACATACTCGTTCCACACTCGCTCATCTAACTTCATCACCACAGGCTCGTACACTGCATTCCTTCATTCCCTGGAGCACAAGAGCAGCTTGTTCTCCGTGTGTTACAGCGTTAGTCCCAGGTAATAAAGGTGCAATGAAGCACACACGGGATCCCCGAAGAAGTCTGGGAGGGGCCCGAGCTGCCTGGTCATACTGCGCAGTCACAGAGAAGAACAGCATCGTGGATATCTGTAACACTGGCCTGTTAATATAGCTAGTTTTACAGGCTTATTTGTTTTTGTGCTTTAATTGACATGTGTTGTAACCAGCGTCAAAGGTACTGATTGTATTGACCTTTATAGGACAAAGGGGTAAATTGGCTTCCCTTTGGTTACAAAATGTGAGTGACTCATTGCACATGTAAAATGTAGCAGAGGCTCAACTCGCTGAACTCTTTAGTGAAATAACTACACTTTTTATTCAAGTTTCACATTTAACATAAGACGAAAATGACCCCATTGTGGTTCTCAAACCTCTCCAGTCCCAGAAACAGGACATTTCCCTAATGTAGTTCCATTAATGAGCGGCACTTTTCTCGTTGTCGAGAAGCATGTATCTGCTCGTTCGTGTTTTATTTTTGTTTTGGCTTGCTGAGGCAGTATCAGGGCGCCTATTGAGAGATTTGAACTTTTTCAGCAAGAATAAAAACACCGGAGACTGAGAATAGAAATGACCCTTTAGAAGAGTGTTCTGAAGACCATGCCCGGGTTGGTGGATAACCAGTTGCATGGAACGAGGGGGATAACACATCTGAAGCAATTCATCGTCGTACGGGAGACAGCGCTTACATATTTTGTACAAGGATATAAAGAGAGAATAAAGGCACATCCCTTATCTGACCTCGGTATGAAAGTTATAGGCCGCACTCCCCTATGGCTTTGCTTTATCTCAGAATTGTTCGCCTGGCGGGGAGTCCCGAGTATGCACGACTGATGCCTGCAAAAGTGGACACGTTTTTTCCCCCGTGGAAAATACCCTCCCCAAACCTCGAGAAATATGAAGATGTCTCCATTTTCTTCAACCTGGAAGGGTTCGTGCTGTTGCTGTTCTTAAGAGTAGGTTTCCAGCGTGTGATCAGCAGCGGCCCTGCTTTTCGCTCGGGCAAACAACATCCTGCCTCTGGCGGGGATTTACTGCAACGGATAGCCGGAAATATGTAATGATCCAGTCATCCACTACCCTACATCATTATTTCCATCCATGCCATGCATGTATCTTGCAAAGGCATGCTTTCATTAATTCATTCATCCACCCGCACCCATGCATTCATTCTGGATTCTAAGCCCATTAAGCAATCCAGTCATTCCTCCATCTGTCTACTACACCGTGCCAGCTTCTTTCTCGCTAAACCTTTTCATTTTCTCATTCATTCAAACCTTTGCATTTAGTCCCAACTCGGCACCAGCATTTGCCCATCCGTCTTGGTGTGCACCATGGCTTGTAGTGTTTCAACTCCGCAGCCTGTTTACCTGTACCCAGTGGCGTAACGAAAGTTTAAGGGGCCCCCCTGCATATCTAAAATATATACAAGGAGCCATATTGGGTTCCATGTATGTTGTGCGAATATTTACGTTTCTTCCGGAGGGGCCCGCCTCCGGATCTAATCTGGAGCACTCAGGCCTGAGCACAGTGCTGGGGGACCCCCTGCAGTTCGGGGGCCTGTGTTACGCCCCTGCCACCCAGCCCATGACGTTCAATGCACCAAAGGGCTCCTGTATGCAGCGACTCTCGCAGTGGTGGCTAGAACCCTTCTGTAGTCACTGGCATCCTTTTGGGGAAGGGGGGGGTATCCACATTTTCGGTTTTGGAGTCACTCTATACTTGGATTGCAGAGATTGGGAGGGGCTAACCGTATACAGGGGCGTTCTATTATGTAAATATGTCTGCATGGTCCTCTTAAGTTTGATAGTTAACTGGACATACCAAAGGCGTTGGGCCCCGATTCGTTTTATCTACTTCATGGGTGATTTTGTGAGTGCCATGTGCCGCCACATATAGGCCACTTCGGAGCAGGGCACGGCTATCATCGGTGCAGCAGGTGCTGTGGCACCAGGGCTCAGGCGAGGAAGGAAAGCACATGACTCGCTGCACCACTGCGCCAGCCTTGTTTCACCCGGAAGCTATTTTCTGACTGGACTGGGATGTCTGGATCTAGAACTACCTCAAGGAGGGGTCTCGGGTCAGATGCGCAGTGGGACTTCACGGAGGCAGACGCAGGCACCGACTGGAGCATGGGCGCTGTCGGCCCCACAACATGGCCTCAGAGACGAAAGAGAGCGCAACTCACGAGGGAGGGCTGTGAGTTAGTGGAGGGTTGGGGGACGCTGTGTCCATAGCTGCCCACGGGCTGGCAGGGCTGGCATGCGTGTTCTTTTAACATGACTTACAATGCCTCCAAAATGTGATAGTCCACAGAAGGCGACTGAAGAAACGTAAATATTCGCACAACATACATGGAACCCAATATGGCTCCTTGTATATATTTTAGATATGACTATAGTTCAGTGTACTAAAACGTCTCACAGGTCTTCTTTACATGCATAATACATTAACATGTCTATTTAATGACAATATAAATCAAGCATTGCCCCGAAGCTGAAGGTCCCTGCATATTGTTGGCATTTTCCTGCACGCAGACACCAGGGAGAGACGCTCGAGAGGCTGTCCTTTATCACCCCAGTGGACACGACTTCATTTATAATGAATAAAAGAAATAAGTCAAAACCTACCAGAGCTCAGTCCATTATATGGAGTGCAGGGTTAAAGTAGAAAAGTACCAGAGGAATTCCTTCTATAACCAGTGCAGACTCTAACATAATTTACTATGCAGCAAGTGAATGATGCACAGAAACTGCCATACTTTATACATACCCCTGAGTGCATCGATAAACAAGTAAGCCTTCAATGGAGGTGTAAAAATCCCTTCGAAATGCTTTAGTGCTCTTAAAATCGTTTGTTGTAAGCCAATGAAATCACTCTCCCGCTCTGAATGAGGTTAAACACGGCTTAGACTCGGGAAGAAATATAGGAGTACTTACCTTATGCCACTTGATTTATGACATCACTACTGAAGGAGGACGATTGTCATTAACCTCCTGCTGCATCCGGCTCTAAGGCTGGAGCATCCACCTCTCAGTAGGGAAATTAATATTTTACAATGCAGAAAAAGGGTAGAAATCCAAAGCAGACGTGCTGCCATTCACATGTCCATCCCCTGGCACCATGCCCTCTCCCTGGCACCATGCCCTCTCCTCACATTCTACTTTTATCATTTCTTTTTAAGGAAAACTAAACAGGCTGTGTAAAATAAGGAGTTCTGGTGCCCCATCTCTGCTCAGAAGCCCACGACCCGGGCAGTTAAATGTCAGCGTGCCCAATACCAAGGCTCCGTAGCCTTGATTCTACTTGATACCTTCGCAATTCTCTACCAGACACTCCCTTCCCCTTTATCTTACTCTTGGAAGACCCTGCTTGCTCTCTCTATGACGGTTTTTCCGTCTTTCCAATTTGTGTGTTTTCCCTCTATTACTCTCAGCAAATGCTGGTCCCCAAAAATGAGTGCCTGTGGCCCGACCGGATCAAATTAAGCACTGGTGATACGTCTCCTGATACAGGGCTGAACGTACCATTTGGAATTCCAACTGAAGAAAGTGCATCATTAGCGGTGATAATTCAAGGGGCAGCTGAGGTCTTGAACCTACAGTGACTCTCTATTCAGATAGGACAAATGACCTAACAGAAATCTCACAGTCCGGGCCAGCCACCTTTGAGCCCCTGCTCCCTTTCAATGATGCCATCACTGACACCTTAATTGGCACCTGGTCAAAGCCCTGTTCTTGCCCACTGGTTCATAGGCAGGTAGCCAGACTTCAGATACTGGTGCCTGGGGACCCTGATTTTCTCACTAAAAAGCCTACTCCTGTGAGTCTGGTTGTTCAGCCGGCAACCAGTAAGGTGAACCCTAATTTATTCCCTACTACTCCGCCACATAGGAAGCCTTAAGAGGATTAAGACATTCGGAAAACAAATGCTCTTTTCGGTTAGCCTAGCCTTGACGTCACTCAATGCTGTCCATTTATTGGGCCAAAACACGCATCATTCCCTCTGAGACAAGGGAAAGGTGATCTTGTTGGTGGTCCCAGGAGACCTCAAGGCCTTAGTGGCTCAAATCGTTCAGGATGGTCAAAATGCAGACAGATACGTGATTGGTGCTGGCCTTGATACTACTGATAGTCTGAGGAAGGTGGTTGGCACCAATATAGTGCTCATCCGCCATGTGTGGTTGCCCTCTACATGATTCTCGTAAGACATATTGGTCTCTCTCATGGACTACCTTTTGATGACTCGCACCTGCTCGGCGAAAAACAAAATTCTGCCTTGGAACATTTCAAAGAGAGTAGTACTACAGCACACTCTCTGGGTCTTTTGACCCCTGCACTTTCTTTATCAGTATAGTAAATTCTGAGGCTACTCTAGGAGATTTGCATAGAGGCAATATCAATCTCACCAGCCTCTACTGCAATCACTTCAGACCTTTTGAGGCTGAGGCTGTGGATATTGATCTGGCAGACAACACAAAGGCCACCAAGCTCACCAGTCTTCACAGTCCCCTTCCTCCGCAGCAAAAGACACCTTTCCATTTTTAGCTTGCCATTAGTTGGGCACAACTACTGTGTGGGAAGGAGGAAGCCAGCACTTTTCCCAGGGTGGCGATCCATCACGTTCCACAGATGAGTCCTCCAAAGCGGTCAGCATGGTTATGTCCACCCTTTCTATCTGCTCTGCCAAATCATCCTCTTCCCACATCAGAGAGACTCTCAGAGGAACACCTATTTATTCTTTTGCAAGATGTGCAGGTTTTACTATCCATATGAGCCGTTGAGAAAGTTCCAGAATCAAAAAGTAGGGAAGGGTTGCTACTCTCGCTATTTTATTGTGCCGAAAAAGGATGGAAGTCTTCAACCGATCTTTGATCTTCCGATGAATGCCTTCCTGCTGAAGGACAAATTCAAAAGCTACACTGGCCCAGATTCTATTTGCCCTGAACCTGAGGGACTGGAGGTGGTCTTGGACCTTCAGGACACCTATTTTCATATACCCATTCTGCAGACCTACAAACATTACCTGCAGTTCAAGATAGGCTAGGAGCATTTTCAGTTTGCTGTGCCCCCCTCCGGCCTCACAAGTGCCCCTCGAAAGTTTACAAAAGTGACGGCAGTGGTTGCTGCCCATCTTCCGAAGTTGGCGATGCCAGGGTTCCCCTATCTCAATGACTGGCTGTTGAAGGCTTGCCTGTCTCAGTCAGCCGTAGACTACCTGCAGAGGACAGTGAACCTCCTGACATCATTGGGGTTCACAATCGGCGAGTCAAAGTGACACCTGACTCCTTCGCAGAGGGATTTTTTAATTGGAGCTGTCCTAGATACGGTATAGTTCAGGACTTTTCCTATATTGGAATGAGCCCGATGTTTCAGTCTCGGGCTTGGATCTTGACCTTTAAACCTCCTGCATTCTTGTTGACTATGACAGGTGGCATATTCCGGCTTTGTAATGGAATCTGAAGCTCTAATGGGCCAAACACCAAGGAAGCCTACCATTTGCCATTTAGATTTCAGAGGAGATTGCACATAATCTGCAGTAGTGGCTGCTCGCCTGCAGTGGCAGGACCCTCTCCCTTCCACCAGCTACAACTGACAGTTGTGACGGATGGTTCACTGCTGGGTTGGTGAGGCCATCTAGATGAGATGGAGATGAAGATCGAGGACTCTTCGCTCCGACGGGACCCAGCTTTAAAGCAATCTGTTGGAGTTGCTGGTAATGTATCTGGCTTTAAAGGCCTTCCTGCCGTCCATCAAGTGGAGGCTGGTGCGGGTTCCCATCGCCATGTGGTACTGCAAAAAGCTGGGCGGAGTGGGCTCATGGTTCCTGTGCCAAGTGGCTCTGTGTTTCGGAGTTGACTAGAGCGTAAGGGCACTTCCTTTATTGTGAGCCATCTGGCAAGAACCTTAAATGCCATGGGCATACAAGCCCAGCAGGTGGCATCTGACAGATCAAGAATGGTTTCCACATCCTAACGCGGCACTGGGCATCTTCCACCAGTGTGGAGAACCTGGTCTGCAAAGATACTCGCTATGATTTGCATTCCAGCTGGGATGGAACACAGGACTCCTGTATGCCTTCTTGCCTCTGCCTCCTGAGAATGAGGTACCTGATAAATCTGGGCAAAAGCATCAGCCCTTGGTCAAGCTATCACTTTGCGAGAATTTTCTGTTGCAGCAGCAGGGCAGGGTCCTTCTCCCAACTTTCGCAGTCTACACCTCCATGCATAAAGATTGAGAGGAGCAGTGGCTGCTGGTACTAAACGAGGGTGGCAGGGTGGGGGGGGGAGAGGGGGTTAAAAAAAAAAAAACTCACCTTTGTAAGGCCGCCGACTCTCCTGTATCGTCGTCTCTCATCCGCTTCTTTTCTGGAGTAAGGAAAAACACAGGCTCCACTAAGCCAATCACAACGCTGCTTACACCATGACAGCAGCGTCGTGATTGGTCTGAGCGCCGAGGTTCAGCGCTCAGACAGGCAGTGGGAGCCTGTGCATGTTTCCACCCAGGCTGTGCATTACAACCCAGTGGAGAACATTCTAAGTGTGCATGACTGTTTGGCCGGCCCAAGGCGGCCGGCCAAACCGTCTTGTGCACTTTAGTGGGCATATTTCCTCCTCTCCCTGCAGGCTGAGATGACAGCAAAGCCCGGCCCCACCCCATAGCCTGCTTCAGCACAGAAAAATAAAATAATATTGTGTTGTTATAATTTTGTTTTTCTTTCTTTGCACTGCTGAAAAGCAATGGGGAAACGCTACTAGGCATTGTAGGGTTGGAACCGCCACTGGAGAGGAGGCAGTTGACCGCATTTGATTCTCCATCTGAAGTTGTGGATGTTTTCCTAGCCGCCAGGTGCCATTTGCGATGGGCGCTGGGGCAAATTTGTGGCTTGGTGTGGAGTCCCCAAGACGGGCCCTTTACCAGCTAAACTGTTGAATGTTTTATTGTTTGTTTTGTCTTTGGCCCAGCAATACCTTGTAGTGGGCACTATTAAAGGTAATTTGTTGGCCTTTTCAGCCTTTTTGATTTTGCTGGACCAACTGTCATTGTTTAAATCACTTGTTGTGATGCAGCTTATGGTTTGAGGCACATATTCCCTCCCAAACTGTTTGGGATGTCACAGTGGGAATTTAACTTGTTCTTGATGTTTCTCATGTGTACACCCTTAGAGCCGATGCACAGCTGCTCAGTTCTTTTTTTCAATCTAAAACCTCTATTCTTCATTGCCGGTCACTACAGCTCGTCACCTGAAGTGAGCTTCAGGCACTACTGGTGCAACGGTCAGACAAAGTGGTGCTGCGGATTTGAGCGTCATCCTTACCAAAAATCATGACTTCCTTCAACTTTGAGCAATCCATTACCCTTAACAGCGTTCTTCACCCGCTACATCCCTTGAAAGAGGAGGAAAGGCTTCATCAGCTGGACCTCAAAAGGGCTTCATTGTACCTATTAGTGCCATGTGGGTGATCAGCGTTTTCTGGGGTTCTCTAGGAAGAAAAAAGGGAAAGCTGTTCAGAAGAGGACCTTGTCAAGGTGGATAGTGTGAGAAGTTGGCCTGCTATATGATGTCACTAATTCTAGTGTACACCTTGTATCAGTCCAAACAACCCTTATGGGGATTGGTTGTAAAGTCAACCTTATAGACCAGCTATCCTAGTGGTAGCATGGACAAGAGCAGTCTTAGGCTAAACTCTGTATGGCATGTGAAGCCAGCTGATATACCATTTGCAATCCCTTGAATACCAAATGAAAGGACACCACAACAGATATATATATATAAAATAAAGTGTATTTATTCTAGTCAAACCCTCAGCACTCTTTATGAGATTCGATGTAAGTACAACACAGTCTTATTTAAGCATACATTGTCACACAGGTAAGTAATACAGTTAGGTCCTAGGGGCCACGCAAACCATATACTAAGTAAGTGGTATAAGAACCACTGTCACAAACACAGGATAGGCCTAGGCCTAGGGAATCGCTGGGGCTACACTATACTACCAAAGGTTAGGAAGTGGGAGGCCCATGGGATTCAGGTGCAGAGTGGAAACACTCACGCGTAATGCGTAAAAGTCGATAGAAATAGTAGTTATTAGAAATTAACAGTTTTAGGACACTTCTGGAATAGCTAGGAGTTCGAGACTTGGAAACTAGACCCTAGGATAGTCAATACCCTTGTGAGCACCGGAGTATTCAAGTTACCTAGCCCACGGGCTGCGGGTGCATAGGTGTGAACTTGTGTCGGGTTTCGTCGTTGACTCCTATGGATGCCTGAAGGAAAGTTGCTGACAGGCAGTCAGTGAAGAGTGTCCGGTGGATCCCAAGGATGGAATCAAGAAGGAAGGATACCTGCAAGCAGAAGGGACAGAGTCTAGGTCACCAGCCAGGAGCCGGGAAGGAACCAGGAAGGAACCAGGCGATGTCGTGCAGATGCAGGTGAAGAGGTGAAGCTTGTCGCAGCAGCCACGGGTACCAGGAGGCGTCGAGGACGACCAGGACCAGGAGGCGAGCTGTCCCACGAAGGCTCTTGCTGTCGGCGGAGTCGATGTCGAGTTAGGACCCAACAAGCCTTGGCAAGCGGAACCCACGCAGAATGGAGGACTTGCTTCTGGTGCAGATCAGGAAGGTCTGGGGTGCTTCTCTTTCACAGAGGAGCGAGTGCCAGTCTGGAGGAGCCGGACCAGCAAGGTGTAATCAAAGGTTCGTCGTCGCAGAGGTCACTAGCCAACGGGCCAGCAACCGGACAACACGTCGAGCAACTCGGGTGCAGAAGGGCCCCACGCAGAACACGTGAAGTGTGGGGAGCTGATCTTCTTGTCAGATGGTGCTCGGGATGGGGGCTTCTCAATTCCCCAAGCACAGCCTCGAGGAAGCCTCAGAAGTCGCGCTAGTCAGTTACTAGCCACTATTCCCAAGTCGCCGGTCCCACGTCCCTCGTCGCCTCCACGGGTCTCAGCTTTGCTGTAGAGGTGGACCTGGTTCAGAGGTGTCTGGAAGTCTCGGCGCTGGTCAGTCTCTGCAGTCGTCCCTCGTAGGATCAGTCGCAAAGCAAGCAGCGGTCGCTGGATGGTGCCTGGTTGGTTGCCCAGGGTGGTCACTCCTTGGCCACAAGGGAGATTCTTCAGTCTTCTTCCTGAGGTCGAATGTCGAAAATCCAGAGTTTCTGTTCAAGTTGCAGATTCAGGATAATCTAATTTCTGCAGGGCTCAGCTACCTACTGATATACTGGGCTAGTGGGCTGGGCTACCTGCAAGGTCCCTCCTATGGGTGGGACCAGGAAGGGGAGTGGTTACACCCCCTTTCCTTTGTCCAGTTTCGCGCCAGAGCTGGGGCTGGAGTGCCCCAGCGCCGGTTTGAACTGGACTATGCATGGAACACCTTGTGTGCCCCAGGCAGTGTCTAGTTTCTTTCATCCCTCCCTGCCCCAATACACTAAGTCCTGTCTGAGGTGGTGCTTGCACCTCCCAAGGCAGGAAACCTATTGTCCAAGCCTCCCTCGCTGGAAGGACTCCCAGCAGCAGGAGGTCAGACTTGTGTCTGTGGCAGCAGCATCCATTTTGTGATGCTGGGGCTCTGGTTAACTTTAACCGGGTAAGTAGGTTTCAACATGTCTTCTCCCTCTAGAAGGGAGGAATAGTATCCTCATTGCCAGAAATGGTATGGGGGTATTATTCCAAAGTGTTAGACACCTTACACGACATGTTTTGATAAAGCCAAACCATAGTTACCATAACTGTTTAGATTATAAGGTACTTTAAGAGTATATGTTAGGCTATATCATAGAACAGCTATAAGGACATGGTTCCGAAAGCTGCAGACAGGCTCAGCTCATGCTAGAGCACCATCTCACATGTTACCAAGCACTCTGCCTCCAGGATTGTTAAGGCCTGCCATAGGAGTGGCTGATAGGTACACATGTGTCTATATACAAGGTAGGTATAGGAATACTACAACAAAGCAAGTGGTGATTACACGACCTTGCCCCAGCTGAGTGATCAGCCAGTTGTGTCATAATGGAAGGCCAGCCAGGGGTGGCATAATACATGCTGCAGCCCCTGGTAGGCCTAGGGTACACCTATGCCCTGGGTACCTAGGGTACACTGTACAGGGGCCAATAAGGTGATCCTTACCAATTGGGTTATGCACCTAAAGTACATAGTATGAATTTAGAGAGATAACAGCTGGGCTGTGGGTCTGATTGGCAGGCCCACAGCCACATCTAAGTCAAAAACCAGTGGAGCAAAAGCAAAAAAGTGGGGGTGAACATAGAAAGCAGACCCTACTCTCCTACAGATAGTCCTCTGCATGGCCAATAAGCCACCTCTGAAAGGTCTGATAGCCCATTCAGCCAGGGCTAAGGCTTCTACCACTGTGACACAAGGAGTGTCCTTCCTTGATATTTGCTAGACTGCGATGTGGGCGTTAGGGCACACATTCACATAGCACTACTGCATTGATGACCTGGTCCGCCGTGAAGGACAGTTTGCATGCTTGGTTCTGTGGGACTTTTTAGCCTGAGTCCAATGCACAGACCCTCTACCTTGTGGAGGTACTGCTGTGGTATTTATTCTACGGTGAGGAATTTGAACGTACAAGTATCCATCAGAAGAACAAGTTACCTACCTTCTGTAGTGCTCATCCCGATGGATATTCTATCTACCTGCAGACTCCTCCCTGCCCTCCAGCATCCCCATTCTGTGGAGTGGCCTTATTTTAAAACCTAAAAGGGTCCCAAGTTAGAAATCTGCACACTGGTACTATCAATCCTTTATGCTCCTCATTTGAGGGTGCGGAAGGAGACAAGAAACTAACACCAGTGCACAGGGTTGGCACTTCTCTTCGGCTCCACTCCCTCACTTCTAGGGTGTTGTTGAACTAATGAGGAGCCACACAATGCCACCTAACAATGTATAGAGCATTGCTAGTCGAAGCTGTCTGGTTCTAGTTTAGCCCCTGGGGAGTGTTAGATTATCCACCAGAAGTAGCGCTGCCGAAGGTAACTAACTTGTTCATCTGAAAGAAACAAGTTGGTGTTAGATTCCTTACCTCAGAATATCCCCAGGTATCAGACTGGATCTGGAAAGCTTTCGCTAGCAGTACCTCTGCGCGTCAGTAGTTGGAGTCGTGCGGCTCCGCGTCCGTCGCTGGTGTCGTATGCGCCGAGATGACGTCACGGAGACTACTTGGGCGCCACCCATGCGTGCTGACGTCAGTTCTTTTTCCGCACCAGTAAGCACAGATCCGGTTAGAGCACGTACCTTAGTCACTTTTTGACTATCTTTTTTGAGACTTTTTGTCTCCTGTGAGTTTGAGTCTACTCTGGTGCATGAAGGGATGCCTGGTTTTAAGTCTTGTGGGGCCTGCCGTCGCAATATGTCGGTGGCGGACCCCCACGACGTCTGTCTCTACTGCCTGGAGAGCGACCACGACTCCTGTATGGACTGTTTGGTCATGGCCCCAAAGGCCTTGAGGGTGCGGCGCCAGAAACTGTTTGAGGTCCCGCACTCGTCCCCGTGCCGTTCTCTGTCCAGGGGCTGCTCCAGAGAACGCTTGCGGGGCCACCATCATCGCTCCTCGAGCTCCAAGTCTTCACCCTCGGATTCGGGTAAGAGACGACACAAAAAGAAGTCGAAGAAGCGTTGTCGCTCTCCGACGTTCCCCCGTCGGTCCCCGGATGCGGACGAGGGGGACAGGGGTTCTGCCCCTGCGGCTCCTTCAGAGCCTGGGAGTCCCGCGGCCTACCCACCTTACCCGGGTCCGTCGGCGACTCCCGCACAGGTGCAAGATTGGTACGTGGACCGCCTGTTTAGGCCTCGGGCTCCCGCCGGCGCGCCCTTGGGCCCCGTGGTCCCATGTCGGGATCCTGTTGGCGCCGCTGGCGGCTCCGGCCCCGGCGCTGCAGGATACTGCGCCACTGGCTCCGGCCACGGCGCCACAAGGTTCCAGACTGCCGCCACCGGCCCCAGTCTGTATCACATACGGCAGAGGTGGAGGATGACTGGGAGGGGTCTGAGGACCCTCTAGCTTGTCAGTGTGACTCTGAGCAGGACTGGGCGGACGAGTTGGAGGAGGCCGGCGGCCTTGATGTCTCCTCTGACCCGGGGTTTGCCTCTCCTCCGCCTACCATGGAGGAGGGCGATTCTTACACAGTGGTGCTCCGTCGGGCAGCTGAGGTCCTCAACCTTGATCTCCCTACGGTGGTCCTAAAAACGAATCTCCTCACTGAGGTGCTCCAGACGGCGTCCACTTCGTCGGAGCCCCTGCTGCCATTTAATGACGCCCTCACTGACGTCTTACTAGGCACTTGGTCGCGGCCAGCCACAGGGGCCCCTGTGGATAAGAACGTCGCCCGGCGCCGGGTGACCTTGCGTTTCTGACCACTCATTCTATGCCCGAGAGCCTGGTCATCCAAGCTTCGACGTCCGAGTGCCTTTCCCACGGCTCCGCCGGATAAGGACTCTTAAGAAGCTGGAGCAGTTCGGCAAGTGGTTGTTCTCTTCGGCCAGCTTAGGGCTGCGGTCGGTGAACACCGCCTGCCTCTTGGGCCGCTATTCCCACGCGGCGTGGGATACAGTTACACAGGTGTTGCCTCAGTGTCTTGAAGAGACCCAAGCTGTGCTGTCCCAAGCTATTGCCGAGGGTAAAGATGCAGCTAAGTTCGCCATTCGGTGTGGTTTGGACACCGCAGACTCACTAGGTAGAACAATTGCTACGACTGTGGCGCTTCGTCACCACGCCTGGTTGAGATCTACCGGGTTCTCACCAGATGTCCAAAGCTCACTCATGGACTTGCCCTTTGATGGCACTCGCCTGTTTGGCGATAAAGCCGACACTGCGCTGGAGCATGGCCAAGTCCTTAGGTCTTTCCACGAAAAGCCCAGCCACTCCTGGGTTTTGTTCCTTTCGTGGTCACGGAAGGGGCGCCCAGGCACGTTCCTTCAGCAAGCCTGTGCAGATCCAGCCTCAGCACGGCCGCGGTTTCCGCAGGGGCGAGTCTGGGAATCAGCGTGGGGGTCAGTCCACCTCTGCTGCTTCTACCTCCAAACCTTCCTAATCCGAACTTTGGGGGGGCACCCCACGCCAGTGGGTGGCAGGATCCGCCATCACCTCCCCCACTGGCACGCTATCACGTCGGACAAGTGGGTGTTGCAGATCATCCGCAAGGGTTACTCCCTTCCCTTTCAGTCCACCCCTCCAGCCATGCCACCTCAGTACCACTGCATGTCGGGGGAACACTTGGCACTTCTCCAGCAGGAAGTCACGGCCTCTTGGCCAAGGGGGCCATCGAGTGCGTTCCTGGGCCAGAAGTAGGGAGTGGTTGTTATTCCCACTAATGTCTGGTCCCCAAGAAGGACAAAGGGGGTCTGCGTCCCATCTTGGACCTCCGGAACGTCAACCGCTTCCTCCGGAAGGAGAAATTCAAGATGTTGACATTGGCTCAGGTCTTGTCTGCTCTCGATTCAGGGGACTGGATGGTAGCTTTGGACTTGTAGGACACCTATTTTCATATTCCCGTCCTGCAGGCCCATCGGCGTTACCTGCAGTTCATGGTAGGCCACGAGCACTTTCAGTTTACCGTGCTTCCCTTTGGCCTTACCAGCGCCCCTCAGGTGTTCACGAAAGTGATGGCAGTGGTCGCAGCTCATCTGCGCAGATCGGGGGTCTCAGTCTTCCCCTATCCAGACAACTGGTTGTTGAAGGCGGGCCCGCCCCAAACGGTCGTCTCCCACCTCCACACTACGGCCGACCTCCTGCATTTGCTGGGGTTTCCCATCAACGTGACGAAGACGCACCTGAGTCCCTCTCAGAAACTCCAATTCATCGGAGCGGTTCTGGATTCGGCGCAGTTTTGGGTCTATCCTCCCGAACAGCGGATTCAGGATATTCAGGCTATGATTCCGCTCTTTCAGCCTCTATCCCGGATTTCAGTCAGGATGACCCTCCGGCTCCTGGGCCTGATGGCCTCCTGCATCCTGCTAGTGCAACATGCCAGATGGCATATGCGGGCTCTGCAGTGGGACCTGAAGTTTCAGTGGGCACAGCATCAGGGCAACCTGTCTGATCACGTCCAGTTCTCGGAGGGCACTGCACGTCACTTGCAGTGGTGGCTCACGAATCACGATTGGGTCAATGGCTGATCCCTCTCCCTTCCCCAACCGGAGTTTACAGTGGTGACGGATAAGTCCCTCCTGGGATGGGGTGGCCACATGGGAGAGGCGGATATCAGGGCCTTCTGGTCTGCGGCGGAATCCCGGCTCCATATCAACCTTCTGGCGCTACGGGCGATCCGACTTGCTCTGAAAGCCTTCCTTCCCTCTGTCCGGGGACAGGTAGTGCAGGTGTTCACAGACAATACCACCGCCATGTGGTATTGCAACATACAGGGCGGGGTGGGGTCCTGGACCCTATGTCAGGAGGCTCTCCGCCTCTGGACATGGCTGTAACATCGGGGCATGTCTCTGGTGGTTCAACACCTGGCAGGTTCCCTGAACGCCAGGGCGGACGAACTCATGATGCATGTTGGATCACGAATGGTGTCTGACCTCGGGCCTGGTGCAAGGTCTCTTTCTGCAGTGGGAAGAGCCTTGGTTAGATCTATTCGCCACCAAAGAGAACGCGCAATGTCATCAATTCTGCGCATTGGAATTTCCAAGGCGGCACTCTCTTGGAGATGCTTTTCGTCACAAGTGGTGTTGCGGTCTCTTATACGCCTCTCCGCCTATACCACTCCAGCCCAGAGTGCTGAAGAAGATCAGACACGACCGGGCCCAAGTCATTCTTGTGTGACTCCGGATTGGGCAAGAAGAGTATGGTATCCCGAGCGTCTCAGTCTGGCAATCTGTCCTCCGATCCGACTGCCTCTTCGGGAGGATCTTCTGTCGCAGCAGCAGGGGAAGGTCCTTCACCCGAACCTGTCCAGCCTCCACCTCCATGCGTGGAGATTGAGCTGCGACAGTTGACCGCTTTTGACCTTCCTGCCGAAGTCTGTGATGTTACTTTGGCAGCCAGGCGTCCCTCCACTAAAACGGTGTACGCCTGCAGGTGGAATCTCTCGGCCATTTCCGCCTTTTTAAGGCTTCCAGATCAGCCTTTTTTTTTCAAGTCCCCTGTTGTTAGTCGTTTCTTGAAAGGCATTACACACACGTTCCCTCCAGTCCCCTTTATAATGCCTCAGTGGGACTTGAATCTTGTGTTGACTTATTTGATGTGCGCTCCCTTTGAGCCGCTTCACAACTGTCCCTTACGTCTTCTCACCTTAAAGACTGCTTTCCTGGTTGCTATCACCTCTGCCAGAAGAGTGAGTGAGCTCCAGGCTCTTTCTTCTAAACCTCCTTTCCTTTCTGTTCATCCGGACAAGGTGATGTTAAGGACCCGTCCTTCTTTTCTGCCCAAGGTTGTCACGCCCTTCCACATCGGGCAGACCATCACTTTGCCCACCTTCTTTCCGCCTCCGCATCCTTCGAAAGAGGAAGAGAGGCTCCACCGTCTGGACCCAAAACGTGTGCTCTCGTTCTATCTGAAGCACACACAACAGTTCCGGGTGGATGATCAACTCTTTGTTGACTACGTGGGTGCCAAGAAAGGTCGGGCTGTTCATAAACGGACCACCTCTCGGTGGGTCGTTCTGTGTATTAAAGCCTGTTACTCCTTTGCTAAAAAGGAGCCTCCTGTGGGGCTGCGTGCCCATTCTGCTTGGGCGACGGCAGCCTCTACCGCTCTGGGACGGGGAGTCCCTTTGCAGGATATCGGTCAGGCAGCTACGTGGTCCTCTCTGCATACCTTTACCAAGCATTATTGCCTTGACAGCCAAGTCCGGAGAGACGGCTTCTTTGGCCGTTCTGTTCTCCGGGATTTTCTGGTGTCATCTTAGTTCGCAGACCCACCACCGGGGTTGGTATTGCTGGGGTATCTATTCTAAGGTAAGGAATCTAACACTAACGTGTTTCTTTCAGATGAACAAGTTACTTACCTTCGGTAACGATATATCTGTAAGAAACATTAGTTAGTGTTAGATTGCTTACCGCCCTACTCATCCTCCCCGTTCTGCGAACTGATTTCTAGGATTAAGGTTATCCCTTTTAGGGCCCTAGTTTTATGCACCAGTGTCAGTGTCATGCATGGCTCTGCGTTCCTGGCGCGGAAAATCGTGTACAGAACTGACGTCAGCGTGCTTAGGTGGCGCCTGAGTAGTCTCTGTGACGTCAATTTGGCGCACACAACACCAGCAATGGACACGGAGCCGCACGACGCCACCTACTGACGCGCAGAGGTACTGCTAGTGAAAACGTTCCGGATCCCGTCTGATGCCTGGGGATATTCTAAGGTAAGGAATCTAACACTAACTAATGTTTCTTACAGATATATCGTTACCGAAGGTAAGTAACTTGTTCGATAGGCAGAGCAACAAGAAGGAATGTACAGTTTCCCCCTAAATTAACAACATTTAGAGTAAGAAATTCATTTACTTTTTATTAATAGCACTGTTAATATTTGGATTTTCCAACTGTCCCTCCTGATACACTATTGTTGATGTGTGAGAGCATTGTAGGCAGGGCTCGAGTCGAGGGTAGATGCGTGTAGATGCCATCTACCCACTATTTTCAGAAGGTAGATGCCGTCTACCCTTCTGCAGAGCTGGCCACTTTCAGCGGAGTGCCACGTTCCTTTCCCACTTCTCCCGGAATTCACAGAAATATACTGAACTCGTCCCGGTGTAATTTTCTGACACCAGGACACTTTCAGCAGCGCCTGCAGGAGGTTGTCTGCTTTTGTTCCAAGCAGCAACGTACTGGCAGTGAAGGGCTTATCAGATGCAAGCTGGGCCCATAACAAAGGCCAAAGTTAAGGGGCCATTAGGCCTCTCTTTGTTGGAATATCCTGGCTGGGAGCTATCGAAGCCTCTCACCTAGATGAAATGGAGGGGAAACAAAGGCTCACATCTTATCACTTCACAGGTACTTAAGAAAGAAATTATTTTGCCTTTGTTCAGTTCCTGTGTATAAGAAATGTAAATGCATGCACTGTAAGAACGTCAGATGTGTTGGTTGCTCCAGTATTTATACAAATAACAATTGAAATACCAATATTTGGTTTTATTTCTTTTATAGCGCTTCAGCACTACATTAGTGCTAAAGCGCTATAAAAGAAATAAAACAAAATAGTAGCATTTAAATTGGTATTTGTGTACGTGTGATGTAGAGCGCTCTGATACCCTGCATTGGGATGAGTTGTGCTACTACTCACCCAGTGCAGGTCATCAGAGCGCTTTACATCACATGTGCAGATGATACATTGACAATAAATTATATGTGTGTACACCAATATAAAGGATGTGTACATGAGACAGTGAGGGTTACAAGGTGTGGGAGCCACATGTACTTCATACCACACCGTGCTATATTAGAAGGATTACAATTTATGAACTGCAAGTAACAAAAAGGATCTAGGTCTTAAAAGCAGTAATCCACTTATCCATTTACATAAAATAAAAATCTGTCATCTGTGTATAACATAATATGCTTTGCAGGAGACATATTAACCATCTATGCTAATTTGTTTCAAAACTAGGGCTAGGCAAAACACACATCTCTCCAGCAAATATGTTATCCTCCAGAGTTATTTTACCATTATTATTATTATTATTATTATTATTCCCTCAGATTTAGCTGGCACACAGATCTCTGCAGGAGGTGGCTTAACCGCATGAAATATTTTAAAATACAGACATTGTAACAAATTAAGCAGAAAATATTTACTGCCACATTTCTCATTGCTACCAATTTCTTTGTGGCAGGATTAAAAAAAAAAGAAATTTTTACTTTGAGGCCCAGATTTTGCATCTGGGTTGCATCAATATTTTGGCACAACCCCAATGCAAAATCTAATTAGTTAAATATTGTAATATGCTCAAAAGTACTCCTGATAGACCTGCTAAACATATGTAAGGTCTTAAGATCTGATGTCACTTCCTGTGAGGTCATGGGTTGTGATGCCACTTCCTGCGATACCACATGCGATGTGTCAAGCCGTGTGTAGGAGAGTAGGATCTGCTCCTTATGGTTACCCCACTTTTTGCTGATGTTTCACTGTTTTTCGACTTTAGTCTGGCTGGGACCCTGCTATCCAGGACTCCAGCCTAGCTGCTTCCTCTCTAAATTGATTGCATTTACTTTAGGTACCCCACAGATTGGGTTCTGGGGTACCCTTATAAGTCCCTAGTATATGGTATCCTATATACCCAGGGCATAGTTACCCCAGAAACAACTCGGGGGCTGCAGCATGTATTTTGCCACCTCTGGGAGACCATTTAAAATGACACAACAGGTCTGCTACAGCAGCCTGTGTAAGGTAGTGTATGCACCCCTTACTCAGATATAGGTTCCCTATATCTATCCATATCACTGCACATATAAACCTATCAGTCACCCCTATGGCAGGCCTTATCAATCCTGAAGGCAGGGTGCTGGGTTTTATGTGAGAGGGTGCCCATGCATGAGCAGAGCCCCTCTGCAACCTTCCGAACCTTTATTCCGGGGTTGTTTGTGATGCAGCCAAACCATATACTCTTAAGTGCATTATAACCTCGCGGTAAATGCCAACTTTGGAATGGCTGCATGGAAACATGTTGTGTTTGGTGTCAAACACCTTGAAATCATACCTCCCCGCCAGTAACTGGCGGGGGAGGTATGATTCCACCCTACTAGAGGGAGAACCATGACTTCACAGGTACACCCGGTACCAGCTTCACAGACCCTGGCATCACAAAATGGATGCTGCCAGCCACAGACACGTGTCTGCCCTCCTGCTGCTGGACGAAACTCCAGCAGGGGAGGCCTGGACAATAGGTTTCCTGTCACAGGGAGGTGCGACCACCTCCCAGACAGGCTTTAGTGTATTTGGGCTGGGTGGGTGCACTCCAAGAGTGCTTTGATGTCTGCACTGGGAGCACATTTGGTGTCTCTGTGCATAGTCCAGCTCAAACCGGTTGCAGGGGCACTCAGCCCCTGCTCTGTCACGAAACTTGTCAAAGGACATGGGTGTAGCCACCCCTCTGTCCAGACCCTCCCATAGGTGGGTCTCCAGAGTTTGTCCCACCCCTTTCTTGGGGATAAAGTAGGAACCCCTGACTACAGGACTCTAGATTTACCTGGGCGAAACTCTGCTACAGAATCCCAGAACTTCTACTATCTACACGACGTTGGATGACCGAAGAATCTCCCTTGGAGTAAAGGAGTTACTCCCCTGCAAAGCAGACACCAAAGACGCATCTGTCCGGTTTGCAACTACGCAGCTCCTGCAGGACTCCGAAGACTTTGCAGCACAGGAGGTGGGTATCGAAGCTTCCCCGAGGCCGATCCGTGCTCTCAGCAACCCTGAGATCCGAAGCCCTTGTGGGGACCGTGCAACCTGAACCCCTGGACACCGTGCACATTTGCAGCAGCATATGCCTCCTGCGATTCCTGAGGCTGTGCTTTGTCTCTAATCTGGACACCGTACCCCCCCCCCCCCCCCCCCCCCCCCCCAGCACTCGACATCCTTCGTGGGACAGCTTGCCTGCAGACTGTGGTCATCATCGACGCTTTCTGGTCTCCGTGGCAGTGGTGTCAAGCTTCACTTCATCGCACCTGAAACACCCGACATTGTTGGGCATTCGTCTGTCGTGCCCCTGGTCACTGGCAAGTGACCCAGACTCTGTCCCCTCTGCTTTCAGGTTCTTCACATCTTCGATCCAGGCTTGGATCACACCGGACACTTTTCCTTTCCACGACAGCAGCACTTTGCAGCAACTCTCCGTTGACATCGAAGATTCCCGACACCATTCGACACCTATGCGCCCGGCTTCCCTGGGTTAGGTAACTCCGGTGATCACGTAGCTGCTGGCCTTAGAACCTTCTAAGTCTGAAAGGGTTTTCTCCAAGTCCACTCCTAAGTGTCCTTAAACTCTAAAATTCCAACTACGACTTTCCCATAGGATTGTGCGGAGCTCGCGGCTGTGTTCTCACACTGCACGCGTCCCCCGTGGGTCCCCTGTGTCACTACCTTGGGTGGTTCCTTGGGGTCCCAGCGATTCTATGTGCTCTAGGCACTGTGTCTAGTCAAGTCGTGGTTCTTATACCACTTTCTTAATATATGGGTTGGTCTCCCCCTGGGGCCCTTTGTATATTGTGCTATTTACTGTCGTTTTATAACTGTATTATTGTGTGCCTTGCTCTCTAATCTCGTAAAGAGTGTTTAGAAATAAATACATATATTTTATATATACCTTGTGTGGTTCTCCTTTCATTTAGTTATTCAAGAGGTTATAATCTGGTAAACCAAGCTGCTTTACACTCCTTCAAGACTTAGTCTGAAGGCTTCTCTCCATAGCTACCACTAGGATAGCTTTAAAAAAAGGTTGTCTTAAACCTAATCATCAATAAGGCTTGTTTGGACTGGTGCAAGGTGCCCACTATAACTAGTGGACAGCATATACCAGGCCAACTTCTCACATTGGTGTGCAGCGGTTGGATTCAAGCTTGCTATTGCTTTACCAGATAATCTCATTGAGTGACTAACTGAAAACCACTATAGGTACATAGGTACATATAAATGACATTTAGAATACAGTAAGTTCTACTGAAGTTAGAGTTGTGTGTCACGGGCTTAGCACACCCTTTCTACAACTCACTTTAGTAGTTCCCACTAGGTTAGGTAGGTGCAACACCTCACTACCCTAGTATGTCTTCCAGAGCAGAAGCCAGCGGCTCCTTGCTGACTAAGTATGACCATCTCTCATTTCAGGACTTCAGAAATGTGTGCATCTAGGAAATTGAAGATAGGGAAGAACCCTAGGACTCAACGCCTCATAGAGATTTTGCTTATAGATGACCTCAGAAAGACCCCAGTGTCTGATGAGGCAGGCAAGTTGAGTGGGGCAGCAGAAGAGGACAGGTCTGGAAGTGAAAACATCCAGGACCTAGAATCTGAAGCTGACCAGGAGGATCAAGATGATTCTATTCTGGACAATCCAATCTTTCCTGAAGGTGGGAGAGAGGACCCAAGGGGTCCCCTCTTAACTCCATCTGGAAGTGTTAACAGTGTACCTAGAAGGTCTAGATCTCCTACTCAGGAATCTAATCATTCTGGTACATCTGTAGGGACCTCTATTACCCAGAAAAGGGAGTTCTCTTATGAGAGGAATTGCAGACTGCTTGAGTTTGAGAAAGCTAAGCTTAGGATCAAGAGAGAACAGTTAGCATTGGATAGGGAATCCCTGGAGCTTCAGAGAGCTTCACAAAGATGGAGGCTAGAGCCCCATGGTGGCAGCAACAGTGTCCCTAGAGGTAGAGATCATACTCATGACCATAGGAACGTGAACAAGATTGTCCCTCCCTACCAGAGTGGGATGACATCCACAAATGGATAACTGCATTAGAGAGGGCCTGTAAAGTACAGAGGGTCCCTCAGGAGCAGTGGGCAGCAATCTTGTGGCTCTCCTTTGCAGACAAAGGTAGAGACACGCTCCTCACTGTTAGAGAAGAGGATGCTGACAATTACAAAGTCTTGAAGAGTGCACTGATTGATGGGTGTGGCCTAACCACTGAACAATACAGGTTAAAGTTCAGAGACACCCAAAAGGTACAGAGTCAAGTCTGGGTTGACTTTATAGATTGTGCTACTAAGGGTCTGGAGGGCTGGTTTTCTCGGCAGTAAAGTGTGTGATTTTAAAGGATTGTACAATTTGATTATGAGGGAGCAGATCCTTAATAATTGTCAAAATCAGCTGTTGCATCAGTACCTGGTGGACTCTGATCTGACCTCTCCCCGATAATTGGGCCTGAAGGCAGGCAAATGGGTCAGAACCAGGGTGAGGCAGAAGGTTCAGAACCAAGGTGGTGACTCCAAGAAGCAGGATTCTAAGAACTCCTATAAGGGTGGGGAAAAGGGTAAAGACCAGAAGTCTTCTCAAGGGCCCCAAGAATCTGCATCTGGTGGGTAGTCCCAATCTAACAAAGGTAAAGGCCAAAAGAAACCATGGTGCAAAATCTGTAAACAGAAAACCCATTGGACGAGTGATTGTACCAAGTCCAAGGACTCTAATCCAGCCACCATTGCCCCTACAGCAACTGTTTCCCCTGGTTCAGGTCCAAGTGGTGGTACTCAGAATAAGGGTGTAGTAGGGTTAACCCTGGGATCTGTGATGGACTCTGACCTAGTCAGAGTTCCTACTCAGGCTGTACTGATCTGTGATGGAGGCATGGATATGGCCTCCTTATTTGTCAGTCCCAGTAATCTGGGCAAAAACAGACAGCAGCCTTTAATAAATTGAAAAGAGGCCTTGGCATTCAGGGACACAGGAGCAAGTGTCACAATGGTGACAAGAGATCTCGCGGCTCCTGAGCAAATCATACTTGGGGAAATGTACCAAGTGACCAATGCTAGCAATGTCAGGACAGACCATTCCTTGGTAGTTGTTAATTTCACCTGGGGAGGGGTAACTTGCCTTAAGAAGGTTGTGGTGAGTGCAGACCTCCCTGTTGAATGCTTGCTTGGCAATGATTTAGAAACTTCAGCTTGGGCTGAAGTGGAGCTTAGGACTCATGCAGAAATGCTGGGAATCCCTGCAGATGTGTTTGCTATGACCAGGTCACGGGCAAAAATGTCTAACACTGGACAGGCCCTGGATCCTGGAAGAATGGACCAAGTGCCTCCCAAGAAAAGGAGCAGTAGGGGTAAGGCAGTGTATTCACCCCTGACTCAGAAAGCAGATCAGTCTCTTGAGGGAGATTATCTCAGTCCTAAAGAAAGAACTGTCCCAGAGGAGCTTGAACCTGACAAGGTTGAGTTCTTGGGGACAAGGGGCCCTTTCAGGGCAGATCTGAGCCAGGAGCAGCTGAACTGCCCTTCTCTTGAACCCCTCAGAAAGCAAGCTGCTGATGAGGCTGCTGGGAATGCTAGTGGAACCCATAGGATCTATTGGGATGATGGACTCCTGTATTCAGAGTGTAGAGACCCCAAGCCTGGTGCCACCAGGAGGTTGATTATACCTCTGAAGTTCAGGGGCTTCCTATTAACAGTAGCCCATGATATTCCCTTAGCAGGACACCTAGGCCAAAACAAGACTTGGAACAGAATTGTCCCTCACTTTCATTGGCCTCACATGTCTGAAGACACCAAGGAGTTTTGTCGCTCCTGTGTCACCTGTCAAGCCAGTGGTAAGGCAGGTGGTACAACAAAGCCCCCCCTGATACCACTACCTGTGGTGGGGGTTCCATTTGGGAGGGTTGGGATTGACATAGTTGGTCCCATGGATCCTCAAACAGCATCTGGTCACAGGTTTATACTGGTGGTTGTGGACCATGCAGAGGCTATCCCCCTTAGGACCACCACAGCACCTGTGGTGGCAAGAGCCCTACTTGGAATCTTTTCCACAGTGGGTTTATCTAAGGAGGTAGTATCAGACAGAGGTGCAAACTTCATGTCTAGTTACTTGACTGCTATGTGGAAGGAGTGTGGTGTGAATTACAAATTCACCACCCCTTATCACCCACAATGTAATGGGTTAGTTGAAAGGTTCAACAAGACCCTCGGGGCATGATCAAAGGTCTCCTAGAAAAGCTTAGGCGCAGATGAGACATACTTTTGCCCTGCCTTTTCTTTGCCTACAGATAGGTCCCACAGAAGGGTGTTGGTTACAGCCCATTTGAGCTTCTGTTTCAACATCCAGTGAGGGGCCCATTGTGTCTGGTGAAGGAGGGATGGGAGTTACCTCTCAAATCCCCTAAACAGGATATTGTGTACTATGTACTTGGTCTCCGCTCCAGGATAGCTGGATACATGAAGAAGGCAAGTAAAAACCTTGAGGCTAGCCAGGAATTGCAAAAGGCCTGACATGACCAAAAGGCTGTGCTGACTGTTTACCAGCCAGAGCAGAAAGTATGGGTGTTTGAGCCTGTGGCCCCAGCAGCCCTCCAAGACAGATTGAGTGGCCCCCATACCATAATTGAGCAGATGGGAGAGGTTACCTACTTGCTGGACCTTGGAACTCCCAGGAGCCCATACAGGGTGCTCTATGTCAATAGGCTCAAACCATATGTTGACAGGGCTGACACCATGGGCTTGCTCATGGCTCCTGATGAGGGACAGGAGGAAGAGAGTGACCCACTCCCTGACCTTCTCTATCAGAACCCTGATGATGGATCAGTAGATGATGTAGCCTTGGCAGGCAGCCTCACTGTCCAGCAACAAACTGACTGCAGAAAAGTTCTCAGTCAGTTTAGACATATGTTTTCACTGACTCCAAGTCAGACTACCTGGTGCACTCATGAAGTGGACACCGGGGACAGTCTGCCTGTTAAAAATAAGATTTACAGGCAACCTGACCATGTAAGGGACTGTAGCAGGGCTAAAGACCAGAAGATGTTGGAATTGGGAGCTATTGAACCCTCAGATAGTCCAGTAGTCTTAGTGCCTAAACCTCACACCAAAGATGGCAAGAGAAAGATGAGGTTTTGTGTAGACTACAGGGGTCTCAATGCTGTCACTAGGACTGATGCCCATCCAATCCCTAGGGCAGATGAGCTTATAGACACTTTGGCCTCAGCTAAGTTTCTTAGCACATGTGACCTGACAGCTGGCTACTGGCATATCAGACTAGCTGATGATGCAAAGCCAAAGACAGCATTTTCTACCCCTAGTGGGCACTACCAATTTGTGGTGATGCCCTTTGGTTTGAAAAATGCACCTGCCACTTTTTAACCCCTTGAGTGCCCCGCCCTTTCCACGCCCTGTGCCGGGCGTTTCATTAGCGGGCGGGGTTCATGACGAGATAGTCTCGTCATGGGCACAGCGCAACCGCGGCCCATGACGAGACCATCTCATCATGGGCACTCAAGAGGTTAAAGGTTGGTGAACAAAGTCCTTACAGGTCTAGAAGCATATAGTGCAGCATATCTGGATGATATTGCTGTATTTAGCTCCACCTGGGAGGATCACATAAGAAATGTTTTGGAGGCCCTGCAAAAAGCAGGCCTAACTATCAAGGCCACTAAGTGCCAGATAGGGCAGAGTCAGGTTGTGTACCTAGGCCACCTTGTGGGTGGAGGCCAGGTTCAACCATTGCAGAGCAAAATCCAGACCATCATGGACTGGGTTGCTCCAACCACCCAGACTCAGGTCAGAGCTTTCTTGGGCCTGGCTGGGTATTATAGAAGATTTGTCAAAGGTTATGGATCCATAGGGACCCCTTTGAATGACTTAACTTCTAAGAAAATGCCCAAGAAAGTTCAGTGGACAGTCAGCTGTCAAATGGCATTTGATGACCAGAAGCAGGCCATGTGCACTGCTCCCATTCTGCAAAGTCCTAACTACTCCAAAGAATTCATTGTCCAAACAGATGTATCTGAGTTGGGAGTAGGGGCTGTGTTATCACAATTGAATGATGAGGGTCAGGATAAGCCAGTAGCTTTTATTAGCAGAAGGCTGATTCCCAGAGAGAAACGTTGGTCAGCTATTGAGAGGGAGGCCGTTGCCGTGGTTTGGGCTCTGAAGAAGTTGAGGCCATACTTGTTTGGCACTCACTTCATTGTTCAGACAGACCATAAAACCCCTCTTATGGCTAAAACAGATGAAGGGTGAAAACCCCAAACTTTTAAGGTGGTCCATTTCCCTACAGGGGATGGACTATACAGTGGAACATAGACCTGGGAGTAACCATGCCAATGCAGATGGACTCTCCAGATATTTCCACTTAGAACATGAAGACTCAACTGGTCAAGGTTAGTTTAATATCCTTATGTTTGGGGGGGGGGGGTTGTGTAGGAGAGTAGGATCTGCTTCTTATGTTTACCCCCACTTTTTGCTGATGTTTCACAGTTTTTCGACTTTAGTCTGGCTGGGACCCTGCTATCCAGGGCCCCAGCCTAGCTGCTTCCTCTCTAAATTGATTGCATGTACTTTAGGTACACCACAGATTGGATTCTGGGGTACCCTTATAAGTCCCTAGTATATGGTATCCTATATACCCAGGCCATAGGTACCACAGATGCCTCTCAGGGGCTGCAGCATGTATTATGCCACTCCTGGGAGACCATTTAAAATGACACAACAGGTCTGCTACAGCAGCCTGTGTAAGGTGGTGTAAGCACCCCATACTCAGATATAGGGTCCCTATATCTATCCATATCACCCTATGGCAGGTCTTATCAATCCTGAAGGCAGGGTGCTGGGTTTTATGTGAGAGGGTGCCCATGCATGAGCAGAGCCCCTCTGCAGCCTTCAGAACCTTTATTCCGGAGTTGCTTGTGATGCAGCCAAATCATATACTCTTAAGTGCATTATAACCTCACGGTAAATGCTAACTTTGGAATGGCTGCATGAAAACATGTCGTGTTTGGTGTCAAACACCTTGGAATCCTACCTCCCTGCCAGTAACTGGCGGGGGAGGTATGATTCCACCCTACTAGAGGGAGAACCATGACTTCACCAGTACACCCGGTAACCGCTTCACAGACCCTGGCATCACAAAATGGATGATGCCAGCCACAGACACAAGTCTGCCCTCCTGCTGCTGGATGAAACTCTGGCAGGGGAGGCCTGGACAATAGGTTTCCTGTCACAGGGAAGTGTGACCACCTCCCAGACAGACCTTAGTGTATTGGGGCTGGGTGGGTGCACTCCAAGAGTGCTTTGATGTCTGCACTGGGGGTACATTTGGTGTCACTGTGCATAGTCCAGCTCAAACCGGTTGCTGGGGCACTCAGCCCCTGCCCTGGTGCGAAACTTGACAAAGGCCATGGGTGTATCCACCCCTCTGTCCTGACCCTCCCATCGGTGGGTCCCCAGAGTTTGTCCCACCCCTTCCTTGGGTATAAAATAGGAACCCCTGACTACAGGACTTTAGGTTTACCTGGACGAAACTCTGCTACAGAATCCCAGAACTTCTACTATCTACACGACGTTGGATGACTGAAGAATCTCCCTTGAAGTAAAGGAGTTACTCCCCTGCAAAGCAGGCACCAAAGACGCATCTGTCCGGTTTGCAACTACGCAGCTCCTGAAGGACTCCGAAGACTTTGCAACACAGCAGCATTTTGCAGCAACTTCCCATTGACGACATCGAAGATTCCCGACACCATTTGACACCTATGCACCCGGATTCCCTGGGTTAGGTAACACGAGTACTCTGGTGCTCACGTGGGTACTGACCTTAGAACCTTCTAAGTCTGAAAGGGTTTGATCCAAGACCTCTCCTAAGTGTCCTTAAACTCTAAAATTCCAACCGCGAGTTTCCCATAGGATTTTACGGAGCTCACAGCTGTGTTCTTACACTGCACGCGTCCCCCGTGGGTCCCCTGTATCACTACCTTGGGTGGTTCCTTGGGGTCCCAGCGATTCTACGTGCTCTAGGCACTGTGTCTAGTCAAGTCGTGATTCTTATACCACATTCTAAATATATGGTTTGGTCTCCCCCTGGGGCCCATTGTATATTGTGCCATTTACTGTCGTTTTAGAACTGTATTATTGTGTGCCTTGCTCTCTAATCTCATAAAGAGGTTAGTAGAGAGTGTTTAGAAATAAATACATATATTTGATATATATATATATATATATACCATGTGTGGTTCTCCTTTCATTTAGTTATTCAAGAGGTTATAATCTGGTTAGCCAAGCTGCTTTACACTCCTTCAAGACTTAGCCTGAAGGCTGCTCTCCATAGCTACCACTAGGATAGCTTTCAATAAAGGTTGTCTTAAACCTAATCATCGATAAGGGTTGTTTGGACTGGTGCAAGGTGCCCACTATAACTAGTGGACAGCATATACCAGGCCAACTTCTCACACCGTGATGTCACTTCCTTTGATGTCACACATAGTAATGTCACTTACTGTGATGTCAGGCCTGATGATATCACACGCTGTGATGTCACACCCACTCTGCCTAACGTGGTGAGTCCCCCCACTTCTGTTTTTTAGGACTTGAGACCTGACTGTAGGGTAAGGACGTGCATTTTATGTCTCACCTTAGTAATTAGACAAAAATGCTGTTCTCCCCCTCCCCTTGTGCAGTGTAAGATTAGGTTGGGAGGTGGCCCCACAGTGTGAACCCTGTATTTTGAGAATTGTAAGGATCTGTAGTGCAAATGTTAGCAATGCTGGTGCTCATCTTCTGACGTGTGAGAATAAGATGAGTCCATTCTCACCTTTGTGTTTTTAAAGTGACTTTCGCACTTGAGGGAACGCACGGATGCTAAGAACATGAACCATATAGTGAGTCAAACGTATAATATGGTACTTTAAATTTTGGGAGACTGCATATATTTTGCTGAGGCACCCAAGCATCTTGGTAGAGCGCTTTTGAGACTAACTATAAACACTGTATTAAACATTTGAACAATGGTTCTTTTGCTCGGATATGAGTTTATCTTAAATAAATGAAAATACAAGAGGTGTTTGGCAAAACGGGAACAAGTTGGTTTAAAAAAAAAAAAGCTGCGGTCCGGAGAACCTCGACAAAGTGCTTCTGCTCAAAGTCTCTCGAAGTACAAAGTTTTGGCCACTGTTATATACAGTTCATGAGGTAGAACCAATTTTCTACATTCCAAAAAAGCATACAAGTCATAAATCAACAAAGGTGGGAATCTGATAAGGACAGAGATGGCTCTTGACCTTGGGGAGAGCTAGTGTGGGCCAGTGTGTATTTGTCCAGTTGTCCGTCATGAGGAGTGCATGATCACTACATGTGGGGTACATGTTGTGTCATGATTGGTTGATTGTTTCTATCTACATGTGGTATCTAGCTTTGTGGTATTTTGGTGAACGCGAGCCATTGGCCAAACGTGTTTTAATAGGCCCAATTACCTCTGACCTGTTTGTGGTGCAACTACTTATCTGTGGGATCGATCAGAGTTATCCCAGGGCACGCGTTAGTCTTTAGGTTAAGAGAGACCCCACCTGCGACCTGGTATTCGAAAGGTGTGGGTGTGGGTTGTAGAACTTGCCTAACCACGTATTTCTGACTCGGGGTTGACGGGGAGGTCACCATGGGTGAATACGACAGCAGTGATGCGAGTTCATTAGAACTCCTGAAAATAATATGGCAGTCACTGATATCATTTCTATCGACATCCTTAACATTGTGCATACAGTTGTCATAGCATACAGTGACATTGTTCTTACCGGTATTGAAACGGTATAGTTTGCTTAAGTCATAATGCACATAGACATTGTTTTTACTAGCAACGATATTGTCATTTGTGCATGGATTTTGACATAGATTGATCTCGTCCTTGCTGCTGTCCGTGCCACTGTGCGGGTACAGGTTATGACATACATTGACATTACATTGACGGGTATTGGCATGGCCCTGCGGGCATAGGTTATGGCATACATTGATATTGTCTTTATTGGTATTTCCGTTGTCAGGCCTGCACATCATTGGTTTCATTGACATTGTATTCACCCATTCCAACACTCCCCCCTCTAGTTGATTCTTCAAATACTCTATCCTCCTCATGTGTCATGACAGTTACGCTGAAAGTGTGTGTAGTGTCTATTACCTTTTCGCTAGCAATGTGCATACAACCTAATTTGAGGATGGCTTTTTTACAGCAGGAAAGCCCCAATTGTAGGAAACCACTTACAACTACAACAATGAGAATTGGCATAAATGTGGTAAATAGTTTGTATGTCCATAGGCGGATCCACAAAAAGATAATATGCAACCAGTCCTGCTCCGGGGCGCCTCCCTCCTCCTTTATGCCGGCTTGCAGACGATGCAGTTCTTGAATGCCATGGGCTAATGTCCTGTTGTCCATATCTTTTCCGGGAATAAAAGTAAAACCGGAAGCACCAACCATGGCACACACCCCACCCCCCGTAGTGGTCATCAAGTCCAACATGCACCGATGTTGTGTTGCCATGAGACGAATGGCTCTCAATTCCTCCTTGCTCAGTATTGTTGATCATCTTCATAATTTCCCATCTGGTTATTTGTAGCCAGTGGCCCTTCGTTTTTGTTTGAATGGCAAAAAAGGGTATTTACCCTCCTTCATTTACTTGAGCCTCAGTGAACTGTCTGAATTCTTGTGGAATGTCCCTGTACTGAGCTCAGCCAAAATACTGAGCAGTTCTTCTCCTAGCTTGATGCAACAGAGTTGTTTTCTTTTGTAACGGCTGTTGAGACAACTCAGACGGATCTTCTCCAGGGATAGCCAGGGTTGGGGTGTGTATGGTCACGAGGGTGCAGAGGCCTCGCCATCCGGGGACAAGCTGTGTGTAGGCAAGGTCCCCACACTCCCAGTAGTAATCAATCAATGTGGAGGTGCCCCATTGCAGGTCCGGAATATGCATTATTGTGCTACAATTCCCATTGCTGCCCAATGGTATGTTTCATGTGCCTTTGAAACAAAGAGTAGAGCATACATTTCCGCACAATTGTGGGTTGCCCTCTCTCTTCCAACCATGTATACCTATTGAGCTTGCTATCCTGGGGTGCCTATGCTGGCGTTTGACCTCCTCCTTGGGACTCATTCCCCCCTGCGTGATTGAAATGAGCGGCCCTGCGCCAGAATTCCATCTCTGGTGTCCATTTTTTGTTATTGAAGGTGGCCCTAAAGATGTTAAGGGCCAACTGGGACCCCAGATGGAGGTGGGAGCAAACGTGTTTGTGCATTGGTTGGGTGGTTTTGCTACCTCAAGAAATCTCTTTCCTGCAAAGTCCCGGGGCCAAACAGTGTCCTCCCCTATGGTGCCCTTTCTGCGCATCCTGTTTCCTTTGGATTGGGTATCACTTGGCTCAGTGAAAAGATATAGTGCAGTGGGGTTGGTTTCATACTGGATGGTGTTTGTTAGTGTCCGGGGTTCTACTCTTTTTGGTTGTATTTTTGCCCTGACCCTGCATAGGTACAGGTGGGCGAGGGAGGAACTTTGCTTTTTCGGAGGCCATCTGCTGTGATAAGTAAAGCCAGTCTGCTCCTAGGGAATGAGACATCAGTGAACAGACATAAAATTACCTGTTCGTAATTTGTGTGCCTATGTCAGTCATGTGCTGATACCAGGTGTTGTTTATGAGTGTGCTGTGTAGTGCGTGAGGAATACTAGCGTTTGGTTCGGTGTAGGTGTATGTGAGTTGAGAGAGATCTGTGTGCATGCCTTGCTAGAATGTAGAAGTAGAGCTTATGAGATAATGCATACTTTTAGCTCCAGGGGGGCCTGAGAGCGCCCCGGCTAGAGAGAGTGTGTGAAAAAAAATACAAGAACATGTAACTTAGGAATCATTTCATAGCTGTACGGTCGTCTTCAAGGGAGATGTCTGTCATCCAGACCTGTTGTCTGTTGTTTGATGTCTGTTGTCCTGTGTCTGGGCGCCCAGAGGTGTCTTGTCCTGGTGCAGTGCAGAAAAAATGTTTTTAAGGCAACTCTACAAAAGTCAGTTCGGACTTTGCGTTCCTTGAGCGATTGGCCTTGTAAACCAGTCCTGAAAGCTGTGATCGAAGAAATGGCGGACTGCTGTCGTGTTGGTGCACTTGTAGTTCAATCGCACACCTGCAGGATAAGAACTGTGGGCTGTAGGTTAGCTTGGAAAAACTCATTATTAGGCAGTTTTGGAACATTCCTGCGTTTATTTTTAAAGGGTACCCTCTATGGTTTTACTGAGGGGCATTTTTTTCTCTCAAACTGGACAGAGTTGATAACATTTTAGTAGGATGGAGGGATTTTAACCTAATTTTAGTAGTTGCTAGAATTTCGGGGGAAATTGTGACTTGTGACTTTTAAACTTTTTTAATGCTATTAGTAATATGGGTTTTTCCCCGCTCTTCTTGCCACAGCGGTGAGAGTACTCCTCTCTGTGGGCTGCTTTGCATGAAGGTGTGATGTTTTAACCGGTGCAGTAGTGTCCTTTTGATCTGCATGAGAAGCGTGCAATTGTGAGGATAGGCGGATTTTTAATTTTAGGTTATTGGGGATGAGTCCTGGATCAACGCTTGGGTTTTACGTCAGAGAAGTAGACCCAAGCTTCTCTCCCTTCCACCTTGATGGCGGTTGGTGTTGAATATTACCCTGTACGGTCCATCATACTTAGCCTGCTTCCACTTCGTACCAGGTTGCAGATGTAGACTTCTTGCCCTGGCTGTGGTGTTTGGTATGGTAGCTTGGTGTTGAGTTCTCGAGCGCTCCGGTGATGTACTTGTTTAGTCAAAAACTTGGCAGTCCTTGTCAGCTCGGAGAGGTACACATGCATCTCATCCCCCAATGCCTGAGAGCTAGCTTCAGCGATTAATTTGGTCTGGGTCATTTGGATGGGCGTTGCCATTTGTCTGCTTGTCACAATCTGGTGATGTGTGAGGTGATGGTCGCTGCTGGGTATGTTTCTTAATGCAAACAGGGCTAGGGGGAGGCAGTTGAGCCATTTTTCATTGAGACTGAAATGAATTTTACGAATTTTGTTCTTGAGAAAACCATTCAGTCTCTCAACTATCCCGTTGCTTGGTGGGTGAGGCTTAATTGCGTGTGATAGTCAGGAGGGTGCAGATATGATCAAACATGGAGTTGGCAAAGTGTCTGCCGTTACCCGATCGGATGACGTCAGGCACTCCCCATCTCTGTATTACCTCCCTGACTAGGAACGTGGCCACTGCCTTGGATTCACAGTGTATGCAAGGGCCGGCATCGATCCACCTGAAGTAGGGGCAGACCACCACTATCAGGTACCGATAGTTGGCACATCGGTCTATCATATCAACGAAATTGCTATGTAGGGCTTTGAACGACCCTGTAGGTCGAGGAATGGTCGACGCAAAGACCTTCAGCATGGGTTTGGGTGAATATAGTTGAAATACAGTGCAATCGTTGAGGTATATAGTTCTTATTGCGGCCATGTTGGGGATAAACCAGTCACTTTTAAGCTCCACTGCCATGTTATCTTTGACAATGTGCATGGGCAGGTGCAGCTGCGGTAAGGTTATGTCAACTAAACTGCGGGACATAACGGGTTTCCCTGAAGGGGGTTTGTTTGTAAATGAGGTTGTGTGCAGCCCCTGGCCAGCCACCGTTTCTTTTCTTCAGCAGGGGCTGTCTCCTGTAGTTACAATAGATATAAACTTGCCGTCTCCGTGTACGGTTTGTCGTGTGATACTTTGGGCTCCTCATTCGGCTGCAAGGGCAGTACGTGAGCCTCATGAAACCTCCCATATGCTGCTCTCTTCGCCATCTGGTGTGCTAACGCATTTTCACGGTGCACAAAGTCTTTCCCCCCATATGGGCAACACACTTAACCACGACTACGTGTGTTGGTAAAGTTAGCATGTCTATCAGCATTTCCAGGAGATCCAGGTGCATGATTGGGGTGCTGTCTGATTATAGGAACCCTCGTCTCCTCCACCTTATGATGCTTGAGTGCACGGTGGTGGTGACGTATGCAGTGTCAGAGTAGATGGTCACCATCCTCCCGGAGCTGTGGATGAGGACTTCAATTAATGCTGTTAGCTCTGCTGCCAATGCTGTTAGCTCTGCTGCCTGCACGTATAGGTGGGGGAGGAGAGTCCGTTGCACTGTGACTCGTAGGCTGTCTGATTTGTCGTGACTAGAGGCTATCACCACGGCAGCTCACATGTGCCTCACCCCTGTCTCCTGGTCTGTTGTGGAGGAACCATCAATAAACAGCACATCGCTATCAGGAATGGTATCTTCTTCAGCCTGGCTGATCCCTTTGAGGATATGAGCCGCACAATTGTGGATCTCCTCACCCTCCTTAGCCTCGAGCACTAGGAAAGCGTCAGGGTTCACCAAATGGCATAGTATTATTTTTAGCGATGGCCTGGAGAGCATTAGTTTGTACCACGACACCCATTGCGTAGTCAGCGCGCTCTTTCCTTTTTGTATGACTGCAAACACCGAATGCTCTGCATACAAGATCAGAGGTACCCCCATCACAATGGAAGGGATTTTGTAAACAGCAAAGGCTGCAGCGCCCAAGGCCTGTTCCCATGGGAATTGGCCCTGCATGACTGAATCTAACAGTCTGCTGTAATCCAGGGGATACTTTAGGGTTAGGATGGCGGCCATGACTCGTCCGTTACTGTGGCTGAACAGGAAGAACTCCTTCCTAAAGTCGGGCGTACCTTACATAGGGCTTGAGAAATTTCTGCATTTAGTTTGACAAAGGTTTCTTACATCTTGGATTTCCAGACCAGCTCCTTATTGCCAGTTTTGGCCTTTTTCATTGTCCCGAGCAAGGGGACGATGAGCGTGCTATAATCAAAGACCCATTGTCACACAAAATTGCACAGACCTAAGAACTTTTGCATACCCTTCTTTGTCCTGTGTGGCGGCAGGGCCCTGGTGGAATCTGCCCGTTCCAGTGTAATCCGCCAGTCAGATGCTGAAATAAGCTGGCCTAGATAACTAACCTTGTTTTGCACATATTGTACTTTACCTTATTCCACCTTATATCCTCTTGTGGCAAGTGCAGTTAGGAGAGCTATTGTCTCTTGACCACACATCCTCAGAGGGACTGCAGACCTAGATGTTAACAGCATACTGTATGAGGGTGCTGTTCGACTGAAAGTTGGCGAGGTCTTTTCTCAGTATTCTGCTGAAAATACTGGGCGAATCGCAGTATCCTTGTGGCAGTCTCCTGTATAGCAGCTGGACCCCGTGGAAGGTGAATGCTGTGAGGTACTGACAATCAGGGTGCAATAGGATGCTGAAGAATGCATTCTTTATGTCTACCACTGAGAAATAGCAGGCACCTGCCGGTATGCCATTAATATGACAGAGGGGTCCGGTACCACAGGGAATTCTGAGACCACAATGTCATTGAGGGGGCACAGATCCTGCACTAGACGCCAAAAACCTCCCTGGCTCTTTTTGATAGGGAAAATCAGTCTATTGCAGGGAGTAACCCCCCACATGGAGGACCCCACCTGGATCATGGAGGCTATGTCCTTTTCTGCATCTGGAGGAGAGGTCCTGACGCACATGCGGAAGAAGTGCCCCCTCACTCCATGTTATCCTCACTTGGCCCGCAGTGTTGATAAGCCCTACATCGTAGGGCCCCAGGGCCCACAGTTGGTGTGGCACAGAAGCCAAGTCCTTCTCCTGTCATGTAGCGAGCACTGCCAAGCGCACCGGGGCCTCACTCCATATTTCTACCCTAGGATGGATGGGGTTCATGAAGATGATCTCTGGGGCCCCCAGGTAATAGCCGAAAAGGTGGTCATCTGTTATTTACCGTACACTGACGCCGGTTACTGGGAAGATGGCGCATGCCCACATTACATTTGTATGGTCTGTGGCAAGCAGTATATCGTACCTGGGCCGTATCTCAACGACTTCCAAGCAGAACAGGTCTTCCTGCAAGGGTTCCGCATCCACAGTGAGCCTCCAGGCCGACATAAACACGGGTGGCAGTTGCAACTTGTCCTAACTCGGGGGTGTAAGCCACGTGGTGAGTTCAGCACTGGTAAAGGCCGGCAAATTGGTGGGTGTCGCTCTCGCCTGTCCCACCGTGCTCTGTGGGCCTACCAGGGACATGAGCCTGATCGTGGGGACTCCTGGGGTGGAACATGTCATTGTCCCGTCTTTAGAGAAATGGATGGTCATATTTAATTTGCCCATTAGATCTCTGCCCAGGAGGTTAGCAGGTGACAAGGTGTGATACAGCAGTTGCCCCTTCACTCTGCTGCCTCCCACCTCTAGCTCTAAGGGTTTCCGGAAGGGTACCCTTATGAGTGCACTCGAGAATCCTAGTGTGCCCATTCAGTCCCAGGACATTATATAAGACTTTGATGCTTCGGGGTCAATCAGACTGTGAGCAGTATCATTTATCAGGATGGTCACCGTGGGTTACTCGTCGGATCGCTGTGTCATGGACCGCATGGGTCACATGAGCGTTGGGGTGTCTTCCTCGCCAGTTGGGTGCTGGACTGGCAAATTACTTGAGGTTGCAAGAATGGAGGAGGAGATGTCCTGGCCCTGGCTTGGGATTCCCTATACAACTTCCTTGACCCTTGTGACTTCATGCTGTGTCCTTCTTGAATCTCTGAGGCGCTGTTCTCATTAACGCCACCACCTTCTGTGCCGTGATGGCTACAGCTGTTCTGACTGGTGTTGCCTTTCCCCTGTGCAGAGTTTCAGCGGCAACCACATCTCGTTTCGTTCCCTTTCTACTTGCTCTCATCTCTGTTTCTTTCTCTACCTGCTTCCTTTCCCATTTTGTAAGGCATTGCTGCATGTAGGAGAAATCCCAGACAGGGTTTCCTTTCCTGTATCTGATACAATCCTCCACTATTGCCATGTCTTCTGACTCAAATGACCCCTGTGTGCCATAACCGATTAAACTACCTCTCTTCTTTTATCCATTCCGCTAGGAGCTCGCAAAAGGGGCGAGCAAACCTTTCCCCATCTTCTCTGGCTATAATTTCTCTAGAATGAGCTGGCCTACTTCGCGTCTCTGGGATCTGTGAAAGCTACTTTGGTGGCTAGCCTATTTGTCCCAGGCATCTAGTCTGGATGTGTTGGGTGAGTTCTGTGATGTTGGTATCAAATGCTCCCCCCTCAGGTCAGTGAAGTACATGAGTTTTGGTATGGGCGTGCCACACTCAGCAGTGTTTCTCTAGTTTTATGGCCTGCATGTGGTCTAGCGGAGTCTCCATGATGGATTAGGATGCATGTTTGTTTTAAGGTCTTTGCAAATTTTTGATGGTCTTGAGAGGTTTTTTAAATAATCACAATTCTGCTCAAATTATGAGGTTCTGTGTACACGGGGTGGTACCGAAAACCAATTTACTTGATCATGCGCTCGAAAAATACTGATGCAGTAAAAAGAATTGATTAACATGAAACTAGACACAAAAGTATAATGAAATAATACCAACCTATAAAACAAGTGCAATTGTTAGTTCAGAGCAGTACGAGTTGATTTGTAGCAGGAAACTAGCAATCATGAACCTTTGATTTGCATAAGGGTTAATATTACCTAAAGCATAGACTTACTAACATGACATAACATTTAAACATGCAGCATTATTTGCAAACTTTCTAACTCCCAGCGATCCAAGTGGAGAGAAAAAAGGGAACACCTCTCACTTCTTTTAGATGTTACCAGTGTGGAATCGATAGCACTTAGATAAGATTTGTGACCTAAAAATAAGTTTGAGATCTTAGCTCCATATCACAATAAAAGCCTATGCGAACTGACTTGCTTCCGTCCCCAGTAGTCCAAGCTATTGCTTACTGTCACCCAGGGATGAGGCGTATCCTCTGATCCACGACCAGTGGTACGAGCGATCCTTACTAACACCCAGGGAAAGGCGTACCCTGTCGCATGCCCATGGTCAGGCTATCCCTTACTAACACCCAGGAAAGAGGCGTGCCGTGTGCTCCACTCGTAAGGTCAGGTAGCTACCTTTGCCTTCCTCTAGCGTGCTGACTAGGGGAAAAACAAACGTCATCTAGCTTGTCCTAGTTTGTCATACCCCACACGTTGAGACTAGAAACAGATGTAGTTTATTACCCTGTGATGGCTGTCTCCGAACAGACCTCTGCCCCATGGATTCAGCAGAACTTCTACTCAATTATGGCATTTGCAGTGTTTCGCGGAGTATTTTCGTAGGGTTTATTCCTCTGTGTCGGACAGGCCGCCCGAGGACTCGTCTGATCTCCTCCGTGATATCGAGCTGCCCTGCCTCTCTGACATAGATAGGGATGATTTGGATGGTGACATAACGGTTGACGAGGTGGCGGGGGCGATTCGCGCGTTAAACTCGGGTAAGGCCTCTGGACCGAATGGACTGCCGATCGACCTGTACAAACTGTTCCCGGATAGGGTCGCCCCTCACCTGCGCGCCATGTTTTTGGAGGCGCGGGGGGATGGGATCCTTCCGTTGGATCAGCGGCTGGCGTCGATCGTGGTCATACATAAAGAGGGTAAACCCCGAGATAGGTGCGCCTCCTATCGGCCCATTTCACTCCTCAACGCTGAGCCGAAAATTCTGGCCAAACTCCTGGCTACCCGTTTGAGTAGGGTGCTTGGCGATTTGGTCCACCCGGATCAATCTGGCTTCATCCCGCACCGAAACACAGCATTAAACCTTAGGCGTCTTCATGGCGTCATCGCCAGGGCGGGCACGCTGCGTGAACCGGCTATTGTGGCATCTCTTGATGCCACGATGGCCTTTGACACGGTGGAGTGGGCATACTTATGGGCCGTGCTGGCCAAGTTCGGTTTCGGTCGCGGTTTTGTGAGTTGGGTCCGGTTGCTGTACGAGGGGCCACTAGCGAATGTTGTGGTGAATGGTCGGGCATCTACTCCGTTTCAGCTTGGTAGGGGTACTCGGCAGGGTTGCCCCCTGTCGCCTCTGTTGTTCGCCCTCGCCCTTGAACCGTTGGCTGCGTGGATACGTTGGCACCCGGATATACGGGGCCTTCGGTGGTCGCCTGATCACGAGGACCGTATTTCGCTTTATGCCGATGATATCCTACTGTATCTTGCCTCACCTAAGAAGTCACTTATAGTGGTCTGTGACGTACTCGCATCGTTCGGTAGGAACTCGGGGCTTGTGATTAATTGGGGCAAATCGTACTTGTACGTTCTTAGTGGCGAGGTCCCACCGATCCCTAGAACATGTTCGATACAGGTTGCCCAGCAGGGTTTCGTGTATTTGGGGATTTTTATATCCATGGATCCTGCTGTGCGCTATGAGAGGAATCTGCTCCCCCCCTTGGCGCGCTTGAGGCGAGATGTTGAAGGTTGGCGGAGGCTGCCGCTCTCCCTTGTTGGGCGTGCGGCCCTGTTCAAAATGATGTCTCTTCCCCGCTTCCTCTATGCCCTCCAGAACACCTTGGACTGGGTACCGGCCAAATACTTTCGGGAGGTCGAAGGCCTCCAACGGACGTTGCTGTGGGATGGGCGGCCGCGAATAGCTATTTCAAAGTTGACGCTCCCATGGTACGATGGGGGCATTGCGCTCCCAGACATCCGACGGTACTATTGGGCCACGCAGCTGAGCGCGATAAACCATGGGTTTTATGGCCCTGCCCTCAGCCCTGGGTATGCCCTGGATAGGTGGCTGCTGCGTGGCGGCAACTACTACAGGGCGTTGTATTCGCGGTCCTTAGACTCGTCCCTCACGGGGCCCACAGGTGTGGCGGTGCGTGTATGGAAGATGGCGACTGATTCGTTGGGCTGGAAGGATAGGCTCACCCTCGCTACCCCATTGTTTGAATCGGAAAGATTGGGAAGACTCTGGCATACGAAGGGCTTTGATAAGTGGGACCTGATAGGTATATCCAAGGTGGGAGATGTGCTGCATAAGGGGAGGGTGAAGTCCTTCGAGGAGTTGCAGACTGAGTATGAGCTAGGGCCCTCAGAGTATTTCAGGTATATCCAGCTGCGTCACGCCCTCCGATCAGTCCTCGTGGAGGGTGAGAAGGTGCCGGAGTCCTCTCCCCTTGAGGACCGAGTCCTTGATGGTCATATGCCCGAGAGCACGATCTCGCTCATATATAAGAAGTTGATTAACGTCCGGGCAGGTATGCTTTTGGGGCTGAGAGAACAGTGGACTAGGGATGGCCTTGAGTTGGATAATGAGGACTGGCAGTCAGCGGTTTCTTCTCCTAAGGAGGTTGCGATCCCGTCGCGTCTGAGGCTGGTGCAGCTTAAAATACTGCACCGGGTGTATGTGACGGGGCCAAGGCTGGTCCACATGGGATTCTCGGAGGACGGCCTGTGCAGAAGGGGATGTGGTATGGTGGGTACTTTCCTGCACATCATTTGGGAATGTGGTGTCATTGTGGAGTTCTGGAGGAGAGTCCATGCAGTTATGGGGGAGGTGACGGGCACTGCGGTACAGCCGGAGGCGCGGTGTTGCCTCCTGAACGTCTGGGGGCCCACTGACCTCGATGAGGCGCAGACCCAATGGGTGACTCTGGGTAACATGGTAGCTAAAAGGGATATCGCGCGATTGTGGGGCTCCTCGGGACCCCCTACACTGACCGCGTGGAAGGAGAACATGGACTGGAGCATGTTTAGGGAGAAGACGGTCTACTGCTCTAGAGGTCGCCCCCGGAAGTGGCATGCCATCTGGGGGCGGTGGAACCAATACAGGGGGGGAATATGTCTTGCCCCGGATCTGGAACCTCCCGAGGAACAGCTTTCCCCCTGACCTACTTTCCAGCACAGTTTGGTTTTAGGAACCGTTTTGGGCCTCTGCTGTCCCCCTTCTTCCTCCGTACACAGTCTTGTAACTAGTAGATGAGTGGGGTCCGGCCTCCCCTGGGGGCTTTCGCCATGGGCTTTCAATGTCCTTGCCTTGCTGGGGTTTGTTGTGAGTTTTTTCTGTGTTTATTTAAAATTGGACCTTTGCATTACTCTTTGAACTGTATTGGGGACACATCACTGTATCTAACTCTCAATGCTGCCGAACCTTCGGGCTGTCGGCTGAATAGCTGTGTCCTGAATTTCGAAATAAAGGTTTTCAAAAAAAAAAAAAAATTATGGCATTTGCTCACCAATCTTTTTGCACAGAATCGGGTCCTTCCTTCGACAGCAGTCGGGCTCAATGAGCCAATACCCCCTGGCTGGCTCGCCAAAATGTTGCTCGGATATGAGTTTACCTTAAATACATGAAAAGACAAGAGGTGTTGGGCAAAACAGGAGCAAATTGGTTTGTTTAAACACTGTGGCCGGGAGAGCCTCGTCAGAGTGCCTCTGCTCAAAGTCTCTCGATGTGCCAAGTCTTGGCCTCTATTATATACAGTTCATGAGGTACAAAAAAGCAATATTCTACATTCCAAACAAGCATCTCAGTCATTATTTTACAAATGCAGGCATCTGATAAGGACACAGATGGCTCCTCACCTCGGGGAGACCTAGTTTGGGTCAGTGTGTAGGTGTGCAGATGCCCGGCATGAGGAGCACGTGATCACTATGTGTGGAGTGCATGTTGTGTCCTGATCGGTTGAGTGTTTCTATCTACATGTGTTATCTAGCTTTGTGGTATTTTGGGGAAAGCGAGCCCTTGGCCAAACGTGTTTTATTGGCGCCAATTTCCTCTGACCTGTTTGTGGTGCAATTATCTATCTGTGGGATCGATCAGGGTTTTCCTTGGGTACGCGTTTGTCTTTAGGTTAAGAGGGACCCCACCTGTGACCTGATATTCGATAGGAGTGTGTCATAGGACTTGTCTAACCACATATCTCTGACTCAAGGTTGATGGGGAGGTCACCTTGGGTAATCCGACAGCAATGATACAAGCTCATTGGAACTCCTGAAAATAATTTGGCAGTCTCTGGTATCATTTCTATCTACATCCTTAACATTGTATATACAGTTGCCGTAGCATATATTGACATTGTTCTTACTGGTATTGACACTGTTAAGTTTGCAAAAGTCATAACATACATCACCGTTGTTTTTACTAGCAACAGTATTGTCATTTGTGCAAGGATTATGACATACATTGATCTCGTCCTTGCTGTCGTCGGCGCCATTGTGCAGGTACTGGTTATGGCATACATTGATATTACATTAACTGTTATTGCAGGGCTTAATTTGTGCCGGTGCTTTCCGGTGCTTAGCACCAGCACTTACTTGACAGGGCCGGGTCTACACTCGGCTGCACTGCGTGCACCAGGCGCACGTCACATTTTTCAATTTAACTTAAACTTACACTACTGTGTGTCTATACTTACTGTCAGACTTTCGTTCCGTGCCTCATCGTGTTTACGCATTGCATGCATCTCCCGAGGAGTGAGTGAGTCAGTCACAGAGTCACACATACTGTAGTTTGTATTATTATTCAAATATAAACGGTGTTGATCACATGATGTCATGATGGCGGCATCGTCGCACTGTGTACCGTGCCGCGGAGGCCTTAACCATATACTTGCTGCTGTGGGCAGGCCGGAGGAGGACACTGGTTCGGGCGTTTTTTGGGCTGGATTTTGGTTAGGGGCTGTGCGACAACGTGCCAGATTTTTTTACACATTGGCACGCCCCAGCATAACCACCGCAGCGCGCAACAGGCAGCTGAGCTCACTCACCATGATGAGTCATCGCCTTCAAGTTGGCCCCGGCGCCCATGGCGCCCGACCCGACGACCTTGGTGGCGCGGTTGAATTGAGGGCATCGATCAGCCAGTACTAGACTACTAGTAGTACTGTGTCTGGTACAATTAAGCAGCAGCAGGCCAGCAGTAGTTGCACCCGTTCGGACCAGGCCTAATCACAGCCGGCTGTGTCAGAGTCCCTGCCGGCCAGCCCACCACAGCAGGAAACGGTTAAGACTGAGGTTAACTTAAGTAGTTATGACACCGACACAGTATCCTGTTTACTGTTGTTAATTGCACAATTGTCACTTTTCCTCATGTAACGTAACGTTTGCTCTTGTATTATGCACACTTGTAATTTTCTCCTCATGAAACGTTATTGTTACTATTGTGAAGCGCTCTGACACCTTCGGGTAGAGCCCGCGCTATATAAAAACGCATAAATAAAATAAATGTAGTGTGTGTTTTGTTGTCCACAAGTCCTCTTCGGGAAGCCTCTCCAAGCACACAAGCCTCCAGCGAGCCTTTCATAGCCAGCAGCGTGTTCGGCGCCCAGAAGCGGGGGCATTTAATGTGTAGGAGCTACCGGCCACCTAGCACTCTAAAGGGACCGCATCACATGGAAAGTGCAGAAGGACATTTAGCCAGTCAACATACAGGGAGATTGGAATCTCTCTCATAGAGGTCACTCTGATTGTGTGTAACAACGTGCTCGTGCTTCGTGACGTAAATGCAGTTCAAATGTCTCCTGAGTAACTGTTGGTGTTTTGAGGACAGTAAGCAGAGCGAAAAAAGGGGTACATGCTCATACAATGCAGGTCGTCTAATGCTTAAATGCAATTTGCGACCACTCTCTTGTTTTATTTAGTTATGTATTTATTGTTCAAATGTTAAACCTTTTTTTCTCTCCCCCCGAGGCTGCATAGAAAAATGTCAGAAAAAGACATATGCAGCAAAAGTGTTTCCTCTTTTTTTGGATCCATTTCGCAGCGGAACGAATGAAGGAAGGCAGAGGAAAGAAAAGTCACGGTTTTAAACAAGTGACCTGGAGCACGACAAAAAGGTAGAGAATACGAGAAAGAGAGGGGGGCGACTGCTCGCAGCGGAGCAGGAGAAGTGAACACTGTCCTTGACTTCTCTGGGCAAGAAGGAAACTACAACCCTTTTCCTTCTGTGCCCACCCGTCCTTGAACAGCCACGAACGGCCGGGCTATTTCGGCCGTCCTGGGACGCATATCTAAAATAATTAAGTAGGGGAACGGACTGTATTAAATGAAAGAAGTAGGGGCACGCCGTGCCCTGCTGATCCCGCCCACTTCGACCACTGGATGCCAGTAACCCTAAAGTGAAAAACTTCACCGTTATTCATATTTTCCCCCCTCTATAGTTTTTTGTTTTATATGGCCCTCCCTAATCATCTGACCCTGCTCCCAACATATACGCAGGGGAGAGGAGCATTGAGGGAGCTATATGTCATATGTAAAAAGAAAAACTTAAAAACTGGGCCTCTTTACTCCCACTGAACAACCCTCAAGATACCCCCTCCTACCCCAAATTAAACACGCATAGCCAATAGTCTCTCTTCTGGGACCTTATAAGTATTTAGTTATGCAACACAATATCCTTGGTGCAACAACATCAACGGTTGCATGGCTAAGCACTTATAGGGTCCCAAAGGAGAGACCTATTGGCTATGCCAATGCTTGTTTACTTGAGCCAGGATTTCTCCAGGGCATCCGCATAGGTCCCAGTAGTGCGTTCTACCTCGTGGGTGTGGCATTGGGGGGCGTCACAAGTGCTAATCTTTTAAGTGAAGGTCACTGAAGCGTCTGGGACAGCTTGCAATGGAGCTAGAAGGTGAAAAAATGGGTAGGCCTGGCTTACAAGCCACAGCTTCCAAGGGCCAGGCTTTCTGCTGCAGTAGCTTCTGTTAGTTTTCCACCTTGTCTAGCTAGTGGAGCCCAGAGAGAAATAATGCGGTCACTGGGCAGTGCTAGAAGTCCTACCGGAAGTCCAGCCATCAGCTTGTGTGTACTGCTGCTGGTGATTATGATGAGCCTTAGTAGGCAGTAGATCGGACACACACACTTTTGTCTTTGGCCGTCCTAGGGTTCAAGTTCCTAACCTAAACCAATACCAATCCGCACAATGTGATTTTTCAATAGGGGAGGGGCGGGGGCCTGCCGCAGTACGGACCTGCCTGCCGCTACTGTATGTAGAGAGACGACTCGAGTAGAGAGAAAGCCAAGGCCCTGCTCGGCGTGTACGCACAGCTGCTTTGTTGTCCAAACATGGCACGCATCAGCCGCGGCCATGCAGGATGAATTGGGTTCAAAATCACAGCACTGCACAACATAAGCCTTTTATCTCACTTGTAAGAGATCTTGATTCTTAAAATATTTAGTTCCTCAAAAGAGTTGACGCTGTTGGTAATTAAAGCCTAGACTTAGGGTGTTTCCAATAAAAGCTTATTTCTCAAAGTGGTACACCAAAGAGAACAGTGATGGTGTGTGCTATTAGAATATGGGAGGGATGGGATGGAACAACCTGGGAGGAATGGAAGGAATGGAAGGATGGAAGCGACTACCTGCTTTATGCTGTTTTGTGAAGGAAAAACACCTGTCCTTGTTCATGTCCCATGGTGCTATGAGCCATAAAGAAGCTTTTGCCTTATCCAGTAGGATCGGAATAGCTTGAGGTTATCTCTCAGTAGCAGCCTACACCTGGTCGAAATTCAGGCCTCACCTGAATGTTCTTATGGTGTTGCTATATTTTGAGATTCTTTTAGATTTTTACCAAATTTCAGATATAAGCTGGGGTAATTGTTTGACAATAATGCTTTTCCTTATTGTTTTATTAGACATATTGTATGGCTTTTATTCAAGATGATAGTAGAGTTGCTAGTTACAATTTAGTTAACAGTCTCCATTGTTACCATAAAGCATTTTACACTGAAAAATATCTGATGCTATCCAAACGCCTGATCTACTTTTGTGACTTACATTTTTTTGCCATGTTTATAAAGTACTTCCCAAAATAGTGTTGACATTGGTTGCTTAAGACTGCACTCTGTCTTGACTCTTCACTTCTCGGGCCGTTCCCCACAATATGCAGTTTGGTTTCACTTTCTGGTGGTCTCTCACTTGGCCTGTATACTAAATGATTGTGAACACTCCTGAAACATGATGCAATGACTTAAAAAGGGTCAAACATAAACTGGTAAAAGGATTCAACACCATAGCCAAATGTTCTCAGCATGTGTCTGATCACTCCAAGACTGTGAACTCTGTGCTGTAAAATGGAGATCTGCAATCCTGCAGCTAAAATCTAGTAACTTCGGATGAGCAGCTCCGTATCCCATAGGATAGCACTTTGTTAAAGTGTGCAGGTTGCAGTCTGATCCATGGAATCATGAAAGTTGGTGGATGGAGGGAAGTGTTCTCACGAGGAAGAGTTCATACTCAGCTTACCTATATTTATAGATGTTGGAACTTCATGCAGCCCTATTTTGGGCTTTGGTGGGGGGAGAAGAGTGCTTCCAGCCGGGTGCCTTATTTGCTTTGCAGAACTTTTTATGCTTGTTGATGGCTTCCACACAGTGGTCGAAGTGGGCGGGATCGGAAGGGCACGGTGTGCCCCTACTTCTTTTATTAAAAGGATTCTGTTCCCCTACTTTTTCTTTTGAAAACTGTGTCCCAGGACGGCAGAAATAGTAAAGGCCTTCAGATAAGGCTCAGCTTGCTTTCGTGGACGTTCGGGGAGGGCAGAGAAGGAAAAGGACTCGGTCTCTTCATTACTGCCCTGAGAAGACATGGACAATGTCCTCTTTGCTGGCAGCTGCCCCCCCCCCTTCCTAATATTCCCTCTCTTTCTGTCTTGCTCCTCACTTACTGAAAACCGTGACTTGAAAACACGGTTCACAACATTTTTTTCATTCTTTCATTTAGTTGCTTCCCTGTGAAATGGATCCAAAAAAGAAAAACACTCTTGTGGGAAATGCCCTTTTTCTGACAATTTTCTATTCCAAAGTGCAGCCCCGGGAGGGAGAGAAATAAAAGGTTTTAAATATGAAAAATAAATACATAACTAAATAAAGCAAGACCGAGGGTTGCAAAATGGCCAGATTGGTTTTATTCACATCCAAAAACTTTAGCCTCACTTTACAGACTTGCATTGAAGCGCTACTTTTGTTTTTTCGTCTTTCTGTGAACAGCATTGTTGTCCCCAGGTGGGAAAGTGCACCATTCCTGGAGGTACTGCAATACCTGGTTGATGGGTGTTTTGGAAAACAAAATGTGTACAATGGCTCTGTGTTTATGGATGTGGTCTTTTTAAACCATACTGCTCATGTTTTGCAAGGATATAAGCAATGGACAGTGAAACGGTTCCCTTCAGGGCCCTGTAGTCATCTTCTTAAGTTTTCAGGTAAAACCGCTTGCTGATTTCTGAATAGTGAGTGAGAGATCGTTAAGGTAACCATGTTTTTTCTGCTTACATTTCACATGCTTTACTTAATCTTGCATTAAATGCACTTTTGGTTTAATCTTTTTCAAAATGTTCACAGGGCAGGGGAACCTCCTCTCAAAACCTTACTATGAGGAAGGCTCCCTTGCTGAAATTCAGATCGATTGAGTATTACATCTGACTTACAGCAGTGCCAGTTGAAGATGTGGGAGGAGCTAACAAAGTGGGTGGAGCCAGTGGACAAATTGGGTGGAGCCGAAGAAAAGTAGGTGTGGCCTCCCCAAAAAAATTTGAGCACCTGCACTTCATATTTTACAAATTAAGCACTGAGTTATTGGCATGTTCATGTGGGCACAGGTTATGGCATACATTGATATTGCCTTTATTGGTATTGCCGTTATCAGGCCTGCACATATCTTGGTCTGCATTGACATCATATTCACCCATTCCAACACTTCCAAAGTGTTTCCTACGGATAAGATTTCAAGGTGCCCTCATTCATGGCCTGCAGAAAATTGGTAGTGTTGGTGCTGCTGAAATCAGGTGCGAGCCTTTTAGTCCTATATTACAATGGTCCGGTTTGTCTTTAGTACAGCTTATCTCTGCTACTAATGTTCTCATCGGCACTCCAACCTTTTACGATTTTTGTAAGTCGGAGCAAAATTGTGCAGTCTGGTTGATTTCAGGACATGCCTGCCTTGTAGATTGAATACCAACTGTAGCACGCATGCTTGGTTAGAGGTGGGCAGTGCCAACCATGCCTTACAACAGACTTACCGCAGTCTGCGTGGTTTCGCTCGTGCCCTGGTACACCATCAGTGGCTCTAGGCGTATGTGTCTGCTGGATAGTAGTGCATAGAGGTGGGCGAGCCAAGGTAGGCTCCGGCTAGTGGAATGGCTCTGGTTTGGGATGTGGCTCGGGTTCCTCTGTGAGGCCCAATGGAAAAACGAGCCAGGCCACTGCCCTCTCTCCTTTCTCCATTATGCTGCTCGGTAAAAGAAAAACAAGCGGCAAACTGAATAACAAAAGTGAGCTGCTGTAATACTGTTTAAACACGAATGTGGGTTTTTCACCATGGAAGTTGGAGTTTTTATTGAATACCGAACTCGAAAGTGAAAGTAGCAGACATGGTGAGGTTGTGAAGGATGGGCTCGTTGTTTGGCTCCACGGGCCTAGCCAGATGCATGGCTCAGTTCTCCCTTTGAATTTGGTGGCTTGTGTTTGTGAGCGCTGCACCAAGGTCTGAAGAGCTTGAAAGTTAGTGCCTTTTCAATCCACAAAGCAGCCCCACAAATGTAAAGTTTGAGGTGTGAAAGATGTACAAACTATAGTATTGATTATTTATGTAGCACATTCCAATAATTGAATTTTCCCTTATTGCAAAAATAATCATGGGCTTCCCTATCAATAGTGCAGTGGTACCGGGGCCCAGAGTTTGAGAGGCCCACTGCACCCCAAAGGAAGTTGGGGACCTTACTCGCATTAGGGCCCATGTCACCTTTGAGACACGGCAGTGGTACCGAAACAGGCATTGTTGCAAAGCATACAAAAATCTGCTCTTGATGACAAGAACGTTTGTTGGTTAATAAAAAATATTTTCGAACACTGTCAAAAGAAAAAACTTTTCATTTCTTACATTTTAAAAGAATCAGTACCAGGACCAAAATTCTGTCTGAAGCACTCGGCGCCGCTGCCCAAATGTCAGGGCTGAGAAATACCATAATGTTGATTTTACCTCATGCTTCTCTCTCCCGCCTCGTACTCTCCCTGCCCCCTATCTGTTGCCTGTTCCTTTTCATCCTCGCTTTTGCATGTCAACGTTTTTCTGTCTCCCTTCTCGTTTCTCCCTTAGCTCCCTTTCTCCATATTTGTCTGTCTCAAAGACTGGTGATTAAATATAAGTACCAGTCCCCAAAAAGAGTGCCGATGGGCCCCACTTGCAGCCACCGGCTGAAATTAAGCATGGACTTTATTTACTTAAGTTTGTGATTATTATTGCATTGGCTGCTTGAGCGAAGTATCCCATTTTGAAGGGAAAAAATCGTGGTACTGTAAATTCAAAAATCTGATATTTTCACTAAAGTGGAAAATCAATCTACAGAGTACGCAACTTTTCATTTTTTTAAATTTAATTTTCCATTTCATGCCCATTTGTAGCTGTGTCAGATCCAGACTTCTTTAACTGAAATATCCATTACTTCGAAGCTCCCTCCCCTCCAGGGTGCTGTTGGAACAGAGTGAGCTCCTTTTTCCTTTCACAACGAAGGTCTATGACATTATTAAACAATTTTGGGCTGATTTTGATTGACGTTAATGGGAAGATATGTCCTTCTGGCGGTTAATACTGTTCCAGCGTCATGACCCCTTTCATTCATGTCAAACAGTACTTCTTTCTCACAGCAGTGTGAATATTTTAAGTAGACGTGGATCAGCTTTACCGCTTCTCCTAAATGCACAGTTCATGCTTTCAGGTAGTTGATGAGTGCCCATTTTGTACATATTTCTTAAATTTAATTTTGATTTCCCATCCAGTTTAACAGATCGCCTGTTTCATTTTTGACTTTGAAAGGATTGTTTCTGGGTCTTTTATTGTGCAATCCAAGAGAAAGTGGAGTAGAGTAAAATTGTGCCTTTTAAACTTATATAAGGGTATTACTTTTTCAGCTCTTAAATACCTCCGTTGTTTTGTGCAGCTTGCTGTGGGTTTTTTTGTAACACAGACAGTACTACTCAAACAATAGCTTTTCAGAAAGCAAAGGGGGTGTTCCCACAACATAGTAAGCAGTCATCTAGGTTTGATTCTGGGTGCTAGCCCCAACATGGCCCCTCCTCACTGAAAAAGGAAAGTATGTTGTGCTCCATCTGGGGGGTGGTTCGCCTGCCAGACTTACGGAAGGGGGCTAACACTAAATGTCGGGGTGGCTAAAGGAGTTGGGTACTAATTAGGATAAGGGCACTCGTATCAGGTAGGATTGAAGGAAAGTCCCAGGAATGTGGTAAAGCACGTGGGTGGTGCAATCTGGGTCCTAAAGGGTAAACTGAAGTTATGGATATTACGCACAATTGATAAAGCGCGACATTCTCCTGACAAGTATCTTGGCGCTATGAAATCTTTCAGGGTGATAAATGAAAGGTTAGTACACAGGTATAAAAAAAATGGAACCACAGGTAGCTTTTCTAGCAGGGTGCTGGGTAGGAGAAAGGGTAAAGTAATGAAATCTTAGTTGAGCACTTGGAATCCCTTGGATTGGGTCATCAGTAAATCCTTCAAGCAACACATTCTTTCAGTAGGTCGAGTAAGACCTTCCTCACTGTGGATCAGTGTTTATGGGGCCCCACTAAGTATGACAAGATCGCTTCACTATAATCCTTCCACCATGGAGGTCACTTCAGTCCACCGGATGCCTCCGGGGAGGGATTCGGTCACATTTCCCCACAAAAACTTCCCCCGCACAAAGCAGGTAGAACTGTTCTCAGTGTGCTGATTTCCTTGTATTGTGCAACAATCGGCCTCCCCCCTTTAAAGTAACAGCTCCTCTTGGTTAAAGGCTCGCTCCAAGGCAGATGATCTGCAGGGTGTCTCAGAACAGCATACTCCTGCCAATGGTGAAGCGACTGGAATACAGGACATCAGCCCATCAAAAGAAAGGGGTATTCTCAATGACCCAATTGAATCTTCTTCTATAGTCAATTCTTCAAGAAATGTTGGGATTACTCCCTGACACTCCATAGTTCAGTAAGATCCCAGGATAGTTTCCAAGAACCATCACAACCTGCTGCTACTTCACACCCTCAGTTTAAAACACAAACTTGCAACCTCCATTGCCAAATATAGCTGTGATGTGGAAGTCCTATATAGTAGGCCTGCCGGTGAACCCTGCTCCGTTTGCAGTGTTTGCAAAGTTTTCCACACTCCGCGGAGCGGGCAGAGTTCAGAAAAACTCACTGAGCAGAGTTTCTTCCTCACTCGCCACTGTTAAGTTGGTGTGCGAGGAAAATCCAACGCTAGACCACCTCCCAGCGAGATTTCTCAAAGCGGGCGGTCGTGACCGCTTGCGTTCAGAAACCATCTGTTTGCATTGAGGAAGCTACCGCTCGAGTAGAAAATCTATTTGAGCGGCAGAAAGAAGCAGCACTCCACATGGTGCCATTCGCGCTGATTTTCTAACGCTGGCCAAACAACTGGTGCTAAAAATCTGTGTGAACGGTGCGACCTAACTCACTCTGGTGCTTGTGGAACTCCACCTAGTGTGACAGAGTTAGCTGCGATGTGAAAGCCCTCCAGGGTATCTTTGGCATTAACATTGGGCTTCGGGCTTCTCTTATAGTTATTCCCTAAACAAACGCATGCCACCCTGTTTGGACCAAGAGTGTGCAATAAGAATCTAAAAGGGTCTAGCGGACCTAACGATATTTTGCTTTTGTAAATCGGCCACTACGTCAAAAAGTTATGGATGAAAATGTTGTGACAAATGGCAGTTTTTCCTTACTCGTTTTCAATATTTATTTATTTCAGCAGTTAGTTTCTTTGGGAAAACCGTGAGGAATAATCTACACTTATGACCCTTTGCTGAATACCCATGGGTTTCACACTGATTTCCACCACAAACTAGAAGTAGGCTGAGAGCGCGAAAAATGGACAACCTCTTTGAAAAATGCCAAATCTGTGTTAAAAAAAAGTCTGTATTTTTTTATTCGGCTCTGCATGTTGCTGGAAGATGGTGACTTCAGCACAACAAACAGTTAATTGATGCATTTTTTTAGGAAAAATAAAAAACAGACACTACTATCCGGAGCACTTTTCTTGTATTTTGCCCTAAAAAGTCCAAATGTATCTTTATTTTTCTTATTTTCTCGGTTCCTCCAGGGGAATCCACAAACCCTAGGTACCTTTAGAATCCTCAGGATGTTGGAAAAAGGACACAATTTTGACTTGGACTGGGAGTAGGGGAGAAGGCCCAGCAGTCCAGCAGTTAGGGGTTTTTGGAGCCCCTGTTCGGAACAGCTTTGAATTTTTGATCCAGTTTCAGCTCTTCCATGCCCTCTTTGGCCAGGTCACTGTCAGTGCAGTCACACTTGTCCAGATTCTTAAAGTATTTACATCAAATATTCATGGATAGTGACCTGTGTGTTCAATATTGTAACACAGCACCAGTTCACTAATATTACTGCAAATAATCTCTATGACATCCTATACTCAGCTGGTTAGGGGCGGAGCGTGCTGTCTCAGAGGAGCAGGGGGAGGAGGGGTGATCTGTCTCTTAAGTGCGCATGATGGTTTGGCTGGCCGTCTTGGGCCGGCCAAACCATTGTGCGCACTTGGCATGTTCTCCACTGGGCTGTAATGCACAGCCTGGGTGGAGAACATGCCCAGGCTCCCAGTCTCCATCTGAGCGCCAAACCATTGTGCTCAGACCAATCACGGCGCTGCTAGCAGCAGCGTTGTGATTGGCTAGGGGTGTCTGGAAGCCTGAGTGCTTCCTGTTCCTAGACTCCTGGAAGCAGGTAAAGACCAATACGCAGCGGCTAGCATGCAAGCAAGTGCATTTTTTTTTCCACCGCTTTTAATAGCAGACGTCCTGTTTTGATCTAAAAAACTGTTTTACGGAGGTTGCATGAAACAAACACATTTTGCTGCAAAATGTCTGTAATACATTTTTATACATCAACCACTTTAAATATAAATTAAAGGAAAATGGTCAGTTTAACATAACATAATAGGTGTATTTGTAAAGCGCACAATTACCCGTAGGTGTCCCAGTGCTGAATAACAGATGTTTATTGTTACCCAACTCAATGGTACTCATTTTATCGACCTCAGATGGATGAAAGACTGAGTGGACCCGCTGGGATTTGAACCTGTGACCATGAGGTCGAACACAGGCCCCTGCAGTGGCTGCTTTAGTCCACAAAGCCACCAGACCCGGCTTCAAGGTCATCAGGGCAAGACTTTATACAGAACACAGCTGGCTGTATCAGGGGCCACCTCTGCAAGGCTGGGGCCCTGGCCCAGAGCCCACTTTGCCCATGCCTTAGAACGTCTCTGCTTTGTACCCGTGAAAAGAGGATCAGAGTTGAATACAATCAATATTGATTTTCGTGTACACTGTAATCAATAAATGCTCTGATGTACCTGCACAACCACAGCTTTGAAAGTGAGCTGATTCAGTTCCATTGTGTCGCCTGCTTCATTGTTTTCTTAAATGTGCTATGTTTTTACATTAATGGCTGCCTTAACACCTCATAATTAATAGCTGGATGCTCGTTTGATCTATCCGTGTGACTAAGTGAACCATTCTCTTTCAGCAACGAGCTTGTGAAAAAGAAGGCGAAGCGGAAAAGAACCCTGGGCAGCAGCCGAGCGGAAGAGGAAACACCTTCGAAAATTAAAAAGAAAAAGGCCAAGCGCGGCCCCGAGGAGTCCGCGGCGCCGCTAGACACAGGCCTCTCCCTGGCCGAAGATGAGGAGCTGGTGCTACACCTGCTCGCGGGCAGAAGCTAATTATTTCCCCTTCACATTTTTTTCTAGGTCATCTTGGCTGTTAGGGCAACAGCCTTCAAAAATCAATGTGGCGTAATAGCAGGTGGGCAGCGGCGGACGTAGATAAATGTGCGCCGTACACAATGGACCTGCCTCAAAGCTGCCCCCAGGGAGAGCGCGCAGTGATATTTCTCCCCTTGTCTGCGCATGCTTGCCTGGTGTCAAGTATCTAGCAGGAAGTGCCGGGGCGGAAACACCAAGACAGCGGGTGCTTTCAACCAGTCGTGGAGAATCTGCAGAAAAAATATAAGCCCCCCCCCCCCCCCCTATCGTTTTAAAATTATCATGTTCGTCTTTTATTATGACATTTAATTTCAAGAGTTTGCAATTGTGACGAAAATAGCAGTTTCACACTAAGGTACAGTTTCGGATTATCACAAAAGTTTCATTCTGTACAGTAGTTATGCATCTGCTCTGATTGTGTTTTTCAATGTGACTTTTCTATGCCCTTGCTTCTATCTAATAATAAAGTTGAATGTCTCGAAGTCATTTGATGCGTTAATTGTATTGTCATTTGCTGATAAAGCAAGATTTTCAATACATCGCTTTTCTATATGTCAGCATCTTCAAGCAGTGATGTATAGAGACCAGGGCTCCGCTGACCTATTGAATCTCATACATTTTCTGCATTGTAATGATATCATGTGCCTTTTTACATTAAACTCTGCCTGGCTCCTGCATAATTAGTTGAACACCGGTGAGCTGTTTGATGTGCTCCATTCCAGAATGGTTTTCGTGAGCCTTCCTTATGCTGGCAATAATGCCTGCATCAAGAAGTCCTAAAAAAGAATCCTGTTCTGCCCATACCTTAGCGCTAAATACGATTCATAAAACTGTCAGACTCCCCAAAATCAAATAAACCGTCCTACATCCTCCTGACCAGCTCGCAGGGACCGCACTCTAAACCTCTGCTTCAGCCTGCTCCTCTCTGCATGTAGGAAGTGCTAATCAGTGGTGGATGTTGAACTCAAAGTGGTGCACGCAATAGTTGCGTCCGCACTCGGGGCGGAATCTCTGCGACTCCGCGCGAACGTAAAAATACTACTTGTAAATGCCCTTTGTAAATACCTAAAGTAGTAAACTTAGACTTTCGGTATGAGTATAGACCAAAAGTCTGAGTTTACTTTTGTGAATCGGGCCTTAGCCTTTTTTTGGGAACAGGGATGGTCAGCTGGGATACTCAGGAAAGAAGCCTGGATAAAGGGAGGGAAGGGGGCCTGTAAAGACACTCTGTGAGAACAAGAAGTGGCATTTCTTTAAGTAGGAGTTAAGCTGCGAGTCGGCCAGAAAAGGGAGTTAGGATGACAGGAAAGTGCTAGGAAGTGGAGCAGAAGGAGGAATCAAAGCAAAAACACATACAATGTTTGCTTTTCAGGTGTTTCCAAACAGTACAAGTGTTCGACATAGAAGTATTTCCTCAAGTATGTCATTGAGTGTATATTGTGTATCCATGTCATAGTCTCTGTGGTGGCAGTACAGGACTGTCATACTTACTGTACCTAGTGTTTACGGGGTCCAGCATGGATCAATGTCCAGGCAGCCTCAGTAGAGAAGAAGGATGTGCTGCTTTCTGACCCTGTCTCCCTCATACACAGTGGTCAGAACTGCCTCGCATAATGTGGACATTGGGTGCAAGAAGCGTTTAAAGGAGTGTTTCCAGCAGCACAGGCTAGCCCTTGAGTCCTTACCTTACGACCAACTGAGGAGGCAACAATGGCAGCATAGCACAGAAGAATAGAGTGCCAGTAGCCCATACAGCACAGTGTTTATCACTGTAGGGTGGAGGTCTTACCTGGGATGGGCAGGCATGGCTGGTATCGAAGTGTTAGATAGTATAATGTAATATAACAATGTAGACCATTGCATAATGTAATGCAGTATAAAAAGCTACACAACATAGCCGCACAGTAAAACATAGCACAAAAGTAATTTAAAATGTATTCTCTTTCTCACACGCGCACACATACACACACATACGATGCATAGTGAGATATAATCAGTTATCATAAAAGCGTGGCATAAAATAGCAGCATAATATAGAAGTTTATAGTTTAGTAGAACAGCATGGTACAAACGTAAGTGAACAGACACATCCATGCACAAGATATCATAAGGCTGCTGTCTGTTATTGACTGTTACCATAGCATAACATAACCAAATATAAATGTATCATTGACCATACCCTTGTATAACATAGCAGATCAAGTTAGGATAACATAGCTGCTATGCTACACCACTAATTCTGGCTGCTAAGTATAGTGTATAGTACATGCAGTACTTCAACAACCTTCCATAACATATACCCATGAATAGCTGGACCTTCATGCCACACACACGCCGGTTTATGTCCTTATTTGCACACAGATGTCCACCCGTAGCCAGGGCTTTAAGTGGGCCGGGTCTGAGCACCAGCAGTTATTTTCAGGGGGCCTCAAAACTGGTCTCTATCGGCCTCTATTTTCGGGCCTCGCAGAGGTAGGCCGTTTTCATTTTTCTTTCTTGAACCAAACTTATTTTGCTCTAGCTGGAATTGCCAGGCTAGATCCTGAGGTCGCTGACCTTTGTGCACGCTGTAGATCCTTTCATGCAGATTTTTAGGTCTCGCCTGGCGAATCTCGCCATGGGGAGGACCTTTTGCAATCGATTCTCTGAAAGCCTTACATGCACGCGCAGGGATGGACAAAGATGGCTGCTCTTGCCATTTGTCCAAACCTAACAGCATGCGCTTGCATGTAAGGACAGTGGACAGTCCAACGCCATTTTGTTGAACACGCTGGCTTCCTTCAACTCTGGCTCCAGAGATGTGCACGCGCGCATGGCGGCGTGCTTTAACTTTAAACACGCTGGCTTCCTTCAACTCTGGCTATGTTTGTTCTGCGAGCCGCTAGTCTGTCCTGAAGTTTCCCTTTTGGTGTCTGGTTGCAACCAGGCTGGGTGCAGCAGTCCTCGGCAAACAGCGCTCACATCACCCAACAAATGCAACCAGCGCATAGCTTGTACTGATTTATGCATGCCATGGTCTGGTGTGATTGTGCTCTCCCAGGCGCGTTCGGGGGAGGGTCTAATGCCTTCTAGAAAAGACACTTAGAGGGGACACTGCTGAGGTCTTTAGAGCCTTGCTGAGACCACTGGTAATTAATACTTAGTGACAGAGGCGTGCTTTCACTTTAAACAGTGCACGCCCACGCATGGCGGCGTGCTTTCACTTTAAACACGCCGGCTTCCTTCAACTCTGGCTGTGTTTGTTTTGCGAGCCGCTAATCTGTCCTGAAGTTTCCCTTTTGGTGTCTGGTTGCAACCAGGCTGGGTGCAGCAGGTTGCGGAAATGGCATTACTACCACCGATGCGCGGCAAATTCAAATCAATGATCCATCATCCACGTGACCTGCACCGGAGTCTGGACCCAACCCCACGGGATCGTGCAGCACAGAGCACGCACTGTGCAGCTGCCTGCTGCTGAGCATAAATGCAGCACGTCTGTCGATGGAGTCGACGTCTTTGCGGCCAGGAGAACTCTAAGGAGTCAGGCGGCCCAGCTGTAAAACGCAATTGCTGCGGCTTGCCTCGCAAGGAAAGTTTCAGTCTCAGATAGTGGTGCGCCTCTGGACTCTCTCACAGACTCAAAAATGAGCATTATTCTATAAGTGGCGCTTAGCGCTCAGTCAGTGATCAGCTGCCTGTCCTATGGCTAAAATTATATGCACCGCAAATGAAACATAAAAACACGTATGTTTTAAAACCTATACTTTGCGAAATGTTCTCTGGACTTTAATGGAGAGAGGCAGACAAACGTCTTCTACCGGGGGCTCTGGTGACAGGAGGAAGACGTCACAAATGTGAAGGTGCTAGTGGGCGAGGTACAGAAGGCAAAAAGCATTACCTGTGGAACATGTGATGTGGAGGGGAGCGTGACAATCACAACACACATGTTTGCGCATACCCTTCCCCCTTTCAGTCTCACCCAGACACTTCTTGAATGGTAGGTTGGTCTACTGTAGGCTCCTATCAAAGAGCAGCATCCTCACTCCTAAATAAAGAAACAGAGTCGGAGTTTCTGTAGCAAAAGTGTCCGGCTTCCGGGGTGCACCCCTGGGGGGCGAGGGATCACTCTTGGGTTTGTTTTCGTGAAGGGGTGGCTGTCACTCTAAGCTTGTAGGGGTCAGTTCCTGGCTGTATACTCGGGCTGTTTTAGTCGTGCTTTTTAATGTAGGGTTGAGGGGGGTTAGTCGTCTTCCTCGCTTTCGAGGAGTGACTGGACTGGAGAAGATAACTTTTAGAGGACTGTGGAAAGGAGCAGCTCACTGCTGCTGTTCGAAATCAGTCTCTTCCTTTCTCCTCTCACGGCCTGAGGCCCTCCTGGGGTGATACCTCTAATACCCCTCCCCTCCAGATACAAGATGCAAGAGAACCGACTCAAACCGGCCAGAGCAGGTCCTGCCCCAGTAACACCTTCCCCGTCCTATGAGTTCGCACTTCAGCACTGCTCATACTAGGGCCTGCCCGCTCACAGTGACCTCTGCTGAGTGATAGCAAACAGCATGCGCGTGTCCGTAGTCCGTAGGGACTGTGGACAGCATGACGCCATTTTGCATTTTGGTGTCCTAGCAACGAAAATGCTGTTTCCTGTACAGCGTGGAAGGTGTCCTAGTAACGAAAATGGTTGTTATTTATTTATTCTTAACCGGCACGTTTCTTAAAAATACCGCTTACACTGAGTTTATATTTATTTTGTTGAAACGCGCGCCGTGTAACTTGGTGAGCATTTTTGTGTGTTTTTGTTGTTAAAAAGGCTGCTTTCAGTACGCAGCTTGCCGGGGTTTGATGACTGTGAAAGTACTCACTCTCTACTCTCTACTACTCACTCTCTACTACCCACTCTATTACTCTCTACTACTCATACTCACTCTCTACTACTCACACTCTACTACTCACACTCTACTACTCTCTACTACTCACTCTCTACTACTCTACTCTCTCTACTACTCTCTCCTACTCTCTCTCTACTACTCACTCTCTATCTACTACTCACACTCTACTACTCACTATCTACTACTCTACTCTCTACTACTCACTCTCTACTACTCACTCTCTACGACTCACTCTACTAATCTCTCTACTAATCTCTACTACTCACTCTCTACTACCCACTCTATTACTCTCTACTACTCTACTCATTATCTACTACTCACTCTACTACTCTCTACTACTCTGTACTACTCACTCTCTACTACCCACTCCCTACTACTCTACTCACTCTCTACTACTCTACTCACTCTCTACTACTCTACTCTCTACTACTCACTCTACTACTCACTCTGCTACTCTCTATTACTACTCTCTAGTACTCTACTCACTCTACTACTAACTCTCTACTACTCTACTACTCACTCTCTACTACTCTCTACTACTCACTCTACTACTCACTCTGCTACTCTCTACTACTCACTCTACTACTCTACTCACTCTACTACTCACACTCTAGTACTCACACTACTACTCACTCTCTAGTACTCACACTACTACTCTACTCTCTACTACTCACTCTCTACTACTCGCTCTCTACTACTCTACTACTCATGCTACTCACTCTACTACTCACTCTACTACTCTCTACTACTCACTCTCTGCTACTCTACTACTCACACTCTACTACTCACTCTAATACTCTACTCTCTACTACAACTCTACTCTCTACTACTCACTCTACTACTCTCTTCTATTCCCTCTCTACTCCTCTCTACTGCTCACTCTCTACTACTCACACTCAAATACTCACTCTACTATTCACTCTACTATTCACTCTCTACTATTCACTCTCTACTATTCACTCTCTACTATTCACTCTCTACTACTCACACTCTACTACTCTACTACTACTCTCTACTACTCACTCTCTACTACTCTACTCTCTACTAACTCTACTACGCACTCTACTACTCACTCTCTACTACTCACTGTCTACTACTCTACCACTCTCTACTACTCACTCTCTACTACTCACTCTGCTACTCACTCTCTGCTACTCTCTACTACTCACACTCTACTACTCACTCTACTACTCGCTACTACTCTACTCACTGTACTACTCTACTACTCATTCTACTACGCTGCTACTCCCTCTACTACCATCTACTACTCACTCTGCTACTCACTCTCTACTACTGTACTCTCTACCATTCTACTCTCTACCACTCACTCTCTACTACTCACTCTACTATGCTCTACTACTCACTCTACCACTCTCTACTACTCTACTCACTCTCTACTACTCACTCTCTACTCACTCTACTACTCACTCTCTACTACTCACTCTCTAATACGCTACTACTCTCGACTCACTCTCTACTGCTCACTCTACTACTCACTGTACTCTACTTCTCACTCTACTCACTCTCTACTACTCACTCTACTACTCTCTACTCACACTCTACTCTACTACTCTCTACTACTCTACTCTATACTACTCTACTACTCACTCTACTACTCGCTCTCTACTACTCTACTCACTACTCACACTCTACTACTTACTCTCTACTACTCTACTCACTCTCTATTACTCTCTACTGCTTTCTATTACTCTACTACTCTACTCTCTACTCACTCTACTACTCACTCTCTACTACTCACTCTATTACTCTCTACTACTCACTCTCTACTACTCTCTACGCGCACACATATGCACATATATATATATATATGCATATTCATTTATATATATGTATGTTTATTACCTACTGGCGGTCGCCAGTAGGTAGTTATAGTTAGGACCCCGTTTCCATAGGAAAACCGCAACATTCTATTTGGAATAACTTTGGCGCCAGTCGACGAATCCTCGCGAAATTTTCAAAATAGGTGGGGCGCTACGCTCCGCTCCTATCCTGAAAGTCTCGGGGGGATTCGTCAAGCGGGGGCTGAGAAAAAAGGGGGGTCCCAAAACGCGTTTCTCCCATGCATTTTTCCATAGGACCTTTAGACACAGCTACAGCCCGAACGGCTGAACAGAGCTACTTGAAATTTGGCAGAGAGGTAGTCCTCAGGTCAAGGAAGTGCCTTTTGTAGGTCTGGTGTAAATCTGTTCAGTAGTTCCTGAGAAAATAGCATTTAAATCAATATATATATCTGTGGCAGCTTACGGTGCGCTTACGGTAAGCTTACCGTACGCGTACGGTGCCGTGCGCGAGCGCGAATCTGATTGGCTGTTAGATCTTAGTAAACATTCGAATCGGTCGAAACCAGGAAGTTGCGGCCGCCATTTTCTCTCTCGCACTCTGAGAGGGGGTTGAAAAACAAAGGCCAAAAACATGGAAAGCGGCTGTTTAGACTGCTCTTAAGCACCTAGCCATGTTGTGGGAGTCCCCAAAGATCCCCCAAGGCCAAAAAGGGAATTTTAATTTTTTCGAAAATTTCGCCGATTACGCTTACCGTACGTGTACGGTAAAAATTATTTTTAAAAAAACAAATTATCCATACTCTCCCCACCCCATGTGCAAATGGTGCCCGAAGGGCACCATTTGTGCAAGGCATATTTTTTACCTTAAAAATTAAAATATTACCTTTCACAACGAAGCGCATCATATGTCCTCCATGTGCGCACGGTGCGCGAAGCGCATCGTGCGTACATGGCCCATCTAGCGTAACTGAGGCACGCGGTGCGCGTAGCGCACCGCGTGCCCACCGTGCGTGCACGGCACTAACTGCGTAAAGTGGGCGCACGGTGCGCGAAGCGCACCGTGCGCGCACGGAACGAACTGCGTTAAGTGGGCGCGCACGCCACGAATGGCGTAAAGTAACTTAGCATTTAAAAAACCGTACAAATTCACTGAAAAAACCATAGGTTTCACACACGTTATAGTTAGGAATTAGCATTTAAAAAACCTTGCAAATTCACTGAAAAAACCATAGGTTTCACATAAGTTATAGTTAGCGGACATTTTACTGATAAAAAACCATTGAAATTCCCCCGTTATAGTTAGTGCAGGCAACTATAACTCACGCGACCGCAATCCTCTGCTGATGACATATGTGTCTTTATGAAAAAAAAATATTTGTAATATATGTATAGCTAAAAATTTATGGAAGAAGACATGGGTAAATAAGTGTCTAAATACAGTATTAGCATCAGCAGAGGATTGCGGTCGCGTGAGTTATAGTTGCCTGCACTAACTATAAAGGGGGAATTTCAATGGTTTTTTATCAGTAAAATGTCCGCTATCTATAACTTGTGTGAAACCTATGGTTTTTTCAGTGAATATATATATACATACATACATACATATATAAACATATTACCTACTGGCGGCCATCTCTTTGGCCCAGCAGGGCTCTGCTCTCGGCACTCTTAAAGGCTATATTTCGGCCTTTCTTCGCCTTCCTGATCAGCCTTCTCTTTTCAAGTCCCCTATTGTAAACAGATGTTCGAGGCATATGAGCTGCAGATTGTACACTTAGCATAGATCGCCATCTGGTGTTGGGCCCGGATGTTTGCAGTTTGTTTTTGTTCTTTGGACAGTCTTTGGAAGTCACGAGTTCGGTGACTCCTCCTTCGGTCCGTACTGCGCATGGGCTTCGGCTCCATCCTCAGATTGTTTTTTTCCGCCATCGGGCTCGGATGTGATACTTCGTGCTCCGGCTTCGAACTTCTACGGTTCCAGCCTCGACGGAAAATCCTCGTTCTTCGAGTTTCTTCATCATATCTTCATCTCTCGAAGCGGCACTTTTCTCCATTCCGTACATCGGCACCGGCCTTCGGGCCCTCCTCGACTCCGGTCCCGGCCGATGGAAAGGACTCCGTTCAAAAAGTGCCCAAAATGTGGGTCTAAATTTCCCCACACAGACCTCCATCAGGTGTGTAACCTTTGCCTCTCTCCAGAACACGAGGCTAGAGACTGCCCCGCCTGTAAGTCTTTTCGATCAAAAAAGACCATCTGGGATCGAAGAGCTCGACGCACCATGGCGCACTCATCGACCGCAGCTCCACCGGACATCTTCGGAGACGACGCCGAAGCTTCGGGGCAACTACACACCGAGCAGGAGGACGACGTCGTCAGCGCTTCCGAGGCCGACGACTCCGACGTGGAGGACATAACACCGGCGCAGCGGGTCGGGAGTACTGTACCCCCTCCCACCCCCGCGCCCAAAACCAAAGAGACTCAGGTTACACCCTCGCCTGCAGGCCTGGGTAAAACCAAGCACACAGCTTCTATCACCCAACCTTCGGGCCCGGTGTCGAAGCCTCAAAAGTCTCACGGCAGCTCGGGCTTGAGCCAGCCGACGCCTGGTGCCGAAAAACACCATCCGGCACCGAAGAAAGTGATACCCAGCTCGACTCCGAAGCCACCGGTGCCGAAGCCTGGACTCTCGGTGCCGACCAAACACAAACACAAATCTGTCGGCACCGACGCTCCGGCGCTGAAAACTCCTTCGACGCCGAAAAAACCGGAGGTTCCAAAAATGCATGGCGCACAGAAACCATCGAAGCCCTCGGCTCCGAAACCATCGGCGCCAGCGGACGATTCGGCGCCACTGGATCTGTTTACACCAGACCCTTTGCAAAAGTCTCTATTTAAAGATCCAAAGACTGGGCTATTGACTTTAGTTATCAAAAAGAGACGTCTTAACACTCCGGCTCCTCCTCCACCACCCAAGCGGAAGGACTCTGCTACTTCTCCTCTCAGAGTGCCTTCCCCACTACCTTCTCCTCTGCCTCCCGCTCCTCTGTCAGGGAGACTTTCTCACTACCTTGGATCTGAAAGACGCATACTTTCACATTCCAATACACCCTTCTCACAGGAAGTACCTCAGGTTCGTGGTGGACGGTCAGCATTACCAATTCACGGTTCTCCCCTTCGGGGTCACCACCGCACCACGGGTGTTTACCAAATGCCTAGCGGTAGTAGCAGCACACCTCAGACGTCAACAGATTCACATCTTCCCCTACTTAGACGACTGGCTGATAAAAGCCGCGTCCTACCACCAATGTGTGCAACATACAAACAGCACCATCCAACTGCTCCACCAGCTAGGCTTCACGGTGAACTACCAAAAGTCCCACCTCATACCATCTCACACAAAGCAATATCTCGGGGCCACTATAGACACCTCCAAAGATATTGCCTATCCAAACTCAGCCAGAATCGCAAGCATACAAGCCTTGCGCAAAACTTTCCTTCCTCAACACTCTCTTTCAGCAAGAGTGTTTATGAAGCTCATAGGAATGATGGCGTCTTGCATTTTCATAGTGCCCCATGCAAGACTTCACATGCGTCCACTTCAAGAGTGCCTAGCACAACAGTGGAACCAGGCCCAGGGTCAGCTGACGGATCTGGTGTTGGTGGACGGCCGCACCCATCACTCTCTGCAGTGGTGGAACACCACAAACCTTTCCAAAGGGCGCCCGTTCCTGGACCCGGTTCCTCAGGTGATTCTAACAGCGGACGCATCGCTCTCCGGCTGGGGAGCGCACCTCTTACACCTCACAATGCAAGGTCTATGGACGCCACAGCAAAAGTCGCTCCACATCAACCATCTGGAGCTCTTGGCGATCTTTCTAGCCCTAAAATCTTTTCAAAAACAGATTTCGGGCAAAGCAGTCCTCATTCGCACAGACAACATGACTGCAATGTATTATATCCAAAAACAGGGGGGGGGGGCACTCTCCCCAGCTCTCCCGCTTAGCCCAGAGCATATGGAGATGGGCAATTCCCCAAAACATCTTTCTCCTGGCACAGCACGTTCCAGGCGTACAAAACACCATGGCAGATCTGCTCAGCAGACAAACACAACAACTACACGAATGGGAACTGCATCCACAAGTTCTTCACCCATTCTTCCAACAGTGGGGGCATCCTCAGATAGACCTCTTCGCCACCCACGAAAACAAAAAATGCCCAAGCTTCGCCGCCAGATACCCACACCCATTGTCCAAGGGCAATGCGAAATGGATGAACTGGTCAGGCAGATTTGCATACGCCTTTCCACCTCTCCCACTAATTCCGTTAGTGGTAAGGAAGCTACAGCAGCACTCCCTCACACTCATCCTGGTAGCCCCAACATGGGCCAGGCAGCCGTGGTACACCACACTACTACAGCTATCGGTGGTGCCACATCAAAAACTGCACCTGTCCCCATGCCTCCTAACCCAGAACCATGGAGAAATCAGGCACCCGGACCTAGCTCAGCTCAACCTTGCGATCTTGCTCCTGAAATCTTAGAATTTGGATACCTTAACCTTCCCCCTGATTGCATGAACATTATCATGGAAGCCAGAGGTCCTACCACTAGAGCATTCTATGCCGCAAAGTGGAAAACATTTGTAATTTACTGCCGTAACAATACAATCAACCCTTTAGATGCATCCATACAGCACATCAGATGCGATCTGCTCCATCTTCACAGGTGTAACCTGGCATATTCATCCATACGTTTACACCTAGCAGCAATTGCTGCTTATCTACAAAACAGACAGCATTTATCACTGTTCAGAGTGCCCGCTATTAAAGCCTTTATGGAAGGCCTTAAACGAGTAATTCCTCCCAGGGCACCACCTTCCCCTGTGTGGAATCTAAATGTAGTTCTTACACGGCTAATGGGTCCACCCTTCGAACCAATGCATAAATGTGAGCTACAGTTCCTCACCTGGAAAACAGCTTTCCCCGTAGCTATCACTTCCCTTAGAAGGGTTGGTGAAATACAAGCGTTCACTATACAGGAACCCTTCCTACAAATACATCACAGCAAGGTCATACTTCGTACAAATCCGAAGTTTCTGCCCAAGGTCATTTCCCCCTTCCATCTCAATCAATCGGTGGAATTACCTGTCTTTTTCTCGCAACCTCAATCTGTTGCAGAAAGGGCCTTACACACACTGGATGTTAAGAGGGCTTTGCTGTACTACATACAAAGAACGCAACCTCTCAGGAAGACTAAACAATTGTTCGTTTCCTTCTCTCCACCACATAAAGGCAACCCCATCTCTAAATCAGGGATAGCTAGGTGGATTGTAAAGTGCATACAAATTTGCTATCAAAAGGCAAAAAGAACATTATCTGTTCCACCTAAAGCCCACTCTACTAGAAAGTTAGGGGCTTCTATGGCTTTTCTAGGGAACATACCCTTAGATGACATCTGCAAAGCAGCCACATGGTCAACACCGCACACCTTCACAAAACATTACTGTGTAGATGTGCATTCCAAGCAGCAAGCTAGTGTGGGCCAGGCTGTACTAAAGACACTTTTTCAAACCGCTGCAACGGATACCGGTGGTCGCCGCTAAGGTTGGGTACTGCTATATAATCTATGCTAAGTGTACAATCTGCAGCTCATATGCCTCGAACGGAATATGCTACTTACCAGTATGCATCTGTTCTTGGCATGTAGAGCTGCAGAGTTGTACACGCCCACCCGCCTCCCCGGCTACCTGTATCCGTTCCAGTCCATCTTATTTAGATACAACACACATGGGTTTCTCACTGTTATTACTACGCTCCATCATTTCCCTGTTGGCGAAAAACAATCTGAGGATGGAGCCGAAGCCCATGCGCAGTACGTACCGAAGGAGGAGTCACCGAACTCGTGACTTCCAAAGACTGTCCAAAGAACAAAAACAAACTGCAAACATCCGGGCCCAACACCAGATGGCGATCTATGCTAAGTGTACAACTGTGCAGCTCTACATGCCAAGAACAGATGCATACTGGTAAGTAGCATATTCCTTCTGAAGGGCATTACTGATCTCTTTCCTCCTTCTCCTTTCTTAATGCCCCACTGGGACTTGAATCTTGTATTTACTTATCTTATGTGTGCTCCCTTTGAGCCACTACATAATTGTCCTCTTTGTCTTCTTTCTTTAAAGACTGCTTTCCTGCTTGCTATCACCTTTGCTCGTAGGGTGAGTGAGCTTCAGGCTCTGTCTTCCAAGCCTCCCTTTCTTACTGTTCAAACGGACAAAGTGGTCCTACGCACTAGGCCCTCTTTTCTGCCCAAAGTGGTTACCTCTTTCCACATAGGTAAGACCATCACATTGCCCACCTTCTTCCCACCTCCACACCCTTCTAAAGAGGAGGAGAGACTCCACCGTCTGGACCCAAAACGTGTGCTGTCCTTCTATCTTGACTGCACTAAATAATTCTGGGTGGACGATCAACTCTTCGTGGGTTATGTGGGAGCCAAGAAAGGTCGGGCCGTGCACAAACGTACCATCTCTCGATGGATTGTCCTATGCATCAAGATCTGTTGTTCTTTGGCAAAAAAGGAACCTCCAGTAGGCTTGCGCACCCACTGTACCAGGGCGACGGCAGCCACTACTGCTTTGGGGCGTGGAGTTCCGCTGGTTGACATCTGCCAGGCAACCACATGGGCATCCCTGCACACGTTCACTAAACATTACTGCCTGGACAGCCGCTTTTTTAGCCGTTCTCTTCTCCAGGACTTTCGGTGTGAACTTAGTTCGTAGACCCACCACCGGGGTTGGTATTGCTCGGGTATCTATTCTAAGGTAAGGAATCTATAAGTACAGTCTCTTTCAGATGAAAAAGTTACTTACCTTCGGTAACGATGTATCTGTAAAAGACATATGTAGTTATAGATTCCTTACCGCCCCACCCATCCTCCCCATTTTGCAAACTGACTTCTAGGGATAGGGACTCCCTTCCAGGACCCTAGTTTAGTGTACCAGGGGTCAGTGTCTTGCATGGTGCTGCGCTTCTGGCATAGAAGGTCGTGTCAGAACTGACATCGGCTCGCAGGGGCGGCATCTAAGTAGACACTGCAACATCATCCTGGTGACCATGACGCCGACAATGGACACGAAATCGACCAGCGCCACCTACCGACGCGCAGGGTTACTGCTACGAAAGAATTTCTCCAGATCCAGTCTCACGCCTAGGGGTAATTCTAAGGTAAGGAATCTATAACTACATATGTCTCTTACAAATACATTGTTACCGAAGGTAAGTAACTCGTTCCTCTGGTTGTCAGCCACCCATCTCTGGTGGTTAACACAGATCTTCTCAGCACACGTGCATATTCTCTCCATGATTGGAAAATTTGACTCTTCTTATCTGATAGTGACCTCAAGCCGCAAATTCCTTACCTTTGAATTTCCCAGACTGGATGTGGAAGATTTTTCGTGAGTGGTACCCCTGCGAGCCGGTAGGTGGCATCAATCAGCTCCACGTGCGCCATCAGCTTCGTCTGCACCGCAAGTGATGTCTCAGTATCTATATAGGTACCACCCAGGCACGCTAATGCCACTTCTTTTCTTTCAGCTTCAGTTAGCACTGATCCGGAGAAGAGCTACTCCTCAGTCACTATTTGACTGGATGTTTTGTCGAGAGTGTTTGAGGTTGTGTTAGGAGTAAGTCATTTAGAAAGATGGGATTCAAGCCCTGCGGAGCCTGTCATCGCCCGATGACCGTGATGAACTCACACGTTGTCTTCCTGTGGTGTTCGGAGCGTGACCACGACCTGAAGTTGTGTCGAAAGCTTTGAGAGAGGAGTCCCTAAAACTCATGGTGGCCCTGCATGCTACTCCATGCAACTCAAGGTCCCAGTTGAGAGGAAGGTCATGGGACCAGTCTCGGAGCCTGAAGTCATGATTGTTCCATTCCAAGGCATTGGGACACTCGGGTAAGTTAAGGCACAAGAAATAGAGCAAGAAGTCAAAGCGGTCTTTAACTTCTCCTCGTCTGTCGGCTGGTGCAATGAGGGAGCCTCGAAATTCAAGGCCTGGTTCCTCAGAGCCTCTTCCTCTGCCGACTCCACGCTGCTCCAACTTTCCAGGAGCTGGAGCGACCCCTGCCCAACTGAAAATTTTGTGAGGCCATATACCTCATTTTTGGGGGGGCTTGACCCCTGTGGCATGCCTTTGGGCCCCGTGGGCTCTGAGGGTCCCCAGCTGGTACGAAGGCTCCTGCCCCAACTTCAGTGGTCCATTCCTAGATCCGGACCACTGCCGGTCATACTATTGCAACCTTTCTCAGCTCCCGCCCGCTGCCGACACTCCCGGTGCCACTGGCAGTGCTATCTACAGTCTGGTCCCCGACTCCAACACAGAGCCAGGTGGGCGTCGCCCAACTCAGATGCCAGCAGGAGCCTTGCCTCCTAGATCGGAGCCTGAGCCCTATTCCCTTGGGCTAGGCCTCAGGGCAGAATGTGAGGGGTTGCTAGACCCTACGGAATGCCAGCCCTATCAAGAAGACCCAAATATGGAGTTGTGTGAGGAACTGGGTGAAGCCAGTGGACTGGCTACTTCTACAGGCACTGTTATGCCTTCTCTCCCTACCATGGATATGGAGGAAGGAGCCTCATATGCAATGGTGGTGTGAAGGGCTGCTGAGGTCCTTGACCTTCATTTGCCCTCGTTTGCAACATCTTGACAGGCGTTAGAACCAGGAGTTTCCTCGCCTGAACCCTTACTCCCAATCAGTGACGTTCTTACTGATGTCTTTTTGGAGACTTGGTACAAACCCAACACAGGGGCTCCCATAAATCCAGCGATCGCCCACCGCCCCGCCCCAGGGTCCTATACTTCCTCACCCAACACCCCATCCTGTAGAGCTTGGTCGTCTAAGCCTCGCTGTCCCAAGGCGCATTCCCTGTTTCTCCCCTGGACAGGAAATCCAAAAGGCTGGACTCCTTGGGGAAGAAGATGTTTTTTTCTGACAGGCCAGCATTGGGATCTGTGAACACTGCATGCCTTTTGGGCTGTTACTCCCACACTCTGTGGGAAACGGTTGCGCAAGTGCTGCCACAGGTCCCGGAGGAGGCCCAGGCAGTTCTCTCTCAGGCTATTGCAGATGGGAGAGATTCAGCAAAGTTTACAATACAATGTGGCCTCTGCACGACCGACTCACTTGGCAGAGCGGTTTCATCGACAGTGGCCCAGAGGCACTATGCCAGGTTGAGGACTGACGTTTTCAGGGGATGTCCAGGCTTCCCTTATGGACATGCCCTTCGATGGCATCTGTCTGTTTGGAGACAATGCAACTTCAGTGCTTGAGCACTTTAAGGACTCTCGGGCTATGCCAAAGTCCTTGGACGTCTCTGCTGCCCCATGTCACTGCAAATCTGCAGTTTGCTCCTTTCAAAGGCTAGTGAAGGGGCTTCCAGCCACACCAGTTCCCTCTCAGCCATCGAGCCACACATGCTCCACAGCCTTGTGAGTGGCTGAGGACGCGGTAACTGCAGATATCATGGGTCAGGTAGCCAGCGCTCTGGTCAGTCCACCATCCCCCCGGCAGCCTCCAAACTTTCCTAATCTGCCCCTTTACCACCAGGGAAATCCAGTTGGCAACAGGATTAGCCATCACCTGCCCCACAGGCAGTCCATTACATCGGACAGGTGGGTTTTGCAGATTGTCCGAAGGGACTACTCTCTCCCATCCATGCCACCATCTCCCGACCTTAGAGATATGAAGGACAAAGTAGTTATATTGTGCGTTATTTTTTGTAGTTCATGAAATCAGTAGTCCTGATTTTCTGCGAAGTAATTTTTATTAATTAGATTTGGATGGAGTTCCAAAACATGAACCGCAATTTGTAAGGGACAGCCAACACATGTTTCGCCCCTTCCCAGCTCACAAGCCTGGGGCTTTCTCAAGGCTGACACAGTAAGCAACATGAAACATAACAAAAGACACCCACATATGTGTATAGTCAGTCATGTTGAGGATAGGACAGATAGGAGAAGAGAAAAATTCAACCCAAGTTGGTAAAACCCATTAGAGGACCCAACCTAAACGAAATTAAAACAATAGTGAGATTTTAAAGACAAAATAATGGAGGGTGATATACTGTGTGAGCAACAGACGGAACTGATAGAAATACATGTGTTTGAAAAAATGGCACCCAAGGTTAGTGCAGTTATAATGGTATAGTATTCAAAACAGGTAGTGCTCAGGATATACACAGAGCATTATAAACGTAATCCAAAATTGTTATACATGTATATTTAAATAGCATGTAAACATGAAAGAACAAATGTCAATATAGATATAAATAAAACAGGGAGTAAATACAGAATCCCTGGTGGTTCAACACCTGGCAGGTTCTCTGAACAACAGGGCAGATGAACTCTGATGTTAATGCCTAGCCGATCATGAATGGCGTCTCCACCCGTCTCTTCCCTAAATCAGGTGGCGATTGCTCAAATTTTTTATTTGCAGGGTTTCTTTTACTGGCGCACTCTGCGTCAGCAACGTAGAATTTGGTTGATACGGGGGAGGATTTTTATAAAACGTGTCCTCTAGCACATCATCCTCCAACTCATTGACACCATACTTATAACTTTCTGACCCTGTATTGTTTCTCTTCTCTGTACACTTTCTGCCACTTGTCTCTCCAGTATTTCTCAATGGAAACATCCCATCAGTCATGTTTGCACTCCGCCATCTCCTCATTCTGTCATCATGACTTTCCTGCCCACACGGTCTACGAAACATGTAATTATACCTTCTACCACCACGATGCCGTTCCCTTTTATACATCTCTTCTTCCCACTCTGTCAAAGCTTCAAATTGAGTAGGTCTAGGTCTTGGTTCTAACCTCATCATTCTTTCTCTTAAGTTCCTTAATACAGCTAAACTAAATGAACCACTTTCTGGAGACGCTAAGACTCCATCTTCTTTTGTATACTTTGCCCAATTATCTAGCCAAATACATGTATGGTGCCCATATTTCGCTACCATAAAGGATGCAGGCGATTTCGGTGGAGGAAGTATCTGTCCTTCCCTAGTAACAATTGGCTTATCCTTTTTAAATAGGCTTTTATTTTTCCCAAACCATGACTTTTTCTCCTTCTCAGGTGGATCGTAATACATCATTTTTATTTATCCTTAGTCCTGAATCACTAGACTTCTCAAATCACTTCTCTACGACTATTCCGTTGTCTGTCCAATCCCAGCACGACTCACACCAACGCACCAATCCTGTGCGCCTATTTCACTCCACAGCTGGCCAATCCCAGCGCGGTCTTCCTGATGTCAGCCTTTCTCGCTACTCCTGCTTCTGCTGACCCCTCCTTTACAACAATTTTATCGGCAATCTTCTCTTACGTTTTCTTCAATACAAATCTGTTAGTAACGACATAAAAACACCACCATTGCCTGTCTCGCTAAACCAAAGAGATAGTTTTATTCATTTACACAAGAATTCTGTATTTCCAGTAGGCAGCACTTACCTCTACCCTACCACAGAATTATTCCATTTCGCTGATAAAGTAGCACTTCCCTCTACCTTACCCTTCTAACAAGCAAACAGGCTAACCGTTTCTCTGGGGATAAAACACATGTGGAGACTACACTGCTCCTGAGAATAAAGGCCAGAGTTTCACAAGAGAACCTGTTGCTATTGCACTCACGCACTTTCACACAGAAATGTCCCTAATGATAATACACGACGATGTTACCAACTCGAAACCAGGCAATGCGTTGTGCGACTTCACTTGCCACACATTTCCCCGTGTACCTACAGGGCGACCAGGCAATACACTGTGCGACTTCACTTGCCACACATTTTCCCCGTGTACCTACAGGGCATCCAACTTCCTACATCCCGGAAGTCTTCAAAAACAACATAAAACACGACGCAACACAACATAGAGAGTTAGAACATAAATCAATAGTCAATAGTCAAAAATTAATAATCACCAAACCAATGCAATAACCATTACTAACCAACAAACTAGCCAAAAATAACCATCAATCTGCTTCCAGAAATACTGCTCCAGCGGAAAAGGCAAATTTACATATCCTCCCTGTGTCACAGACCCGTCATCACCCTTACTCATTCACACGCATTCATTGGTGGGGCCCATGACACCAACACTCATACGTCTCACTCGAATCTGCACACAGGAGGAAAGAAGCGCTGGACATGTGGGGGTACCTTGTTACCTATCAGGAGAAAATTCTTTACATTATATACATCAGTACCTATAGAATCCTAACTTTAACATCAAGGCACTCTACCACTTGGTCGATGGACCAATTAGTTGGACTGGTTGATGCTGATTTAGAACCAGCTAAAACACATTTAAAGCTTCGGAACCTTCGGTTAATCAATACCTTGTTAAAGAATCACAGACTCGTTTTTGTTAATCGATACTTGGTTTATATAATTAATTCACTCCGTTTAACATAATCAATATTTTAATCAAGTCAAAATTCTAATGAGCGATTTCTTACACTTTGATCATGGATACAAATTAACGTGACAATGATATTTACCTAAATTCGAATATTGGCGACCAATTTCTGGAAGAACCTGTCAACCCACAGCATAACTCAAGATCCCTTCAGATGGAATCCGCCTGTTATCCTTAGTAGGAACTCAATTTAAATCCAAGAAAGTCCCTCTCAGCACGACATCAGTCTCATAAAGGTAGCCAAGGGACCAGGCAATCGCGCTATCGAAACGAACTCCACACCAACAGAGAAAACAGTACCGACTTTTTTTTGTCTACTAAATACCCCCACTTTTATATCTTTTTCCCCTTTCTTTTAGACCAAATATGCAACAATTTTAAAGGCAGAAGTGTCATGATTGGCTAAATCCCCCTGAATTTGCAAGAAGTGGTGATTTTCCCAAGTGTGTTTGCTTCCCATGGGACGGAGTATGACATCTCCCAAAATTTAAATGTTTCCCCGGGTTCTTAAGCGACAGTTCCGAAGTATCAACATGTAGACTCCGGGTACAGGTCTCTATTGTCTTTTCAGTCATTCACACTAGCTGGGTCCTGGCAATCCTCCACGTTCCTATCCTTGACAAGGAACACGTAGTTTTGTAGTTAGAGGTCGCCTGGAGATCTTCAGAGCCATCCGAGTCTGTGCAGTAGGCATCGCGCTCAAATGACGGTGGCCACTTCCGAACTCCATTTTGAATACTGCGGCCTAGTAGGCCCAAATGCTAACTTAAGCAAAAACAAACATAAAAGTAATTAATACACGGAAATGAAGACTCTAATGTTCAAACGCACACTAATCCCAATATATATTAGTATTGACCTAGCTTATAGCAACATATAAAGCAATAATACTCACCATTCCGCAACACTGGAAGCACAAACCATCACAAAAGCAACATAAATCATGCAAATCTCTATTTCAACACATCCTACAGTTAGTTTGCGTACCACAGTTAATCATTAAAATTATTAGCCATGCATTTAGCATTTTAGTCCCACGTGTATCTTGTGTTTATTAAGATGCAAAATTGGTTAGTCATAACACTCCAAACGATTAATACGGGTTATTATTTAGAATGATTACGTAATTCGTATTTTCATGCAAAATAGAGAAGGTATACAAAATTTTGCTTTACCTGCTCCAGCAGGGGAGGGTTCTCCACCTGAACCTGTCAACTCCCCGCCTTCTTGCATGGGGATTGAGCAGCATTGAGATTGAGCAGCGGCAGTTGACAGCTTTTGACCTTCCTCCCAAAGTCTGTTATGTTATTCTGGCAGCCAGGCATCCCTCCACCAAGACTGTATACGCCTGGCGTTGGAAACAATTTGTGGCATGGTGTGCAGGAATAAATATTGATCCTCTTTCTGTCCCTCATTCTGAAGCCATGCTCCCCCTTTCTTTCCCTTGCCCACCTGGGCTCTGCTCTGTACAATCTTAAGGGCTATCTGTCTGCTTTTACTACCTTCTTGCGTCTGCCTGACCAATCCTCCTTGTTCAAGTCCCCTATTGTACATAGGTTTCTAAAGGGTCTTGTTCACCTTTTTCCTCCTTCACTCTTTATCATGCATCAGTGGGACCTTAGTCTGGTCATAACATTCTTAGGGTGTGCTCTTATCGAGCCTCTCTACAATTGTCCCCTCAGAATTCTGGCGTTGAAAACAGCCTTCCTTGTGACAATTACATCTGCCCGCAGAGTGAGTGAACTACAGGCCTCATCCCCTAAACCGCCTTATCTCTCTGTTTATCCTGACAAACTGGCCCTTCGCACAAGGGCTTCTTTTCTGCCAAAAGTGGTCACCCCATTTCATGTAGGTCAGTCAGTCTCCTTGCTTAACTGTGTTCCTCCTCATCTCTGTAAAGAAGACGAGCGATTCACCATCTGGACCTAAAAAGAGCGCTGCTGTTCTACCTTTACCACACAAAAGAGTTTTGGGTTGACAACCATCTCTTCGTGGTGTATGTTAGTGCAAAGAATGGTAGAGCAATGCAGAGGTGGACCACCTCCAGATGAGTTGTGCTCTACATCAAAATCTGCTACGCACTGGCTAAGAAGCAACCTCCTGAAGGCTTGCAGCCTCATTCCACCAGAGCTAAAGCTGCCACCACTGTGTTAGAATGTAGAGTTCCAACCCTGGACATCTGCGAGTCACCAACATGGGCATCTCTGTACACGTTTACCAAACACTACTCTCTGGAAGGTCAGGTCCAAAGAGATGGGCATTTTGCCCATTTGGTCCTGCAGGTCTTCCTTGTTTGACATTGGTCCGCAGACCCACCTCCAGGGAGGTAATGCTTAAGTATCTATTCGAAGGTAAGGAGTTTGCAGCTAGAAGTCTCTATCAGATGAACAAGGTACTTACCTTTGGTAACGCATTATCTGACGGAGACAATATCTAGCCGCAGATTTCTTACCGACTCACCCATCCTCTGCGCTCTACGAACAGATTTCTAGGAATAGGGCTGCACCCTTTCAGGGCCCTAGTGGTCAGTGATCTTCATGGCTCTGCACTTCTGGCATGGAAAGTCGTGAAAAGTAACTGACAGCATGCCTAAGTGGTGCCTATATAGGTTCTGCGAAGTCTCTTACACTGTGGATGATGCCAACAATGCACAAACCGCCAATAGAAGCCACCTACTGGCACGCAAGGGTACTGCTCACGAAAAATCTTCCGGCTCCAGTCTGACTCCTGGGAAATTCTAAGATAAGGAACTGGTGGCTAAATATAGTCTCAACCAGATAAGGCGTTTCCGAAGGTAAGTAACTTGTTCTTTACGTCTTATGTTACCCTTCAGTGCATCTTTTAGCCTCGCAGAAAAAGATTAAATGCATTTAATTCACATCTTAGATAGAAAAGGACCATTTGTCTCCTGGAAACAAGTTAGCGCTCACCTGAATGACCTATTGCTGTATGTGTCTCTCCCCATAGTTCCTCCCATCTCGGAGCTAGATCTTAGGTTGCTAAAAAGCCAAAAATGCAGTTCACGTACGAGCCCCCAGCTAGACCAACAGCATTTGGTTCTCTAACCTCAAAGTTTAAAGAGATCCCTCACTCATGTTACCTCTTGGGGGATTTTCTTCCTCAGCCGAAGAACATCGTTCTCAAACTTTCAGCTCGATGAAATAGATCAGCCTCCTGCTTCCTGGGACTTTGACCTATGGTCAGTTTGGTATGTACCAAGAGAACCTAGAAAGTCTCCACGAATCACATGGGCTTAAGCTGACGACATAAACCTTGTTCTCTCAAAAAAGCGATTTTTAAAAGGATGGGGAATTATTGCCAACAGAGTAATTACCATCCCCTACCCAACGATTTGAAAACATTAAGCAGATACACATGACCCCTTGAAGTAATAAAACTGCTACTCAACCTTGCTCAATTCGAAAAAAAGGAAAAAAACCCTAAAGATCATAATTATTAATGATCAAGGACATTTCACCAGGGTGGTGGTACCACCTACTTGACAGGCTTCCATCGACAACGATCAGTGACTTTCTTCATTTCGAAATGCACATAACTTAGCGTAAAGACGTGGCACAAGCACCCAGTCCGTCTTTTTTCCTCTCAAGGCTCGAAAGGCTGGTACAAAACAATGAGGCTATTTCCTATTTTTCCACTTTCAACTGTTTGTCTTTAATAAGCATGGTAAAAACAGATGTCCTATTGGGAAACAGCTGTTACAACGCAGCTGTTTCCCTGCATATACTTATCCATGCATGCGTTACAACGCATGCCCCGTTACCACGCACAGCCTTTACCACGCATGCCTTTATAACGAATTACGTTGTAAAGCTATTTGTGTAGTAAGAGTGGTCTATCAGATTTGTTAGAGGAAACAAACCCTTCTATTTCCTCTGTACAACATCCGTTGCGTCTCAGAGGAGCTGCATGTGTGACGCCATGGAGAGGTAAGGGGGATTATAAAATTAATATGTTTAAATGTATTTATTTTAATAAAAATATAAATAATGTTAAATAATTTTCAGGGGAGGGCTAGTTTTGGGATGGAATGGGGGGTGGGGTGTAGGGTTTGGCCTCTAGGGCTCAGGGGTGGGGTAGTTTAAAGAAGGGCCGTGGGAAAGGGGTCGAAAAGGGTCTATTCTTAAGGTTCAGGGGAGGGGTAATTTTTAGAAGGGTTTGGTGTGATGGGTCGCGTAGGGGTACAGCGAGGGGTATTTCTTTTTTTTTCTTCTTAAGGACGGGGGAGGGCAGGAGACCAGACCTGAAGCAGGGGTCAGAAACCACCTTTATTACGAATATGCCGTTAACATGCATGCTTTTGCAACGAAGTTCGTTGTCAAGGAATGCGTGGTAAAAGCATATACGTGGTAAATGTTATACTTGGTAATGGCATTTGCGTTGTAATGCATGTATTATAAAGACATGCGTTGCAACGGAATGCGTTCTAACGTCATACAACATTACCTGGCTTTTAAGTATTCCACAAGCAGGCAACAATACATGCAGGACTAGGTCGGGCTAAGAGCGGTTTACCCACCTCTGTAATTCTGGGCAATAATTACATCATAACTAGCCATCAACTCTATGATTCAGTGCAAACGTTACACTGTAAAAAATCAGGCACCAACATTTAGGAATTAAATCTGTTTTTATTGGCAGAACACATAACAAGAAGGTACAGAGTGTCGTTGCCTACAACCCACTGGGCCGGTGACCTCACGAGCAGAGGACAGTAAACGGAGCTTATGATTCATGAGTCGACTAAGTAGACATTTAACACAGCATGTCGCCTACAACCCATCTTGGGCACCAACATTTAGGCAATCTCTTGCTGCTCTCTCGAGGTGATGTCTGCTTTTGGAGACGATGCTAAAACACAAAACATGCCACCACGGACAGGACTGCACTAGAGCAATCAATGGTTCGGTAAGGTATTAAAGGAAGAGAACAAGAGTCTTCGCATCATAAAAATAATCTAAAAAAAAATACCCTGAAGATGTCAATCTCCTATCGAGTTTGAAAAATAAGTCGATAGCATAAAAGAAAGCTACCTGGATAGCAACACAAATAAGGCCAGGGTGGAGCTATGGACCAAGCTAATAACTGCTTGAATTAAATACAACCCCAGATTATTCTGGGGATCAATTAACAGCTTGGCCAATAGCAATGTAAAATTATAAAAATAGCACATCAAAGAAAAATGGGTTTAATTCCTACAAGTCTATTGTGAACCAAACTCTAGGTGCCCTCCTCCACCAGACATTTGTTGTCTGATCTTGGAAAGTGCTGCAGAAGCCTCCCACAGCTGGAAACCTGAGGAGCCACATAAAATCATCCCCAACCCTGTGACTATAGTGATCAGGAAGGGTCACCAAGACAGTTCTCCGAGCTCTTCAAAAACAACCAAGAATTTTGGGCTATGGTGCTAACTCCACTCTTTAACTTCTACTTATTCTCTGAAGCAACTCAAAAATCATGGCAGGGCTCCATAATTCAGCCTATCTACAAAAAAAGCAAACCCGAAAAGGCTGCTAATTATCACTTAATAGCATTATTAGACATTGAGCCAAATAGTGAGGCAAATGCCTTTCACAGGACCTTGAAAAATGGGCTGAAGAACAGGGTTGAATGCCACTAACTCAAACCGGCTTCTACCAAGGCACAGCACCAAACTCAATGTGTTATCACTAGCCACCTTTATGTCCAAGGCCTTATAAACAAACCCACTATTGAATATTTCCATTATTGATTTCATAGCAACATTTCCTCTGAATCTATTTTGGTAAAAATTGACGAAATGGAACATCACTCGGCCATTGTTAAATGCAAATCAGACCCTTTGCACCAACACACAGGGCCTGTTTGAGATAGGTTGTAATGGTGCAATCGCAAGAAAAATTGCAACATGCAATGATTTCAAGGAAGGCCCGGGTCCTGGCTCACATTTTGTTTAACATCTTTACCTCAGTCCTCTATGAGGTAGTCCGAAATCTAGCTGCAGATGCCCAAGACTGGGCAACTTAAAAGTGCCAGTTCTGCAATTTGCAGGTATCACAGCCCTTATACAGCAGCAGCCCGTCCAAATGGGCTGACTGGCTATGCCTCAGTTTTTTATCCGGCAAGAAGAGTGTCTGTCAGGCTGAACAAAGGTCAGCCTGACAGACACTCTTCTTGTGCAGGTCAGGCAGCCAGGAGCTAGACATGTGCTAAATGCGCATGCTCCTGGCTGCCTGTGCGGAACTTTGCCAGGCTGAGGATTTTACAGCTCTGTCTGTGTGGCTTCCTCAGCTTGGCTAAAGTGCCTCGAAGCCCTACCCCTTGTGACGAGCGCGTGTCACTGATTGCCTCGGGCCTGGGTGCTTCAGTTTTAAGCCATGAAGTGCCCAGGGCCACGTGTCAATCAATGACACCTCCTCACAGATTTGGGCGGGGTCAGCTGTCTGACTGACTTCATCCCACTCTGACCAGTGATGAGCTGCTGCCTTCCCTCACTGGCCAGAGGTCAGCCAGTGAGGGAAGGCAGCAGACCCAACCCTTATCGGATCTCCAAAGCTTCCCTCTCTACAGTGAAGGTACGTTTTATGTCTTTTTATATATGTTTTATGTTTTTTTAATATTTGGTGCATGTATGCGTGTATATGAATGTGTTTGTATTTGTTAGGGGGGTGGGGGGGGTGTGTGTGTCTGTGTGTGTGTGTCCGTGTGTGTGTCCGTCCGTCCTCGTGTGTCCTCCCGCTCTCCTCCCTGGTAAAATTACCAGCTGCCACAGCTCATATAATCAAAACCCTGACAGGGCTGCAAAGACTATTAGATTGTCTGAGTATTTATTGCAAGAATAACTTACTGGTAATACACTTTTAAAAAAACCCAATGATTATTGACTGGAAAAATATCAGAATAGGTAACTTGGTATTTACACAAAGAAAAGGTCCAAATCGTGCAAGTACACAATACCTAGGGATGCTCTTCGATCACCTTGGAACCTTCGAGGGATGCACACGCCTTAGGACCCAAGGTTGACTCATTGGGTCTGGCTTTTAAGTCAGTACAGTCCAACTTCAGTGTCCATCGTTTGCACCTTTACTTAAGGCTATTAAATGCAAAAATCAGCAGACTTTAGCCCACGGTTCAGCTGTCGTGCCCGAGTCTTCGGCCTCTAGGATAAATCCACTCATTTGTAAAATATATAGGCAATTATTCTGCCTTCCACCTCACGCCTCTCAACAGCGAATTCGACTTGAATTCATTTTAAGCGACCAAAAAACGGAATGGTTATCTCGCCTTACATAAAGCTCATGCAATAAAAATGACCATTTGTGAAAACTTGCTGGGACACTTTTTAGGCAAGACATGATCTCCAAGACAATTACATGAATTAATAATTAGTAGCATCTTTTAGAGAATTATTTAAAAACACTGCATTTAGAAGATGCTTGAACTTTACCAACAAGCCATCCTTTTAAGAAAATATCAAACACATCAGTGAGTATTGCATCAAATGAACCAAATAAAAGTGTGCTCAGAAATCGTTCACACGCTTGGTCTGTAATGACCTCTCTCTACTGGTGTGGAGCAAACATACCTTCCACAGCCATTTCCTGCAAAGCTCTAAGTAAAAATTAATTCAGTATCCTTTTGAAATATTTTCATACAAGGCCTAAGCTCCTCCGTGGGCTCAGAGCGGTGTAGACAGCTGTTTGAGGTTACATGGCTACAATGTGCAGTCAGCTCTACATTTTCTACATATTTTAGGTGTCCGCCCTTTCTTAAAACGGGCCAGATGGCTCCCTTTAAAAACCTGTTTTTATAGTCTGCTTGACTGCGTAGTTGTTGCCAGACAGTTATGTAAGAATACAGTGGCGGTTCCTCTGCTATGGCCGGGGAGCGTCACCCCCCCCCGCCAATAGCCTAAAAAAGTAAATAAAATAAAACGATAATAAACCTGGGTTTATTATCATTTCATTTTGTTTCTCGGCCGAGTTTTTGGGGGCGGGGCCAGGGGGGATGATAGGCACTGAACGGAGTGGTTGCACACAATGCCTTCAGTGTGCATGTGGGTTTGGCCTGCTGTCTCAGGACGGCCAAACCGACATGCGCACTGAAGCGGTCTCCAACCCGAGCTGTGTTGCCGGGTTGGAGACAGCAGGCACAGGCTCCCAGTTTCACGGGGAGCACAAATTGAGGGCGCTCAGGCCAATCCTGTCACCAGCATGAGAGCAGCGTCGGAATTGGCTGCAGGGGAGTCTGGGAACCTGTGCCTGCAGTGGACTGGAGCCAGAGAGGAGCCGAAGATTGACGATGCAGCAGGTACATTTTTTGTTTTCCGTCATCCCTGATCCCCTCACCTTCCCCCCACCACCACTTTGCCCCGACACCGGCCGCTACTGTGAGAACACCAGGAATGGGGATTTGGCTCCGCCCACATGTTGGGAGCCAGAAGTACATGTTTTGATTGGGCAGAAGTTTTGTGCTTCTCAAAAAATGTACTTGCTCTCCACTCAGCTGTGATCATTTTGTTTATCCAGCTGCCTGAGGGTTGAACTTTCAAGGTCGTACACATGCTATTAAATTGTCTTGAATAACTAGCTTTTCTCTGGCAGCTTGACAGTTCAACTGTCACCTGACCTTTTACCTACCGCAATATTATTCTACAGTTCTTTGCTTCTACACAAATATGTATCAATTCCCACACTATCTACTTGTGATACTTCATATTACCATAGAACATTCTTTTAAATCAGATGTATTGGCATTGCCAATGCTTGTTAAGATTTGACAACTTAATCTTGTTGACAAGCAATGATTCTTGGGCCAAACACCCATTTGAACTGCAGATTTGTTAAGCTTATGACGGTTGTGGAGAAGTCCCTTAATTGATATTGACACGCTTTAAAAATTGCTTTCTTTTAACTTGCCTTAGTTAGTTTTTTTTACCCACATTTTATTATCTTTATTTTTCAAGTTGTATGTGCATTTATCTTCTTCCCTACTGTAATGATTTTAAGCAACTATAGGATAAATTATTTGTCATCTTGGTCTCCAGATGGCAACCGGACAATCTAGGAGAGGCCAGTTCAAGAGCAGAAGGCTGAGGTTCTTACCTCATCCCTACACATATTCTGATATGCTGGCATGTCTTGTCTGGCTGCCGGTATCTCAGGCAGGGAAGAGAGTATGTGTTTACACTACAGTGTTCTGTTTATAGCCCCTTTTGGATGAGAGCCCATCTTAGGATTGTGGACATTTCCTGATCAGTGTTAACTCATACGATTTTGAGCACTTTGCATCCATTTCAGTATTTAGTGCTGTAGCAAAAACTAAGACAGCTGCTCATTTTATTTTGGTAAGAGCTCCCAGAGAATATTTTGGTATTAAAACTTAACAAACTATCAAAAAAGATGGTCCTGCACTTCTTGGCTGCGGTGATGTGGCCAGTTACTTGAAGGAATGAAAAACCCAGAAAACATTTTTGCACTGTGAAACCGTATTTTTGTCAGAATGTGCACTCTGTTGCAGCTGGCACGGATCTGATGTGGCGAGGTGGGTGGGGGGGGTGGGGGGGGGGCAAAGGGGTCTAAAAAAGATTTAAAAAAAAGAGAAATACACTTACCTCCTGCAGCGTCTCTCCCACGTCGTCTCGCCTCCGCGTCTGGTAAAGTCGGTGAACAGGAAGCACATCCATGTTCCCCATAGCTAATCACAACACTGCACTGCAGTGTTCTGATTGGCTCCCCTAAGCCAATCACGAATGGTCTGAGTGCTGTAGTTTGGCGCTCAGACGGGGACTAGGGCCGTGCTGACTTTTTGGGCCGGCCAAAGCAACATGCAAACTTCAGTGTGCCACCACCACTCCTCTACCTGCCCTGCTCTGTGAGCAGAGCAGAGCAGCCCCGCCTGCCAAGCAACCGCAGCGGGACAAAATAAAATTATGATAACATCAAGTAATCATTTAATTTTTCCTTTCTTTGACTGCTTCAAAGCAGTGGGGTGACGCTTCTCCACCATAGCGGATGAGCCACCACTGTGTGCACTGCAGAAATACGTATCACACTTATATGTTACGTTTTTTAAAAGGGTGCCTATACTAGTTAAACAGATTCATTAAGTTTGTGCAACCCTTCTGTTGTTGGGGGCCTATTGACAAAGGCATTTTAGAGTACGTAAAAAGTACTTTTGCTGTTTTCTTTTAAATAGCCCTACTTTTTTAGACTCAGTTGCAAACTTCTAACTCCCTAACACTACAAATGCAAAAAGGGGCACAGTCCTTTGTATTTGTACTAACTGCATATGAATATTCCCTGAACATTCCCATTTAAACCCAATTTTAGATGTTTTGGGGCTAATATAAAAATCATAGAAGAGTACATGAAATAGTACCATTGGAGTACGTTTTTAAATATTCCAAAATGTCGTTGTGAATAGGCCCCATTATTTTTATCGACGCATTTAAGACATTTTTTTTTCTCCTGGACAAATACCCCCAACTTAATTTATTCCCTGTACTCGCTTTCCCTCTCCTTACTGGTGCCTACACGCATTCAAGAAGGGCGTCCTCATTCATCTGTGTAGCATTATTATTATTATCAGAGGCTGAATGAGTTGACGCAGGCCGCTGTTTCCTGCCTGTTTGCTCTGTGTGGTGGGGGCAAGCACCATGTCCCTCTGCGGCAGGAGCCGCCGCCAGTCAATTGGAGCGCTCGGAGGCGCTTTAAAACTCAACGCGGGCTCCCGCAGTGTGGGTCCCGCAGTCAGCTGTTTCCTGCAGTCAGCTGTTTCCTGCCTGTTTGCTCTGTGTGGTGGGGGCAAGCACCACGTCTCTTTGCGGTAGGAGCAGCCGCCAGCCAACTGGAGCGCTCGGAGGCGCTTTAAAACTCAATGCGGTCTCCCACAGCGCGGGATGCGCGTGGGCGAAGCCCGGGCCCGTCCTTGCCCGGAAGAGGCTGGGCTGGGCCCCCTCCCTAACATCTGCCTCCTGGACTTAAGGTAATCACCCATTTTTCAAATCTACTCAGCGCATGTGGACTTTATGGGGAGAAGGAAGGGGGTGGGAAAGTAGTCACAACTCTCGATGCGTTTCTGTCAAGAGCTGCAAGCGTTCTCTCCCGCGAGATCGAAATAACAGAGTGACGCTTATCGATGGAACCATTACTACACCCTAACAGGTCACCTTTATTGAGCACTCCAGAAAACATCTTGCAGTCCTCACTAATTTTATCGGTTCCATCTGATGATCTCCCACCTGGCCAACGGCTGTCCTCACCTTCTACCGAACCGTCCCCTGTTCTTAACGGGAGGACTGATGTCTCATCATCCCCCGTTAACCTTGCTATTAATCTGCCAACAAGTCGATCCAGGGCTCGAGGGGGTGAGAAACCCAAAGCATCTAAAGTTACCCGAGCTACAGAACCCAGGGCAGCTCGCGCTAAGATGATCATGACAAATAATCTGACAACTGCCCGCACCCTCCAGCTAACATCTTGCCCTGTGACATAGCTTCGGACAAATCTTTTTGGCAGGAAGCAACTAAACTCATGTCCACCCTCCTCGATCCTATCATGCTGAAGCTGACTCAAATTGAGGAGAGACTAGCCAGTTTAGAGACTCAAAATTTGCGAGCCCCTTCAAAAATGGCGACCCTCAATGTTGACCAACTCTCTGCAGTCACAGATAAGCCTAAACCCACTCCGCCCCCTAGTCGGGGCACAATGCCTTCATCGTCCTTGGGTATTTCAACATGGCCATCTGTGCAGGGGGGTTTTGTTTCCCCAGTCTGAGCACCATCAATTGGCCAACTGGAGGTTTGCGCCCCAACTCTTTTGGGCACGGGTAGAAACAACCAACCGGCTCCAACAGGACCGTTAAAACAATCCTGAGACCTATTCCATCGGAAACTCAAGTTCCTCCTCTGGAAGTGGGGGTCATTCATCAACATTGACCCTTTCATCCTACACCAGCAGTCTCATCTCTTGTGCTGGTCCTGGCAAATGTTTGCACTGGCTATCTAATCATCTTATGTACAGGGGCACGGGGTGCTACCAGGTAGCAAATAAGATCATTATGGCAAGAAGGGTGGGATGGGTTGGTAATTCTAACAAATCCTTTGCAGGGGACTGCGTGGTAATACATTTTAATCAAGCGCACTTTGGCAGTGCGCTTCTTAAAAAAATACACAAGACATCTCTTAGGAGCACACAGATAATTCCCCTGGAACTGGAGTACTTTTACAGGCAGGGTTTTAAACAGGGTCCTTTGCGTGGATTTGTACAGCAGGGTGAGATGAGGCCAGTGATAAACATTCCACGAGATCTTGACTATGAACACACATGCTTCGTCTCAGGGGTTGGCCTATCAAATTGATATACCTCCCTCTCAGACCTGGAAGCATGCGATTGACCATTACCATCAAGTGATTGTCCGTCTCTCACCTCAGAGCAAGTAATCCCCGCCCTGCAGGTAACTCCCATGCCCCTTTTAACACAGAGGCTGGTCGACGGAAATAAGATAAATTTGGCATCGTGGAACGTGGCAGTGATCATTTCCAAGTTGGGTAATGCCGAGTGGCAAAACTACTGGTCAAAGCAGGATATCATTTGCTTTCATGAGACATGGGCCAAGGACCCAGTGTATTTTGATGGATATCATACATTTTACACACCAGCTGTGCCCTCTGCATCAGGTAGAGCGAAAGGGGGTTTATTACCATCATTTCTAACACCTTACCGATTCAAATAAAGCAGATAGGCTCTCCGAACAATCACTTCCAAATGTTACGATTGGAGTTCACAAAGGAAGATTACTGGATTTTAATTAATTTTTACAATAACGAATTTGGGGGCAACATGAAGAGACCAGTAGTCGACTTGGGCAATGACCTGGATCGCCTCAACCCACGCACTTTTAAGCCCTCCTGCAGCTTAATCTGGATGGGGGATTTCAACATACACATGTGCAAGTATAATGAGGCTAGGGTGTGTGGGCTGGATGACCATCAGGGCAACCCTCTCTGTCGCTTTTCACACACTGAATATGGTGACACTCTAAACCAATCACTTTCCTCGAGGCATCTGAGCGTAATTAATAGCTCAAGGACCGGTCAAATGGAGAGTACTTTTAGGAGAAACAATACTGAGTCAATAATCGACTTTGTCTTAGTTTCTCTGATTACACGAGATAGAGTAGACCACAAAGCCACCCTGTTTACTCCCTATAGTGATCACGCTATTTTATACTCCCATTTGACCCTTCCATATAAAATGAAAAGAGACCAGCAGGTAGTGGATGACATCGTAGTAGCCAGGAAAAATGGTTACCAATTAAAATGGACCCAGGTTGTTAAATATGATCGACTCTAATAGCCCAAGTAAGCGATAACATCTTATACTGCCTGGCAGAGGACTTTCCTCCCTCCCAAATATTCACACAGTTTAGAGACTTATTAATAAAAGTAAAAGGTGCACTTGCCTGCCCCAAACCAGCCAACAAATTCCATCTGAGCCGCTGGTTTGATACAGTTTGCTCTAAAGCAAAGAGATCCCTAGTAGGTGCCTTAAAATCTAACCCCAGAGACCCGGTACTGGTAAGAACACTGAGAAGTGAGTACAAGCAGGCGAGATCCAAACGAATAAAGGACATAAGCGAGAAGGCATGGGAGGACCTTGAACAACCTGCCAGGATTGGGAACAGCCGGGAGTTCTGGACAGTCATAAATGCCCCCTACTTCAAAGACGTAAAAGATCCAACACTAGATACGTATGTAGGGGAAGAGGCGTGGATAAAGCATTGTGAGGACATTTATAGTTTAAGAGCCCCACAGAATCCACGCAACCCGTCCCAGTCCCCCCCCCCCCCCCCCCGTAGCTTCTTGACTTTTTCGATCCATGGAGTAAGAACAGGGTTGGCAGCCTGCGTCCCGGGAAAAGCCCCAGGCCCAGACGGGGTTCCCATTGACCTCTTTCATGTAAATGGAGACAAATGGGTCCCACTTTTAACAAATGTATTTAACAGCATACCATAGAGGGCACCCCCCCCCCCTCCCTCCTGGAAACATAGTGTTCTAGTCCCCATCTTCAAGAGGGGAGATAGGGGCTGTCCGAACAACTATAGACCCATTTCCCTTCTGGATACAACGGCAAAATTAATGGGCCGGCTATTATTAGCCAGACTGGAGGCAGGGGCACTGGACTGAAACATCTTAATGCAGGCACAATATGGCTTCCAGAAGGGAAAGGGGACGGTGGACCAATGTCTTAATCTTTCGCTATGCATAGACAAGTACACAAAAAAGGCCAAGGGCGCAAAGCTATACATGGCCTTCATGGACTTGTCAGCTGCGTTCGATTGTGTGTCCCATTAGAAGTTGTGGCCCATGATGCTGGAAATGGGGATCTATCCTCCAATCATTCACTTAATTTATCAGCTATACGCTAACGCCACAGCCTGTGTGAGATATGGCCGAAATGGAGAATGCACACGTGCATTTAAAATCGAGAAGTGGGTTATGCAGAGTTGTGTCCTCGCCCCATTTCTTTTTTCCATCTATACTAATGATTTGATGACTCCCCCTTACCATTATTGGCTTACGCTGATGAGGCAGTGTTACTAGCGAGGACAGGCGTAGCTCTTCAGAGCCTTTTAACTGCGTATGCTGCCTTTATGGCCTTGCTGGACCTCCGCGTTAATGAAGGTAAATCTTCTATCATTATAGCTGGAGCTACCTGAGGTGCAAAAGTGCCTCATTTTCATTTAGCCTCCCAAAAAAATCGAAGTAGTTGACTCCTTCGCATGCCTGGGCGTTCTGTTCAACAGCAAATAAACTTGGTCGAAATTGGTGGCTGCCAGAGCCCTGGACATGGAAAGAAGCCTACTAGCGATAAGAGGCTTTATTAAGAAGCTGGGGGCTAGCCCCGTGGACACGGTTAAAACCATCTATCTAGCCAAAACAAAGGCGGCGGTAACCTATGGGGCTGGAGTCTGGGGGATGGCTCATATCGAGCAATTGCAGAGAATGGAAGGCACCTTTTTTAAGTCTAGGGTCTCACTACCACCTACAGCATCTAATTTCATCTTACACCTTGGATTAGGACTCCCTTACTTGTCTGATTGCATTAGGCTGGCACCGCTCCTTCTGTGGTTCTCCATCTGGCGGAGGTCGACAGTTAATTTAACCCAACGCATTATTGGCGAATGCCTCAGGTTGGAGGTTCGCAGTGGGATCGGTTGGCTCAGTTATGTAGAAGCCAAGCTAAGAGCCATCGGACAGGAGGAGCTGTTCAAAGACCCAGCTTCCTGTAGGAACGTTTCTAAACAGAAATTGACTGATCTATACATGCAGAGGGCTGCTTTTATTGGCAGGGGGAGGATTTGTCACCAACAGGGGCTTATCGCTTATGCCTTTGTTCAAACTAGACCTGCGGGAGAGCATCATTATTTCTATCTCTCACATATTACTATGGCTCAACACAGATTTATTCTTGTGCGTTTTCGTCTTAATTTTATCCCCCTGATGCTTGGGTTCCCAGTGAGGAAGTTCAAGCATGCTGACCTCATACCATGTCCGTGTGACAATGTCTCACCCCAAACTGACTTACATTTGGTATTGTTTTGCAAATTTTTCCACAGAGAAAGAGAAGCTTTTATTTTACCCATTTTAAAACTTCAAAACTTTAAACAATGCAAGGTGGCACTGTATTTTTTGAAGTCTTTACCTAATCTGTATATTTGTTTTTCAGTAGCATCTTTTTTGTGGGCTTGCAGGAGAAAAAGAAAGTCGATGGGCACGCTAACTTGAATCATTATAAAGGTTACCTAAAATCATTATTGTAAATTGTTTTATGGTTTTTAATTGTTTGATATGACGAATTTGTGCTTTTATGATCTTTTTTTTTTAATAGATCGAATAATGATTTTAAGCAAAACGAGTTGACCCTGAAGGGCAGCACCTGGCTGCCTAAGTTCAGTTTAATAATATGTGAAAAAATAGTAATTAGAAGACAATGGAAATTGTTGCGAATGAAATATAAAACGTGCACATTAAAATAACACATCTGGCGTGCTTTGAGAGTTATTCTGACCTAGGTTTCTAGAAATCGCATTTAATTTTCAGATAAAATAATTGAAAACTGCACCAATATGTAGTGATTCTAACGATTAAACATTTCATCTCGCAAAACACCATGTATGCTAGCGGATATTAACTGTTTTCTGTTATTTTCTCCCAGTTAACGACATAAATTGCCCTTTTCACTTGAAAAAAACACCGAAAGAAAGTTATTGCTTTTTCTGTAGTGCATTCCAGACTTAATTAGAATTGCTTTCATACCTTTTGCCTGTAGCAATACCAGAAAAAAACGAAATAAATAAATATAACATGTGTAACCATCTCTACAGTAGCAGAGTCATGAAAACTATTTTTTTAAAGTATATGTCTGTCTACATAATGAGACTGGGGATTTGGAAGTTGCCCCAGAATTTGGCACAGCCATTCAACCATTGCTTTCAATAGTTCATGATACTGTGTTGCTTTATATTTTATTTTTTACCAAAAGACTGCCTAAGTGTTTAGTGAATTCCCTGAAAAAGATCACAACTTACTTCTATCATTGGTCTATAAACAGAGAGTACCCTTGGTCTTTTGTAGGGGGGAGCGAGAACACAAGAACAACAGTAAATGCTCTACTTTCTCCAAACACAAACAAGCATTTGCAATGTAATAGGTCTCGCATTTACGCGCGTTTAAGCTATTGGCATTGTAAATGACAATGCCTTTTATTTATGTTTTATAAACCAAAATATAAATAAAAGGCATTGTCATTTACAATGCCAAAGGCTCAAACTCGCGTACATGCGAGACCTATTGCATTGCAAATGCTTGTTTCTGTTGAGAGTTATCCACAGGGCTCTTCTTGTTCCCTTGTAAAGCGCTCTGATGCCGTGGGTGGCGATACATTTGCGCTACATAAAAGGACACAAATAAACAAAGCAGCTATAGATATTTGCATTTTCAAGGGTAAACAAATTGCCAGATCTTCTCAATAACTTAACACTTGTGGCAGCCATCCGAAGTGACATGCATGCTGAAGTTTGGATGCGAGCAAGGTGAACTCAGCACTCCATCCTTCCGAGGTTGGTGAATTGAGTACCTTTAAATAGGGTATAGTGCCAACTATGGCGCTTATAAACATCTAAAGAGCCCCCGGCTAGGAAATGTGCAGACTTTGCAGCTAAGAGTTTGCAGTGCTGCGGGACTGACACAGGGCTTAATCCTTTGAAGGTCGATGAAAAACAACGCTCAGAGCTGAGTTAGGTAATAATCCGCATTGTCAACAAGGACCTACATTTTGTGGTGTGAACTATTTAAATGTCCTTTATTCACCCCTAACCAGAGGGACCTTTATGACCAGTCTGCCTCAGTGCCCCTCCCCACTCTTAACACGTCGGCCTGACGTCCAGGGCCTGCTCCCTGGAGACTGGGACGGGCTACGCTGAGGTACCCCAGCTGCAAACGTTGTTTCCATGACTGAGCTCTCATTTCAAGCATTTCCTCTGAGAGTCTTCCACGGACTCCACCCATCACCCTGGGGTCTGTCACTAGAGAGAGCGCCATGGAAACCTGTGGGTGGTGGCAGGAGACGGAATACGGTCATCACACCCACCTAAAAGTTTGATTCAGGTCAGACACTATATCAGTATAAAAGGAGGAGTCACAGCTAAAATGCGCCCCACTCCCAACTATAAACTTTTACACTATATAATAAAAAGGGGGCATAGCCAATAGGTCTCGCCTTTGGGACCTTATAAGTATTTAGTTATGCAGCGCAATATCCTTACTGCAACAACATCAACTGTTGCATGGCTAAACACTTATAAGGTCCTAAAGGCGAGACCTATTAGCTATTTATTTAGGCTATCTGATGGATCTGCATGCATATAGGATAGATGGATAGATAGATTGTGTCTGCCGCAGGGCTTGTAATTACATAAACAATTTTATTATCCGTTTGGTTCTGGCTGGCGGCGCCTCGGCCAAAAATTAAAGATAAAGGAAGAGACTGCGTCGTGGAGCACGAGGCAGAGGAGGGCTGTAGAGGGGAGAAAGCGTGCGGGAGGGGTAGAGGAGAGAGAGCACACAGGAGGGGTAGAGGAGAGAGACAGTCCAAGAGAGGGAGAGAGGCAGTCACAGAGAGACGCAAGCCAGGCAGTGGTTAGTGAGAGAGGCAGAGACAGGCAGCGGAGTGAGATAAAAGCATAAAGAGAGAGAGAGAGCGAGAGGAGCGAGGCCAAGTAGAAAAGACAGGCAGACAGAAAGTCAACGGAAGAGAAAGAGACAGGCAGTCAAAGAAAGAAAAAGAGACATTCAGCGGAAGAAAAAAATGAAACGGGCAGAGAGAGCAAGTCAAAAAGAGAGGGCGGGGCAGAGATGGACCGTGGAAGAGTGAGACTGGCAAGGTAGAAAAGAGACATCGGAACAGAAAGAGACAGGCAGTCAGAGAGACTATCTGGGGCAGACAGTGGAAGAAAGAGGGGCAGAGACAGTCGGGGGGAAAAGAAAGGGAATCAGCAGAGGCAGATAGCGGAGCAGAGAGGGAGGGAAATACAGGGGAAACGATAGAGTGGCGGTGACAGAAACAGTGCAATGCACAGAGACAGGGAGACTGATACACAGAGCGAGGCAGATGCGGACTGTGGAGAGATAGACAAGGAGACACAATGGAAAAGATAGAGACATTCAGGGGGGAAGACAGAAGCGGAGAATGACAGTGGGAAAGAGGGGCGCAGACTGAAGCACAGAGAGGCAGATAGCGACAGCTGCAAAAGAGAGAGACAAGCTCAGTGATCGGAGACGCGATCAAGGGAGCAGAAAGGAAACTGATTAGAAGGGAGGGGGTAGTGTGAAAACAGCGGGGAGAGAAGGGAGGGTGTAATAAAAAACAAAGGAGCCAAAGCTATAGAGAAGGGAGGGGGAGTGTGAGCAGCTGTGCACGTGCATGTGATCGTGCACTCAAGATTTAGGCCAGCCAAAACTGTGGGTAGCACTTTGAAAATCCCACATATAAAATGTCACTTCGAGCCTTTGGCTCGCGAGACCTAAAAAATCAGAGTGCCTCGTGGATCACTGGCATCCTGATTTCAGGGAGCTTCAAAAACAGCTACGCAGGAGTAAAATGACCCACTGACCATAAACATTTTCCTTTTCGTGCTGTACAAAAGCTGTTTCTTTACTCCTCCATTATCATCATCATCAAATCACTTTATTCGGTTTTTGCATAAAAGTCAAATAAACAGTGTGTACAGAAAGATCTATCATTAAAAAAGTCTATCAAGTGACAGGGGCGTGGCTAGTTGCCTAAAATGGCAGACGCAGCTTGAACTCGGTCTGTGCCCTATCCCTGTTTATCCTTACCATCGTTGTGCCAATCTTGCCACTAACGACACACAAGGTACTGTGGATACTGCCTGGCTCCTGCTGACCACGTAGGCGGATTCCTGGTGAACGCAGGTACCTCGACGCCTCTGAAACCCAGGGTGCGGCGTGCACCACGCTGGAGCCCGTGGCCTAGACCATGCAGCTGTAACCCCTCCGGTCCGCGGCATGCCAGCCAGTTATCTCGGTTGGAGGGCAGCAGAGCCAGGAAGCAGGTGTTCACTTGGACGGCTTGGCGGGTCGTCTGCAGCACCAGTCCCATGCTACATGAGACGCTGCTGGGTTGCGACCATGGGCAGCCGATGCCTCTGTAAGACTTGAGGCCTGCTGCGGCGAGGCTCGGAGACTACTGTAGGACGCACTGCCCTGTGGGACATAAGCCGGAGCGGCATCGGGCGGCTGGCTGACTGCCGTCCGGCCTGAATCCGACTGGAGGCCCCGTTGGCCTCTTGCATCCACGGGACAGCCGACGATCCTGACAGCTCATTGCACCCAGACCCTGCCACGCTTGATGAGGTGAGTCCGGTGGAGTGCCTGAGTGGTGGAGCGGGCGAGAAACAGGGGCGGTGGCCCAGGCATCGCCCCACCGGCGATGTGACTCCACTGTGGAGAAAGGGACGACTCAGCACGAGGCCAAGGTAGAGGCAAGACAGTGAATAGAAGGCAACACAAGGGTCGTCTCAGGCCCGGGCTGCTCCTCCTCCCCTTCCCCCATGCTCTAGCAGGTCCCTGGGAGCTCAGGAAATTACATCAGCGGTACTTCCTGGAGGTGCACAGACAAGGGGAAGGCCTGGATACAGACTCAGGTCCAGGCCACATGCTACTAGTACTCGCTTCCCCCTTCTGAGACAGTCGATCTATTGGTGACTATCGGGCTGATGATGTACTGGGGGTTTTCCAATGGGACGTGGCAGAGATCGCCTTTGAGACCTGAAGCCTTCATCCTCCTGGCCTTACTCAATAGGTAGGGGAGCTTGTGTAGAGGGAGAGCTGCAGCCCCTTCCCCTTCACCAGACTTCTCAGCGTTCGCGCACCAGTGAAGGCCACGGTGGGTGGGCAACATGAGTCATATCGGGCCCGGGTCACTTATCCCTCCCTCCTTTCTTCTACCTCCTCCTCTGCGCCCTGGAAAGTTTCTGAATCAACCCTGCGAACTTGGTGCTGGGCCCCCTGCTGGATCCCACTGGGTCGGAGCTGGGCCACACAGGGTCGTCCACCCTATTGTTTTTTTTAGGGGCAGGTGAGTGGTCTGGGTTCTGGGCTGCGGCTGCTGGGCCTGTCATAGAGGCGGCTGTACTGGTCTAACCGCCTGGGGTTTCGCCTTGCTGCAGTGCCGAGCAGACACCTGGGGATTGCAAACCTGGCTGGAGGATCATTTGCCCAGGCCAGAGGAGTGGCCCCCTTGCCGAAGCATAGGATCCTCAGTGGATTGATCACTGGCGCCGTCGGGGTGGCGGTGTACCGGGTGCCCACCTGATGGTCTGTGGGGGCTTTCCAGCGTGACGGGGCCTGTTGGTGGGTGCGCAGAGATACTGCCCACATCGTGCCGCATATATAGTCAAACTGGGCTTGAGCAGGGCCTCTACAAACAACGGATTGTCTTATCATCCTTCTGGCAACTGCGGCCTGGTACACCACGTCAACTGTCCCCCCCATGCCCAGTGCGCAGCAGTTGGCCATGGGCTACCTCCGCTCCACCACCCAGCAGGTTGGGACACCTCGAGACACCGGGAAGGGGTCATCCTCTAGGACGGAGAAACTCACGGAACCTCAATACCCAGATCTTTCGACTCCATACTGGCTGCAGTGGAATAGAATTGCACGGTGCTGGATCAGACGTGCACATCCCTCAAGACTAGGATAGACAATGTGGTGTCGGACTTTACACTGTTGAGGGCAGATCACCAGAAATTATCTGACTGGGTACACAAGGCTGAACTCACTCTTTCCGATATACAGCCCGAAACTCGCAATAACACGGCTACACTACAAGATTTACTGGATCGTGTCTGTACTCTCGAAGATGAGCTTGATGACGCGGAAGGCCGGTCCTGCCGTAATAATGTATGTGTGATTGTCTGCCTGAGGGGGCGGAGGGGAAAAACCCGGTCGAATATGTGGAGAATTGGCTGAAAGACTTGCTTCCACTGGAAGCTCACCCCCCACCCCCCCCCCCCCACCCAATCGTGCTGGAACGCGCTCACAGATTACCAGCCCGCCAACCATCTCCTGGAGCTAACCCACAACCATTCCTGTTCAGAGTATTGATTTTTCGAGACAGAGACACAATACTGAGGGAAGTATCTAGGGCCCAGGGTGCAAAATGCATCTGTTCTATTCTTTCCTGATTACAGCGCCCAGGTGCAAAAGTGGCGGCCTCCTTCGGGCAGTGAAAAGCCAGCTGCGGGACCTTGACCTACGCTATTCTTTGCTGTTCCCGGCTCACCTACGAGTGGTCAGAAACGGAAACTCCCCATCGGACGCCTGGGACTGGCTGAAGGAAATGGGCTTGGCCATGTCAGCTAGGCCACCAGATGACTTATCGTCCCACAAACGGGACAGGCGTGGCTGCCGACGGGGCAGAGGTGAAGGATCTCGCCACCGTACTTCACTGGTTAGTGCCCCTGACCCGGAACAGATTCTGACAGAAAGACAGAAGGCACTACACGTGGCGGCAACCCTTCACGCCACGAGATCTTCATTATCTTCCACGGCGTCACCTTCCCGATGTGGTGGTGACATTGACTCCTAACTGGCATGGTCTGTAGATTCTGACGCACCTCACTTTCCTGATGTCACCCCCCCAGACCGCAGATATCATTATTTAGTCTGCCCTGAAATAAGCTGGGTACCATCTACCCCGCCGGAATACACCCTACCAGGCACTTAGCTGAGAGATACACTGCCCTTGACCTGGGGATACACCACATAGGTCCTCACAACAACATGCACACATGATGACATTTTTCCTTCTCTTTCTTTAAGGCTACTTTCCTGGGGATAGGTCACACTGGTCACCTCAGCACTCGCTAGGCCTACCCAAAGTCCAAGTCTGACTTAGTGTTAGTTGTCATGGTTCGACACGTCAGTTTGGGTCAAATCCGTTAGGGGTTCGCTCTTATGCAATTCCATACCTAAGTTATAGATTTTTTGGTTTTTCCCGTACAGTTTCTGTTATTTCTTGTGAAATGCTGCTGCACCATGCGCTCTTACATTTCATGACTGCTCCGCGGTCAAAGCCCTACTACTACAACCCTTCCTCATGATACGTGTAAACATCATCACCTGGAACATGAGAGGGATTCATACCCCCTTGTGCAGGTATTCCATATGCGCATATCTCCGGCATCAATCTACTGGTATTCCCTTACTCTAGGAGACACATCTGACAAGCATTGAAGCAGCCTGGTTGGAACACCGCTGGCGGGGTCGGGTATACAGCACTAAGTTTTCCTCCATGGCACTGGCGCATTGATCTGGGTGAAGGCTTCAACCCCTTGGGAGGAAGAGGAGGTGATAATTGACGCCGATGGGCGCTATGTATTCCTCAAGGGTAGACTCAATGTGCAGTCCCTCGTATTGGGTTCAATATAGGCCCCCCAACGTAGACCAGAATGCCTTCCTTTATGGCCTTTCAACAGTCCTATCCCACTGGAGTGATGTTCCACGGTTCTTAGGAGGCGATTTCAATACAGTCTTAGATGTCTCGCTAGACAGTTCTTTCCCACCCCTCACGCGCACAGCAGCATCATCCAATGCACAAGCTTTACGTAACTGGCTGGGGTATTGGTCACTGTCTGATGTTTGGAGAGCACGTAACCCAGACTCCTGCATATACTCTTTTTACTCACCGGTCCACAACCTACATGTGCAACTGGATCTCATACAGGCCTCGGCTGCATTGCTTCCTTTCATCCAGGAAACTGAATATCTCGGCCACACACATTCGGAACACAACCCTCATACCATTTTGACCATTTGGGAGAGGAGACCTCCCCCATCCCTACCTGGAGGTTGCAGCCAGCGGCACTTCATGTCCAAGCTTTCGCAGTTCCCTAGGAATGTCGTTGCTAGACTATTTCGAACGCAACATCGGCTCCACAGTCTCTTTATATCAGAATGTGATGCTTTTAAAGTCACGACCCAGGGACACTGCCTGGGCCTAACATGGAACATTTGCAAGCAACTCGACACTTCCCTAGACGCTCTTGAACGGAAACTCTTATGACTCGAATCTCTCTTGGTTACTCACCTTAAATCAAAACACAACTTGATGAAATGCAAGTAGCCTGGCTTGAACTCTTGGAGAGGCTACGCTGTCATAATTTCTTAGCTCACTCTGCACGAACGCATGCTGCACCGGATGGGGCAGGCAGAATGCTGGCTTATCTTGTAAGGCAGGAACAGCCCCAACGTCGAATTCACGCCATGCGCGAAGATTTAGGATATATGCGATACATGCAGTTTGACATCCACACAGCTATGACTTGCTACTCTTCCACTCTCTACACATCCCAAGCTCATGGGAATTCCCAGCAAATTAGTACCTTCTTGGACTCAATTGAGTTGCCTACGCTATCCATTGACCAGCACCTGGCATTGGACTCCCCCATTACAACAGACGAGGTGCGGGAAGCACTGATGCCGCTGGCATCAGGGCGGGTGACGGGCCCCGGGCCCAGATAGGCTCCCCGCTGATTTTTTTAAGACATATGCTGATACACTTATACCACACTTGCATGCCCTCTATTACTCCGCGATAGAAAGCTCCATGCTACCACCATCCTTATATATGGCCAACGTAGTCTCCTTACAGAAGCCGGGCAAAGACCCCACGACCCTGAGTTCCTACAGGCCCCTAGCGATTTTAAACTCTGACTATAAATTACTAGCAAAGATCCTAGCTAATAGACTTGCGCCCTATATCCCCACCTTGGTCATATCTGACCGAAATATATTTGGTCCCGCCCATAACACTTCTCTAAATCTCCGCCACTATTTCAGAGTGGCCGAATATGCCCCACTTGAATGGCCTCCATCAAGCTGCTTAGTTTTAGACCTTGAGAGAGCATTTGACTCTCTTGAATGTGATTACCTTTTTGCTGTCCTGCCCAGATTCGGCATCAGGACCTTCTTTACGGGTCTGGTAAGACTGCTCTACAAGCACCCAGTTATCCGGGTTAAGACGGGCCCTAGCAGTAGGTAGCGGGACCCGGCAAGGCTGCCCTTTGTCCCCCCTTCTTTTCTCTTTAGCAGTGGAACTCCTTGCAGCATATATCCGTGCTTGAGTGGATGTGGGAATCTCCCTTGGGGATGACACACATATAATTTCTCTATCCGCAGATGACATTCTGCTATATATTAAAGAGCTTCACTCCATCCCTCCCTCGCTGGAACTGGCACTGTCTTCATTTGCTACTATATCTGGTTTAAGAGGTCAACGCTTTAAAATCTACCCTTTTCCCTTTCTCTGGGATCACCCCAGACCCAGGTTACTCTGAGTGGCATTCCAGTGTATGGGATCCGTATCTATCGGGACAACGGCTATTCGGTCCCAGATGTCCTTCTGGAGGACTATTCCGCTATCCATCTCTGGCAGATTAGCCCTCACTAAGATGGTGATCCTGCCCCGGATTCTTTAATATTTTGCCAACCTACCTCTTTACATTCCCCCTGCCTTCTTCAACAAATTTGAGAAATCAATTAGAGACTTCATTTGGGGGCATCCAGACACAGAGTTTCCATTAAAAAGCTCTACCTACCCGCCGGCCAGGGTGGCCTTGCTGCGCCTAATTTCGGGCACTATTATTTGGCCGCTCAGGTACAATATATTGCCAGGTGGCTGGCATCTCGTCATATTTCAGACACGGCCACAATGCGCCCTCCTGACTCTCTCTCCTCCATCGATTACATCCGTGTGCGCGGCCCAGAGGCACAGATTCTTTGTTACTCTCTGTGGCCTATAAATGCTTCCGAAGATGCCTGTTTATCACTCGCTCCACAAAACCATACGACCCCTCTATACCACTTTTGGGGACTCCCACGGAACAAAATATTACCACAGCTGTGGAACTACATGACTGGGACACAGCCGGAATCCGTGATACCGGCGACCTGTTCCGGATGGCACCCTTATCCCTTACACCGAGCTAGTGGCTTAGGAGGGTCTTCATCCGGGATATTTTTTACTGCACAGTTCACTCATCACATCTCTCTCATTCAGATGGGGTGGCCTGTCCACAGAGCCTCCCGTGCACCACACAATTCAATACTTACACATTTTGGGTGAGGGGGTCACTTGATCAGATGGTTCACAGCGTCACTCCGTCAACATACTGCACTTTCACTAGCCCCCCTAAAACTACAGTGGGAAGAAGATTTGGGACGGGCCTTTTGTGAGTCCGAATGGACAGCGGTCCTGGAGAGCCCCCCTCACATCCTCCACTACAAGCGTTTCCGCCAAATTCAGTTTTTCATTCTATACCGAGGATACCTCACTCCCGCCAAAATTAACAAGTATTTTCACTGCACAGACTCTGCTTGCCCCAGATGCCACTTAGTCAATGCAGATATCTTGCACATGTTATGGCACTGCCCAGACCTCAACGGGTATTGGACGGATGTGGCCACCACCCTAGCCCGCTGCACTGAACGTGACATCCCTTTCCAATGGGAGGTCTATCTCTTACATTTGTTTAAAAGGGGCAGGAAACATAGGGTTACTTCCCGCTTCCTGGACCTGGGCCTCGCCACTGCTAAATTCACGAAACTATGGAGAACACCGGTCAGTCCTCTTGCAGTGGCGTGGCGCCACTCTTTGCTTAGCTGGGCTAGGGCGGCGAGTGTCGCTCTACGAAGGGAGGATCTGCTGGGTCTTCGCAAATTCCCCCTACCCGACAAATGGGAGACCATTCTAGTACATCTGCAGATGTTAGATGCAAGCTCTGTGGATTGCTCTGTGGGGGTAGGGGTCCAGACTGCGGTAGCGGTATAGGTGGCATGGCTTAATGAGCAAACAGTTAATTCAAATTAATATATAAACTGATTACGTCATTAGTATTTTTATGCAAAATAGAGAAGCTATACAACATTTAGTTTTACCTGCTCCATCACTTCCTTGCCACTACACCCACAGAGATGTAGTCGAGGTAGCCCCTACCTGCATGAGTTAATGCTAGTACATAACCATGAGTAATCTCTCGATACTGTGGATTGGTACTCGATGAAGAGTAAGCAGCAACGTTTCACAAATAGTTAACTCTCCCCTCCTTCAACTTATTTTGGCCTAATTCTGTTGAATGCCACTCCTACTGTTCAGATCTGTGACATGACACCCTTGGATTCCATGCATTTCCACATACCACTCTATGGAACTCGTGTCACAAATCGATAGACACTGATAAATGACTCTTCAATGAATGTACATTGTTTCCCACTCTTTGGCACACCATATGCTTAATAGAAGTCGTGCTGCTCCGTAAATGGGGTCGCTCTTGGGTCCAATGCATGCATATTATTTTGTTTTTAGGTCTCGGCTCGAAGGCTGCGCTTGCGCAGTCTCGATCCGAGATTTAATGACTTGGAGAAGTGGGGCTTGAACCCGCCCCTCTTCTCCCCTGTTCTCCATTGGCTGGCCTCTTGAATGCTGGCCAGCCATTGGAGAAGAGGTCCCGTCACTCCGATCAGGCCCCGTCCTTTTCGGATCGGGGGCGTGTTTTTTGCAGAAAGTCTAATTATCTCCTGCAGCCAATGGCAAGAGGAGATAACAGCAAAACATGCCCCCGAATCCGAAAACGACACTGCGTTTCTCCGAGGCATTTCTGCTCTGCCTCGGAGAAAGGCGTGGTGTGCTTGCCTTTTGCTCTGCCTTGTTATGTATATACAGCTTCCTATTGCTGGTTAATGCAGGTAACTGGAAGTAAATGGCTATTTTTTTATGGCGCTAAGTTGAGCTGTCTGAATCTGTATCAAGCAAGAAATCGAACTTTTAAAAAGGAGCATGCTAGAGAGCTTTTGAAAACGAAAGTAAAAAAGGTGTTAGAAATTATGGATGTACACATTCTTTACGAATTATCTATGCATAGTAACTATGTTTCGAATTTCAGCTTCTGTGATATCGACTTTTAGGGCATGTACTCATCATTAACCTCACGGCAGACAAAGCCTTTCTAAGATGGCCGCTGGGTTGTAGTCCCTCCCCAGCCGAGCCTGACGTCGTGCCCTGTGACGGCGTCAGAAAGAGACTCCAAGCAGCAGCACCGTTCATGGTGCAAGATGGCGGCCCCCGGAGGAGAGTTTCGTGCAACGTGATCAAGTTATTCAGCAATTAGGATTGGTGAGCCGACCTGCAGAGATCGGTAAAGCCGATCCCGTGCCTTGCCTGATATCCCAATGCCTTCGAGAACTTGAGTGACAGCTAATCAGGTAATGCGTACTGAAGGAAGCGCCGCGAACCACTATGGCACAACTGCCCACATTCACACGCTTAGATTGAGGAATTTAGCAAATTGATTCACAACTGTCTGTTTAGTACTAAAGGGCAACAGCGGCGATGTGCATGGCCATGCTCCTTTCCATAATCATTCCTGTGCATTGTCCTTTCATTGAAGCAGACAATCTGGCACTGCTTCCTACTTAGAGCATCATGATATTTCTGTTACCAGGGACTGGAGGTCATTTTTCTCCGTGCATGTCAGCTGTATATTTCATGTAATCTTAGCATTTTGAATCCGCACGCTTCCTCAGCCAGCCCCTTCATTCACGGATGAATCCACTGATCGTTCTGTCAATCCATCCAGCCATTCATCCCTCGATACATTCATCTCCACACTCATACTTCCGATTACCATCCATGCAACCATCTATCAACGTATCCATTCATCCACCCATTCATCTCACACATCCACCCTGCTGCTTTCGATGTTTGTTATCTAAGCAACATACTGATAGTAACCAATTGTCCTCCATATAGAATACATGACCAGATCACTGTATGGTCAATGTCTCGGCATTGTTAAAGTTAGAGCTATTGGCATTGCTCATGACATTATTTTTGTTTATGTTTTTGTTTTTAAAACATGTAGAGAAACGGCATTGTTATTTACAATGTCAATAGCTTAATCAGTGTGTGTGTAGGTGGCTCTGTGTGTGGGTGCAAATGCAATAGGTCTTGCATTTGAGAGTGATTAAGCTATTGACATTGTAAATAACAATGCCGTTTCTTTAAATGTTTTAAAAACAAAAACATAAACAAAAATAATGTCATGAGCCATGCCAATAGCTCTAACTTTACCAATGCCGAGACCATTGCATTGTAAATGCTTGTTTCATTGCTCCTGTTGTGAGATTGCGATTTTTTTTTTTAAATGACCATAAAGCGATTTAACAAAAAAGAAAGTCTACCAAGTGACATTAAAACGCTATTCACACAGGTGAAATATACTGATAAAAAATAAATATATATAGTATATATTTAAAAACATAAAGAATAGAATTCAATATAAAAAGCTGGGCACAGTATAACGATACTTCCAGGGTCACATCTTAGGTGTCCCTTATATACGTCTGGAAGTTAATCATAACTGGCACGGAGCCTTGCAGCGGATTTTTAAAAGAACATGAAAAACGATATCACCTGACAACATTTGTAAAAAAATAAAAGCTGGCCGCACCTGCCTGAACTTACATTTTTTCAAGATAAGGATGATGAATTTCTTCCGGGGTGCCTCATAGAAACTACAAAACATTATAAAATGGGGCATGTCCTGTGGAGACTTGCCATCGAAGCCACAGGACATTAAGCTCTGACCCCTGTTACACCCACATATCTGTGCAAGGAGATAAAAAAGATCAAAACGGAACCTGGTCAATAAAAAGCGATCATAACCACTTAAAGGCCCTAAAAGATATGGTTCCGTGGCCGGTGCAGTTTTCAGAGTGATAAATCTGCGTATACTGGGCTTCCTTAGCTCCCGGTCTTCCCTGTCTGTAATCCGCTGCTTAAAAAAAGACTCCTGTGCCCACTGCAGATCCTTCTTATTCACTGAATCCGGATTGGAAAATAAATCAGCTCTCCCCAGGCTCGAAAAACATTGCTTAATATAATTGAGCCAGGAGATATGGTGGGCGTAGTCAAGGGCCATACAATCCTTCAAACTCAGTTTGTTTAAAGTTGTCCCCTGACTGAGCCAGATGTTTAACCACAAGGATAGTGGGCGAAAAGACAGCAATTCAGAAAGGTAAGCCACACCCAGCTCTTCATGTACTGCTAAGATGGAAACTCCCTGAGGTACACTTAAAAGGCATCTTAAAAAACAATTTTCTACTACTTGTAGTTCCTCAAGGGGGATATATCCCCAGATTTCACTACCGCAGCACGCTTTGGCAATACACTTAGCCCGATATATCTGCAAGAGAGCCCCAATCGGTCTCTTACCTATTCTCGAGGCAAAGTTAAAAATGGCGACATTGGCTCGCGCTAGTTCACCTTTCTTTCTATGTATTAAGGGCCCCCAATTCATCTTATCGTCTAACAGGACCCCCAGGTATAAAAAAACGTCTGTCCGGGGGACCTGAACAGGACCGACATGGAAAGGATAGAGCTTTCTTGGACGGGGTCACACCTGCATCACATAGGATTTTGAGTTATTTATCAGCAGGTCTTGTTCCTCCATAAAAGAGACAAAAGAGTAAAGCAGCGTGTGCAGCCCTCGTGCTGTATGGGCCATGAGGACCGCGTCGTCTGTATACAGTAGTACGGACAAACCACGCAGACACAGCTGTGGATAATCCACCTTAGACTCCACTAATACCTTCCCTAAATTATTGATGTATAAATTAAACAAAAAAGGGGGCCAAGATACATCCCGGTCAAACACCTCTGTATTAGTAACTGAAGGATTAGCTTGAAATCTTGAATGTATCAGACCTCAACCTTTGTATCTCTGTGGAAGTCCCGCAGGAAGACGACAATATCTCTGCCCACCCCCATGGATAACATGGTCTGCCATAGTTTTGTTATATTAAAGACTTCAAACGCAGATGACAGGTCCATAAAAGTCAGGTAGATGGTACTGGGGCGAGTAACTGTGTACTTGTTAAGAATCATAAATAAATGTAAACATTGGTCCATGGTCTACCGTCCCGGACGAAAACCATACTGGGCGTCTGCCAGTATGTTATTGTCCTCTGCCCAGCGGGCCAGTCTGTCAAGTAAAATGCGTCCGACCACCTTGACCATGGAGCTCAACAGGGAGATCGGCCTGTAGCAATGGGTACTGTCCATCTTTCCCTTTTTAAATACTGAGGCAATGGTGGATATGGCCGTGAGGGCAGGTACCCACAGATTCAAGTTGGATTTATAGAGGTCGGGGGGGGGGGATTCCATCTGGTCCTAGGGCCTTTTTTCTTCACAGCCCAACAATACCCTTTCTAACTTCTTCAGTAGAAAAGGCCAGGGCAGATTTCCCTTCACCCAATCCAATGGCTGTGATCTTGTCAGTGAGGCACTGAAATATGTTCCCAAACTGCTGACCCATTCTTCCTCTGTTGTGGAGGCCCCAAGGACATTGCCAGCATCCTCAGCTGAGAGGGGACTTTTTATAATGCTCCAAAACTTGGAACTTCTCTTTAAGGTGCTTGCCTCAATGAGCTCACTCCATGCCTCTTCCTTCAGCACAGCCGTACGTCTTACTAGTTCAGCTTTATAAGACCTTTGGCAGGTCTTTGTTAAGGCGGTATCCCTTGGTCTTTGACCTAATGCCTCCTTCAACTTCCTGGTCGCACAAGTACAGGCAGAATCAAACCATCTAGGGGCCAAGTCAGAAAATCGCCACGCTGGAGCGTTAAGAAGGTCTATATTGTCGTCCAGTTCCGCCTGGATGTTTCTAGCTCCTTCTGGCACATGGCAGATAATGATGTGTGGAAAGAATCTGGGATTATTTTAGCCCATTATAGGCTTCTACCCCCATCTGTGGCTTTCAGTGTCCCCCTCATACCTCCCCCCTCAAAAGGCGCTAGTAAGTGCCCGGCGATTAGGGCACATAGTGGATTGTGGTCACTCTATATACTTGCCTCAATGGAAAAGTCTGAAATCAAATAAAAAGGGGAGTTGACACAAGCATGTAATCTATAACTGAACCACACCCCCTCCCAGAAAATGATGGATTAATATCCTTCCTGCCAGGGTCTATTTTGCACATGGCCAATGTTAGGTCAAATTCATTTACCAGAGCGTTAATGGAGTCTCCCTGGAAATTAAGCTAAAAATGAATACACTTCAGGCTTGGGCAGTCCGTGTCTCTAAAACCTGATACCCTGAGGTCCTGCACAGGTGAACATTGATGTCCCCGACATTCATTACGTTGTTATAATCTTGGGGGGGGTTTGGTTTCTTAAAAATTAGCCCAGTAAAGATATGTTACAAACATCTGAGGAAGAAGAGGTAGTTATAAAAGTTATAAAAGAAGAGCACCAATTTACAGGACCCACAAAAAACTAACAAGGCATGCAAAAAAGGGCACAGTAACTCTATATACTAATGCTAAAGAGACATAAACCACTAAACCCCCCTTGGATCTTCCTAACCTCGAATAGATAGCTGATATAAAAAAGGACTTGTATCCCTCCAAGAGAAACTATTCTCAGTGGTCCACGTTTCCTGTAAACAGATCACATCAAACATTTTTATAAACAAAGGCTATGCAGGATCTGAGAACTTACTAGCCAGACCAGCTATGTTCCAAGAGATAAAATTAAAGTCCTTCCCAGCCAAAGGGCCGCAACCTTGTGGGAGACAGTCGCACTGAGGAGTAGATGCCCCTAGTTCCGCGGGGGATGCCCCAGGTAGTCAATCACAGTTATCCATGGAACACAGAGGTGCGATACTGTTGGAAAGAGAAGTATGAGAGGCGACCATCTGCCCCCCATGCTGGGCCTGCACAGGGTGACTCTTGGTGCTCCATCTGCTAAACGAGGGTTTGTAGAAGAAACCCAAGGGGATGGCTACAATAGACGAATAAAGGCTAGACGGGTTACTAGAGGTGAATGAAGATAGAATCTTTTCTGCCACATGAGGTGTGTTAAAATTAATGATAATGCAATCTCCGTTACAAATCTTTTTAGACCTCCCTATCCAGTTAACTCTGCGCACCATGTTGATGAATTTATCCACCCTGGGTCCCAATGGCGTTTTACGGGTCAGCCAGTGCAAGACTTTGTTTTTCAGCTGGGAAAAGGGTGCTGTTTCCCTTGATGAGATACGCTGATTGAGATTAGAAAGTTCCAACTCTAAAGATTTTAGGCATTGCATGAGTGGATCAAGTATCGAGTCCAGTACAGCCTGTAGTGAGCCCAAAAAAGATTCCAACATGGTGGTCATATCCACCTTTCCAAATGCATGCTCGTTGTGTGCCTTTTGCTGCATATCCTCAGCTCTCGGACACTTAGCTTTTCCCCCAGTCAAAGAACACTTTCTTTTCGCACCAGTTCCGGGCCCAGCTCCTCCTCTGATCCCCCAACTAGAGTTGTTGGATGGGTGGCCAGAGACGTAACAGAACTGGCATTGCCCTGTGCTTGGAGGAAAGAAGATTCAGACAAGGGGACACAGGCAGATGGTGTGGGTTGGCCAGTTAATAAGGGAGGTGATCATAGGATAGACTTGGGTTGCAGCAACACTTTCGAAGGGATAGAGAGTAAGCAGTTGGCAGGGGAACGCGAGAGACGCTGGGTCACTAACTCAATCTCCTTATCGAGAACCCCGCTCTTTGCAAAAAAGAGTACATGGTATTTACAGTGCATGCTGACTCCTCACGGGTCAATGAGACCACCTTCCGTTTTTCCATGACTGACTAACACTGTACCAAAACCTGATGGATACTGGGATATGCTTGGATATAAACCTGATGGATACTGGGATATGCTTGGATATAAACCTGATGGATTCTGGGATATGCTTGGATATAATTAATGGGCGTACTACTAGAGTTCTGATAAAAGACTCAAAACACAAAATCCAAGGTGAACTATGATGACATTATTGGGCCTTATACCCCAAGCAGACTGAGGCAAATAAAAAAGCCAAACCTTCAGGCAGAAAGAAAGAGCTGTTTATCTTACCTCCTTTTGTTGCACCGTCCATGTGCTTCCCTTAGATCGTTCAATGATATCAGCTGGTTGCTGTGTCGCTGTGAACCCAACTGCTAGGAAAGAGAGCAGCCGAGGCCTGTAAAACCAGAAAATCAAGAGGGGGGCCCAGCCTCCTCCAGTCTCTGAAGGGCACCGACTGGCCAGCCCTTGGCCCGCACGTGTACCACGCCGCGGGAGGTCAACAGCGCTTTCTGCACGAGGTGCAGCAAAATCTCCTCCTCCTGCACGAATGGCTCCTGAGTGTCCCCTACTGCCAATGTCACCACCAGCACACTGGAAAAGACCAGCAAAGACAAACAGCGTCCCGCGCAGCAGGAAGTCAACAGCGCTTTTCAGCGCGCGGCGCGGGAAAATCTCCTCCTCCTTCATGAATTGATCCTGGGACTCGGAGTCCCCTGCTGCCAAAGTCACCACCAGCACACATGTAGAAAAAAGTGCATGCTATACCATTTACTCAAGATGTGGGCAGTAGGGAAAAAATTATCGCAGCACCAAGTCATTGGTGACCTTTGTCCCTGTGTGCAAATCTCCACATGCACCCCCTGCCCAGTGATGCCGGCCTTCAACAGGGAGTATTTCCAAAACGTTAGAGATTCTCTTTTCAAACACATGTGTATGTATGTATATATTCGCTAAATGTGTGTGTATTGTTAACACTGTACAGTTTGTTTTACACTATATATGTAATCTATTTTAACCTACAGCCCTGAAGAAGTCCAAATGCAAATGGACAAAACGCATTGGCTGATGTATTTTATGAACTGAAACGCAACAAAATAAAAGAAGAAACCACAATTTATGGACTGTATCGACATTGTCTTTAAAAAGGAAAATGTCCTAGCATTTTGTTGTCTGACATTATCTTAGTCAAGTTGTCTGTCTGCATGTGGTGCAGCTCCTACTATATATTATTGCACACTATACCATATTAAATAAAAAAAAAAAAAAAAAAGACGCACAAGCTTCACGATGACAGTGTCAATAGCATAGGGTTGACTTTCCCGTATATAATTCCCCTTTGGGAAATCTAACCAGGGATTGAAGAGCTATACAATTGCTACAAACTAGATTATGGCGGTGCTGATATAGGCCATTATGCAGAGTACACCAGGTGTGAAAGGTAAGCTTTTAATTTTCTGAGCCATCTTGCTGAGGCACGTTGCAACTTAACCAGCTGTCTGGGCTGCAGTTTTTCCCCTCTTTAGAACATTTGTGCCTCGTGCACAAAGCTTGTTCTGCTGTTGAGGTTTCTCAATTGCTACCTTTCTTAAATTGCCTAGAACCGATACATTTGTGCACTTTACAAAAAGTGTGCTTTCTTAGTTAGATAGAAAATATCAACTTTTGAGAAAATAAACAGCATTTAGTGAGACTTGGTTATTTTGGCCTCATAGAAGTACATTTCCCTGAGACAGATGAAAACATCAAGAGAAACAAGACATTTCATAAAACAAATTATACGGCTTTATAAAACAAGTAACGTGATGGGAGGGGTGAGGGACAGGAGCACCAGGAACAAGGGGGAGTGGAAGGGGCTGAATGTGGCGCAACATACAGAGCTGCCGACTTTGGCACTGAAACAATGCCGTACTATGTAAACGGTTGAACTCGCTTCATGAAGGGCACAGAATCAGGTGAAAAAAGAAGCGCTTCCTGAACTACAGGATCGGGTGAACAAAGAAAAAAGAGAACATCATCTAACCAGAAATAAACAAATGAGTAAGAGGACATGTAACAGACCAATACTCCTGAGGAGGAGCAACATACAAGAAGGTGAGAGATATACTGGTTGACCTAAAAAAAAACATAGAGAAGAAAGCTTTTCGGAATGATACACACTTTGACCAATTGGGAGCGAGGGCTTGGCCAAAGCACATAAAGTGAATACAGCATGTTTGAAGTGCTCGAACTAAAAAAACACAGTCTCTGTCTCACTATAGAGCAAAGAATTATCATTTATTATATAATTAAGAATATACACCACAGTGTTTAAATAGCAAGTTTGTTAGAAAAGATCTCATGCATATACATAATATTCAGGTACATAAATCATTTTCCATTTTACAACAATGCTAAATGAAATTTTTAAAATAATCAGATTCTTATAATAAATAAAGATTCTTTGAACTATAGTGAGTCAGAGACTGTGGGCCTCATTTACCAGGTTTTGGCGCACAGCAGCGCTACAAGGAATCTTGCTGCACTGCCCTGCATCAGAAGAAAAGGGCAGGAGTGTGCCGTATCCATAAGTTAGGGCGCATTCCTGCCCGTCACCCCTGCGGTGGCACACAATGGGCTGCCATGCCCCATCGCAAGTACCCTTGTGCCATGGTGCAAGGGTGTTTGCATTGTAGGGGATACATTCCTGCACAGAAACAATCGCAAGAGTTGTTTTCCTCTTTCTATGTGTGCTGCACAATGCAGCACACATAGAAAAAGGAAACAACGAGGAGAAATAGGGATATTTTTCCTTGTTGCGCCTCCCTAACGCCACCTCCTTGGGTGGTGTTAGAATCTGACGCATTCCCAGGTTTACGATTCCTCATAAATATGGGAATGCTTTGGATTCCAATGGTGTTGCTTGGGAACACCAACAGCAACACCCATCGACCGCCCCTTTCACGCAGTGTTCCGCGTGAAAGGGGCACATATTTACAAGGCCATGAAAAACAATGCAAAGAGGCTTTGCGTGGTCTTGTATATATGCTGCAGCACATTGCTCCACCAGAGCGTCAAAAAAGTGCCTCCGGGTGCACAAAAGGGCCATTAAGAGCCTCATAAATGAGGCCGTGTGTGTGTTTTAAAAAAAAACAACTATTGCATATTGCCCAAGGTGTGTACTCATTCGAATATGGTGTTGGTGTGTCTAATGGAGGTATAAAGAGACAGGTAACCCACGTTAGGAAAATTGTTTTTGTTCAGTTGCAAACTATCCTGTCCCTTTTGGCTATCAAGGGTGACTTCCTTTTGTTTGCAGTAAAATGACAAACTCCCTTCCCGTGCAAAGCAGCACAAGGAGTCACAGGGATTACTCTCTCTCGAACTTCTTCGCATGTCTTTGTGCTTCCTCCATATTGTACAGCATGTGTAGCCCATCATAATGTACATTCTTGGTGTCAAGCCAGTTCTGTGTGGCCTATGTGACTCACGTGCAGGGTGACGAGAATTGCCAAGTCCCTCCTTACTAGGCTTCAACTTTCATGGGTAGCAAGTTCGAACAGTCAATTTGTGCCTATGGAGAGTGGGGTGACATAGAACATCTAGTCCAGGAAGCACATATATCACGCGCAATAAATATAATTTCCATGCAGTGTATTTTTTAATCAAAAGGTATATGATTGTTATTATTATTAAGGTAATAAGCTCAGCAACTCTTAGAATTTTTACTTTTCGTCCTTATCTAGTTACTCAGTAACTTCTCGGTGCTTCCCAGGGTTGCGCGTGCAGGTGGTAATTCAGCCACAAACACATTTCTGTTAATCTAGTTGAGTACAGAAAATAGGATGGATTGCTCTTCCTAGTATAGTTTGATACCTTAAACAGTCCCTCTTTTTGTTTCGCACGTGGCTTTTCTCAAGACTGTGATATGGGCCACAACACTCTGCAGCAGTTACGCAGTTCGGAAGTCTGCCAAAAGAGGCTGTTGCAGCAGTCTCTGGCCAGGTGGCCGGAGGACCAGTGGCAGGGCAGGTGCAAAGACTTGCGCATCAAACCAGCCACTCAGTGAAAAGGATCCTGGGTAGCAAGTGCAGGTAATGTGACTCTAGATCTCAAGAACACACACTGCAATGGTGGAGTACTGTCAACCCCACTGGTCACACAGCCTTCAGGTGTTTACATTTGTAGTGCGCACCAATGAGGCTTTGTTGAGCACATGGACTTACATGTGCGTTATTTACCAAATAATTCAGTGTGCAGTTGTCATGTATGTGCGGCTCACATTTGTGGCTAGAGATGTGACCTTGCAGACCTGGTAGCAACAGCAATTGATCTGTTTGAAGGCTGGGGAAGGTGAAGCCGGACCGATGGGGGCCTGGGACCAACACCACCCGGGGCGGGAAACACGCCCCCCACTCCCCTGTCGCAGGAGCCTGCAAAAAAAGGGGGGAATGGTCGCCCCAGGGCAAGCCACGGCACCCCAATCAGGGAGCGAAGTGGCGGGCGAGCAGCCGAGGAGTTTAAATAAGAGGCACAGGGCCACTAGAGAAATCACAACAACCCCCCCCCCCCTCCCCCCGGCAGTGAAGAGAAGAGAAGACCACCCACCCACACCAAAAGAAAGCGGGTGTCGCAGCCGCAGGGACAGAGGTGAGGTGGAAGAAACATAGCAAAATTAAACAAAAGAGAGAAAAGTACTAGAGGTAGATGGAAGGCTCACACAGTGACCTTGGGATGCCTCACGGCTGGGGTACTGGAGGAGTGGATCGTCTGGGTGCAGCCGCAGGCAGAATAGATGAAAGGCTCACACGGGGTCCTTGGAATGTCACACGGCAGGGGCCCCGGAGGAGCAGGGAGGGGCCAGCAAAGGGCCCAAGGCAAGCAGAACGGCACTTGCAGCCCAGGCAGGTCTTGACAGACACCCACACATCTCAGTAGCAAGTTGAAGCCTGGAACCACAGACAGAAAGGCCCAGACGCTCAGGCCCTCCTGCGAATAGACTGTCTGGGAGCGCTTATCAACAGAGAATGGACATCATATTTACAAAGACAATGAAACATGCGTAAACATTGATGGTATGTATAACCAATGAACTTTGAATGTATGACCATGTTATGTTTGAATAAACTGCGACCTTTTAAGGCACCATAGCACGTTGTCAAGTGGTGTGATTTAAGGTAAAGCGACGCAGTGAAATGGGGGGGAAGGGGAGGTGGACTTGCCCATGGGAGGGGTTTTGATAACCCTGCTTTATTTATAAATTCAGTTTTTGACTTCTGTTGTTTGTGACTCTCTTGAGCTTGCTAGCCTGTAGGGGGGGGGTGCATTCTGCTCCCGTACCTCCATCGTTGATAGCCCATGCTACAATACTTCCACTGGGGGGCATCCAACTGTTAAATACATCTTTCATCCTGAGGAAACCCCATCTGGTTCTACTCAATGTGATATAGAAATATATTTTTGTATTTTATTATTTTAAATAGTGAATAAACAAAATAAAGCAGTGCCTTCCGTGGTTTCAGATAAAGGCACTTGATGTTTTTTTAAAATACCCCTCACACACTATGAATTCCCATAGTGTCATGCTTCATCATGGGGGTCTTCCCGTCCCTCTACGGGGCGGGGCGTGCTTCAACCAATAGATATATGGGAGCACTGTTGTTAGGTGAAGGAAGAGAAACTATGTGTAAAGTGATGGTGAGTGAGATAGGGTTAGTGAGTGAAATATACAAAAAATTAAAAATCCTCTAGCTAGTGGAAAAAACAAACTTTATTAAATTCCCTAGCTGAGAATGGTTAAAAATTGGGGTTGCGTAGGGGGTGTATACCAAATAGATACTCCCTACTGGGTCAACATGTTTCGTAAGCAGGCCCCACTGCTTTACTCATCAGGACCAAAAATATATATGTCCCTACTACACTCAAAAAATATGGATAGGGTAGTATGCCTATTCACTAGTTTTAAGTCCTCCCAAGATGGGGAATTTCACAGGTACATTGACCTTTCTTGATTGAAATGGCGTTGCTTCGTTATTTCATTGCGTATAATCATCCGATCTCATGAGCTTGCATCGGAGAAAAGGGGGAACTTCTACCAAGCAATTTTGGTGAATCTTTTCTCACCTCAGCTTTCCACCGTGCTGCTCCGTTCTGAACGGAGCAGCACGGTGGAAAGCTGAGGTGAGAAAAGATTAGTGAATAGGCATACTACCCTATCCATATTTTTTGAGTGTAGTAGGGACATATATATTTTTGGTCCTGATGAGTAAAGCAGTGGGGCCTGCTTACGAAACATGTTGACCCAGTAGGGAGTATCTATTTGGTATACACCCCCTACGCAACCCCAATTTTTAACCATTCTCAGCTAGGGAATTTAATAAAGTTTGTTTTTTCCACTAGCTAGAGGATTTTTAATTTTTTGTATATTTCACTCACTAACCCTATCTCACTCACCATCACTTTACACATAGTTTCTCTTCCTTCACCTAACAACAGTGCTCCCATATATCTATTGGTTGAAGCACGCCCCGCCCCGTAGAGGGACGGGAAGACCCCCATGATGAAGCATGACACTATGGGAATTCATAGTGTGTGAGGGGTATTTTAAAAAACCATCAAGTGCCTTTATCTGAAACCACGGAAGGCACTGCTTTATTTTGTTTATTCACTATTTAAAATAATAAAATACAAAAATATATTTCTATATCACATTGAGTAGAACCACCTTGTTTAGTTGTAGTCTGACATAGGAGGAAGGTTCTACCAGAAATCCTCTTCAATCCCTCTCTTTGTTAAATTTTGAAACCCCATCTGGTCTGAAAGGTCTTTACCTTCAGATTGTTTTAATGAACCATGTCTTTATTTACAAAATGGCTGACAGGACATAGTAACATTTGTTGTATGAGTTAATGAGAGACTGTCGGGCCCACCAGCCTTGCTTTGAACCAGCCACACAAGAATGCTGGATGCAGGGCTGTCAGAAACACTGGCCTTACATTGGCATCTGCCATTGCAGAAGGATGCACAGTGGCGCAGGGCGAAGACACATGGGGCTTCACGCAGCATCATTGCCGCTTGGCTCGGCTGTCACGTTGTGGTGATAGGGTGAATGAAGCATGCAGGCTCCAAGGCCACTCAGAGAAAAGGATACTTTTCCAGCTAGTTGTTCTGGGGACATAGGAAAGATCCTAGAAAATTGCTTTTTATTTTCTGGTGCGTCACAGCTCCATGTGGTAGATCCACATGGACCGAGGCGCTCTCATCTTGTTTGAAGCTCCCAGACAGTTCTCTTCCGCACCACAAGGCACACGATGTGGCTGGTCGGACAGTTAGTTGGTCAAATCTGTAAAAAGTGTTAATTTGGGCATGCCCTGTGGCCTATGAATTGTTCAAGCGTTGCTCTTGTACAGATAGAGTCTGACCAGTTGGAACTGGTTTGGACCTGTTACCAGAATCACTTTTTTTTACGTCAGATTCTTTGATGCATGTTCGTCAAGTGGGTATCTTGCTCGTCCTCAGTCTTCAGAATCAGCGGCACTTCCTTGTGATGTTCTCTCTTGTGGAAGGCTGGGAACAACGGACTCTGTAAAGTTAGAGACACTCACGAATGGATTTTTAAGCTTTGTTTGGTAAAATGTGTGGGCTGAAACTCGTGATTTATATGAGTCAGAAAGTGTGTCCGTCACAAAATGCTGCTTGATTTGGGCTCTGTCACTGCTGGAGACTGTCATATCACAGTCAGTGACGTGGCAGAACCTCCAGCAGCCCCGTCCCTGAACAGGAGGGTGTTTGGAACGGAGTGCAGATTTCAACTTGAAAGCTCGGCTCTCTCAGGCACCAGGAAAGCTGCCTTTAAGTGCTGCGCAGGGTGGCAGTGGATAGAGGGGGGGTCAAGTGAGATGGGGGTGCCACATGAGTCACAGGAGGAGGAGGCACAGTAGGCAACTTGGAGGTGCAGAGGAATCAATTAATCAAAATACCTTTATTTTGGCACAGAGCCAACAAAGCAGAATAAAACATTGATAAAAATAGTACAATAAAACATCTTCAGCAAAACATACAATACCATCCCCGACCCCCCCCGAATTCCAGCGGAGAAAAGGGGAGAGTCTTCGTACCGTCTCCAGTGGTGGTATGCCTGCCTGGCTCCCCATGCCCGTGTCTGGGAGAAACGTGTGGCCACCACAAACAGAAGCAGTCCTGCCCTCCTGCAGCCAGACACCAGGTGTGGGCCATATAGGAGCTGGCAGGGCAGTGAGTTTTGGGCTCCCTCAAATGGTCCCAACGTTTGAGGGCATGGTGGTGCCCGAGTGGGATCAGGCACCCCTGAAAAAAGAAAAAGCAGCACGTTGCGAGGACGCGCAGCAAGAAAAGAAAAACAAGCATTTGCAATGCAATCGGTCTCGCCTTTGGGACCTTATATGTATTTAGCTGTGCAGCATGAAAGTAACTGTAACAATAGAGGATATTGTTCTGAAGTCCGAGTTAGAAAGTTATTATTTAAAACTGTTGTGCCATGTCAAGAGGGCCCTACGGGCGTCTTGGTGTAGTAGGTGAGTATCGGATCTGACGGTGACGATGGTAGACTGGGTGTAGGGCTTGCAGGCATCATTGTGCCGCGGGATGAGGGACTGCGGGGTGAGCCCACTGGGCCAGCGTCCAGGGCTCTCAGGGTCCACCGACAGGGCCGTGATGCTTTTGTTACTCCTCTGCGGGGACCGAGGGCCATCCATATACTCAGGGTGGGCATCACGCTCTCGTTGAGGGAGAGGCGGCCATCGGAGGTACAGGCAGATAGCTTAATCGGGTAGTGGGAAGGGAGATGCAGGGAAGGCCTTCCGGCCTGATTAGTGACTCTGCAGGAAGTGCTCTGATGTTTGACTCTGGTCGGGCTGTAGGGAGGTCCATCTCGTGCAAGGACGTGGTGTGCTCAGATGGACCCACCTTGTTTGTTTTGCGGATGCAAAAGAAGTCTGCAGGCTGTACAATCTTGCGTGTATTGTGTTAAAACACCATTATGTGTGAGCATAAAACTGACTGTTTGGGAGCGAGGGTATATTGCGTTGTATTGGCTTTTGGGGTTGCCATGTAAGTTGCCACTTCACTTGTATCGTTAAATGAACGTTTATAAGCGGGACAAGGTCCCGATGCTATCCGATAGTCATGTGGTTCCTGGTTTTCCTTTAAGTGTGTGGTCAAAATTGGCGTTGGTTGTAGTTTGATGCAGATGTGGACTGTTGGGTGAAGCGCGTGAGAGTTTGAAAACATAATACAGGTCTAGTTTGTTTAAACATGTCTATAAATAAACATGCTGTGTTGCGGAGAGTTTAGAATGCACGCAATGCTACTTTTGGGTACATACTTTGGAAACTGGTGCTCATAATCAGACCTACAAGGCGTGAATATTAACCCGCTAGTAGAAGTGAAAAAAGCCACACATTATGTGGTGTCCTCTTCACTGTGTCCCTGACGCACTAAAGCACAATAAAAACAAGGCCTGGCAGAAAAGGCCAAATCAACTTTATCCTGCATGAGGCGTAATTGAAATGGATGATTGGGGCATGGGGTGGGGGGGATCCGGGGTCGTGGCAGGCCATTCTGCTCTGAGCGCAGCGGCAAAAAATTGTATCACCACGAAACCGCGTTCACATTTTCTTTTTTTAAACGTTATTTCGAAATGCATGTGTATGCCAGCAAGGTGGTTCGGCGGGCAGAAACTCTCTTGGTCGTGGCAGCGATTTAAAAGCCAGAGCAAGCATAGACATTTCGCCAAATTAAACGCCGTTAAAAAAAGGTCATAGACACGTGTTATTGTTGACAGCGCTTAAAAAGGCAGGGGTGCATGGAGTGCTACGGTGCTCTGGACAGGCTGCACGTACCTTCCCTTGTCCCCTGTGTGTGGAAGCTCAGGCTCCTGCCTGCCCTCGGTAAAGGTTCACCTGTCTTTCCTCATCCCCCGTGGCTGCAAGCTGAGGCTCCTGCCTGCCCTCGGTATAGCGCACTGCAGGACGCGCATTAGCATTACAGCTGTCATGCTGCTGCTGACATTGACCCTTCTGCCTTCTCACAGCCGTGCTTCCGCTTCCAGGTAATGTCTGTATTGTGCATGTGTTCAGGACAAGTCAAGCAAAATAGAGTGCGAATGTACTCAGCCAATCCCAGGTTCAAACAAGCATTTACAAATGCAATAGGACTCGTATTTACGTGAGCCCTATTGCATTGTAAACAAAAGTGCGGGCGTCTAAAAAGGCATGAACGGGAATGAAGGGGGGGGGGGGTTGTGGTGGGCAGAGAAGTCATGGACTGCGGGAGGGAACGGGGGGAGGCAGGGGAACAAAAGAGTTTTAAAGTGAAGGGGCTGATAGCCATGGAAGGAGAAAAATGACGACATGGTCGTCAGGAGGCGGGACTAACTTGCCGAAAACCAATCACAATGCAACATTTAAGATTTCGGCCAATCAAAAAGATAGGTAAAGCTAGAAGGAAAGTGGGCGGAGCTTCCCCACCATACTGTATACAGCATCTCTCTACGAGACAGCGCATGCGCTGCCTAGGCAAGACCTAACAACAACAGCAGCAGTACTCCCCAGCACAGCGGGAGAGCCGCTTCTCAAGTATTCACTGCTCCGGCAGGAGTGCCCCATATTGCCCTGCTGGTCTTCTTTACTTGCCTTCTTTCTCCTCTTGTGGTGACCCCAGAATGGCCAGGGGCACCACCAACATTAAAAACAAGGCATGGGGGGCTACAAGAGTTTACAACCACCCCCCCCATGAGTTTTTAAAGTACGGACCCTACCTCTGCAGGGTCATTGAATCCTGAACCTTTCAATGATTTCCTTAATGTTTCAAAGTACTCCATAGGCTGGAGCTTCTGCTCTACAGCACCCACTAGGGACTTATTCTATGGTTGCACCTATTGTGGCCTGAAAATGTTTGAAGAAGGAACAAGGAACATGTGTAAAGCGCTCTCTAGGGGCTAAATCTATGGTTGCATTTTATGTGATCAAAATGTGATGATCTCTAGGTATTATTTATATACGTGCATTTTCATAGCTGAAAGTTTACTAAAAGCACACAGACACGTTTTGCTAATTTTGAAATGCTTTATTGAGATAATGTTGACAATGATTATTGATCAAAGTGAATATGCTTTATTAACCTTAATAAGTGCATTTACCCAGGATTATTATTATTGATGATTACATTTATGTACAAAATGATGTCTTCAACATGTGGTTTGTTGCTCTTGACTCTTTGACAAAACCAATAGACTCACCTTATATGTTTGTATGACCCCTTCAGGAAGTCAAAGGCGTTTATGCGATGTCATTATGGTGTTTTCCATCAGCTGAAGTAAATATTTATAAATTACTTCATGATATTTAGTAGTGTGTGTAACATACTTTTCTTTTTCTCAAGAAAAAGCACTGACTTGACAATAATGTTTTGAGTGTTATTATTGTGTGACAGCGAATGGAGATTACTATCTCACACCACCTCCCCTGAATAAGCCTTGGACTGCTCTGCTTCGCTACCCTGAAAGATTCAAATGCTACAATGAGGTGCTTGGTTCCCAGTAAGGAGAAATTGTGGTCCTCTTACTTGTGCAGGCCACACAACTAGTAGCCCAATTTCCAACACCTGTGCATTTGCAAGTGCTATACAGTAAGGCAACAGAGGAAGTTACCACCTCTGCTGCCTGCTGGCCTGTTGCTCACCCTTATTTTATTGTCCCAGCAGCAGCACACAGTCAGTGAAATGACACCATTCTTATTTTTAGTAACTGTTCTTTAAAAAAACAAAATGGGATTTTTACAAACGTGCAGATTTGGGCATTTTTTGCAAATGACTAAATTATGGTGGGAATTGCTAAGTGTTCTAAGATCATGTTATTTTATGTTATATTATCTTAACTGAACTTATATAGCTCCGCTCTTAACAAAAAAAAGGCATCTTTGTGATGCAGAACCTGAAGTATGGAGATGATCTCCATCACATTGGTAGCCACATTTTGCACTCTCTTTTCATTTGGGTTTAATTTAGGGGGCATAAATTTCAGTTTGATCTCCACTGAAGTCAGTTTTCTTTCAATGGTCACACAACTTTGATTGGTGTAGCAAGCAAGATTTCACCATGTGATAGCACAAGAGGAAAGATCTAAATAGTACTCCTCTAAATCTTCCATTTTATTGTGAAACCTGGGCATAAGTAAGTCACTAATCATGTCTGGGTCTTATGTGTTGTCTCTCTCCATTTCTGGTCACTCACCCATACAGTAGGTAAAAGCTGACAACCCAAGCATACACTGTGAAAGATAGTGGGTCCCGCTTTCAGCCTGCCTGCCTTCCCTGCCTCTACCTGCACTCCAGCATCCAGTGGGCATTGCGGCAGGAGCCGCCAGAGTCATCTGTAAGCGCCTGGAGGCGCTATAAAAACGATTGCGGGCTCCCGCAGCGCGGTTCCAGCATTCAGCCTGCCTGCCTTCCCTGCCTCTACCTGCACTCTAGCATCCAGTGGGAATTGCGGCAGGAGCAGCCAGAGTCATCTGTAAGTGTCTGGAGGCGCTATAAAAACAAGGGCGGGCTCCCGCAGCGCGGGTCCTGCTTTCAGCCTGCCTGCCTTTCCTGCCTCTACCTGCACTCCAGCATCCAGTGGGCGTTGTGGCAGGAGACGCCAGAGTCATCTGTAAGCGTCTGGAGGCGCTATAAAAACAAGAGCGGGCTCCCGCAGCGCGTGTCCCGCTTTCAGCCTGCCTTTCTTCCCTGCCTCTACCTGCACTCCAGCTTCCAGTGGGCATTGCGGCAGGAGCCGTCAGAGTCATCTGTAAGTGCTTGGAGGCGCTATAAAAATGAGCGTGGGCTCCCACAGCACGGGTCCCGCTTTCAGTCTGCCTGCCTTCCCTGACTCTACCTGCACTCCAGCATCCAGTGGGCATTGCGGCAGGAGCCGTCAGAGTCATCTGTAAGCGCTTGGAGGCGCTATAAAAATGAACGTGGGCTCCCACAGCACGGGTCCTGCTTTCAGTCTGCCTGCCTTCCCTGACTCTACCTGCACTCCAGCATCCAGTGGGGATTGCGGCAGGAGCCGCCAGAGTCATCTGTAAGCGCCTGATGGTGCTATAAAAACGAGCACGGGCCCGCTTTCAGCCTGCCTGCCTTCCCTGCCTCTACCTGCACTCCAGCATCCAGTCGGCATTGTGGACGGAGCCGCCAGAGTCATCTGTAAGCGCCTGGAGGCGCTATAAAAATGAGCGCGGGGTCCCGCAGCAGAGGCCGCGCATGGATGCGCCCGGGCCAATGTCAGGCCCGTCCATGCCTGTCTGAGCCCGAAGGAGGCTGGGCTGGGCCTACCCTCTAACAATATGCCCCTCGTCACCACTCTCAGACTCAACTAACTCAACTAACTCCAGGTACAGCAGTGCTTCCTTTTCTTTTGCCTGTGTGATTTGCGTGTTCTGAGATTTGTAATTATTCTCCTGGTGGTGACGTACAGTGCAAACCCAATCATGAGTAACCCAGCAGTGAATAAATGTAAGGGAGCCAAGGGGACATTGGATGCCTTCATCACGAGGGCAGAAACATTACTTTGCCATGAGATTGAATTAACGGAGAGGCGGCTTTCCCTAGATTCTTCATCCTTGCAGAGGCGCTCCTCACTAGGCATGCATATCCCGGGTTGTATAACCCAACATCAAATTTGTTCACTCCCCACGATTCAGGGGACAGCACCGGTTACCCCAGATACTTCGGTCCCTGCACAGGATGAATTAACAGCAACACACATTGAAACTCCCAGCGGGTGTAGTATAGCCTCTAGGACCCGGACTTCCAATCTTCCGGTGGTGGGTACGAAGGCAAAGGCACCTGTGAGCCACAAGAAGTCCGTGGGTCCCCAGAAGTCAAAACAACAAAAGGGGCCTCAGTGCAACGACGTGGTGGCGACCTGTTCCATTGGTACTCAGACTACGGACGTCCCCCCCTCAACACCGTTCTCTACTCGGGAGGACAAAACTGCTACCATTATTGCTGGTGTAACTGCCCTGAACACTGCTCTTGAACAGATTGAAGAATCGATAGACAAAAACTTTGCTCTATTGCATGGTCGCTTAGAGCACTTGGATGGGGCATTGATCAATTTGTCTGGACACATTGAGTCTCTCACTACCCTTGAGAACCCTAAGGCCTTGAGGGAGGGCCTAGGACCCGACAATCCCCCTATCATCATAAGTCAGCCCTGGTTCCTCTAGAGAAATTGCCGGCTATGACATCTGTTATTGAGGACTTGTTGTGTAAAGTACAAGGTGTAAGCCTTAATAATACCTTGCAAAATTGCCCAGGAAGTGTATCAAATGACGGTAGGGTAGCTCAGTCCTCCCTGGCTGATATTCCACTACCGGTTCCTGGGGATTGTATTGGTTCTAAGAGCATTCCCAATTTAAACCATAAAAATGTGCCATCCCAAACAGGGCCTAGAGGTTTTTCACAGTCGCACAATCCCGTTTAGTCCAAGGGAGAGGGAGAGGGAAAATGGGGAGAAGGCGCTCTTAAGCTTGCCGCCAGAGGCAACTCCCTACACAATAATATTGACTAATGTACCGCAACTTACTTTAAAGTCAATTAAATCCTGGGAGTCCTTAAGAAATAAGGCCCTTTGTTGGCTCGGATCTAAAACTGGCCTAACAGATGCCTTATTCAGGAAGTTTAAAATGGTGAGAAGAGTGGGATGGGTGGGGAAAAGAGGAAAAACGCTTTCTGGAGATTGCGTTGTCCTTACATTTAGAACGCCAAGTTTAATACATGAGATTCTGCGTAGACAAGGCTCCAATAATGTGACCAATCGTGGAATAAATGTACTCCCCCTGTGCTATTTTTACCCTTCAATCAATTACACCTTCAACGTAACACAGCAGATATACTCACCCTATGAACCACTCCCAATTCAGTCTACCTCTGTTTAACAGATTTGATATGTTTTCTTCTTTGGAGGATATTGATTGAATCGTAAATAGAAGCAACTATGTGGCCCAAACACAAATTTCCAGAAATAATTCACCTGGTCTAACTTTGCCATGCATAGTGCCTTTGGCTAATGTCCAACAAGTTGATGCGAGGTGGGAGATACTCCTGGTGACTCCAATACCTATAATGGAATATCCCAACAAATTATAAATACCTCCCACGCATGTCCATCTAATAGTTATGGTCATCATCTTAATGCTTCTACTGCTGACCTTCCCCACAACGATCGTGTATCCCAGTGTGCGCCTAGGACTAACCAAATGGAAATTCTATTTTTGGAATCTAGCGGGCCTAAAGGCTAAATTGACCAACCCAGCTTGGCTGGAATTTATTCACAAATTTGATACTCTATGTATCCAAGAAACCTGGGTGGACAATGTACAATACATAAATGGGTACAAAACTTTCCTTACCCCAGCAGTTCCCTCCAGTCAAGGGAGGAAAAAGGGTTGTTTATGTACCTACATCTCCTACAGGTTGAACACAGGTAAGATAGATCTCGTGGAGTCCAAAACTTATTACCAGGAGCTGAAAATGTGTATAGATAACTCCCACTGTACAGTATTAATACATTTTTACAATAATATACCAGTCATGGACACTGAACAAATTCTAAAGCACTTACAGGAAGACCTGGATAATATTCAAAAGGGCACTAATAAGGATCTTTGCATAATCTGGGGAGGGGATTTTAATTCTGGTCCTTGTTTACATGTTGCAGGAGATGTCTGTGGTATAGCACTAGATGACGATAATGATTCGTCCCATATTTTGCATTCTGCTCTTGGTGATCACCTTAACCTGCTTAAATATACCTTGGACTTGGGCTTTGTAAATAACCTATGTCTACCACCAATCCCGTTTAGCAGTACTTTTAATGGCTGTGGTCTGTCTTCAGTTATAGGTCACATTTTAGTATCAAATAGATACGCAGACAGAATACATTATTTTAAAATCCATCCTGTTGCTTTTAGTGACCATTACCCTATAAGTGTTTTTATAGATCTTCCTGCTAAGGTGTTAACTAGCAAAAGATTGGCTACTCAACCTGCGGAAGATATCGTTATTAATAGATTGAATGGCTATACAGTTAAGTGGGCAGGCGTTGACTCGCTACAATTATGTAAGTCTCTCCTAAGTAGCTCTAAAGATGACATCTTGGTTTGTCTCGATGAAACTGCCAACAAGGCTGATGTTCGTAGCTCTTTTAGAAACATATCTCAGTCCATACAAAACAAATTATTATCAAAAAGCAAAAACCGGGCAGATAATAAGAAAGGCTGGTTCGACTCTAAATGCTCAAAAGCACATGCAGCCCTGATAACAGCTTTACACAAGCGTATAAGCTATCCCTTAAAGAGCGTAAGATTGCCATAAAATTGGAATTATCGCAAAATCTTAAGCAAGCCTCAGATTTAAAAGATATCAAGGGCTTCTGGAAGGCGGTGAATGCTTCATTTCTTGCCTCTAGGAAACTACCCAGCATTGAAATATCAGTAAGGGAGGATCAATGGGTGACTCATTTTTCTAGTCTCTATTGTAATTTGGTAGATTTCCAAAATGAAGAGGCCTCTAGAATAAACCCTTTAAGCTATCTCCCAATTGGGATTGATATTAACGTCAACGAGGTGATCTTAGCTATAAATGCGAGTACGGGTGGCATTTATTTAAATCTTGCCCCGCGCTTTGGGGACCGTTGTTAGCTATGGTCCTAAAGGCTTGTTGTACCCAGGGATTTACAGCTACTTGGACGGAGTTCATACTTGTCCCCATTTATAAGAAAGGCAATCGTAAAGACCCGGCCTGCTACAGACCAATATCACTCCTGGACTCTCTCGTAAAGGTGGCCAGGCATGTTGTCGTAAATTGACTGCAGCTCTGGGCGGAGGAAAATGGTATAATTTCGGAGTTACAGTATGGATTTTGCCAAGGTTTGGGTACTATTGAACAGGGCCTGAACTTGAATCTCCTGCTGGGAAAATATCTACAGGCCAAAAGGGGGAGCTTATATTTGTGTTTTGTTAATTTGAGTTCAGCTTTTGAATGTGTCAATCACCAGAAGCTTTGGAGTATATTAGAGACCATGGGGGTGGATCCACCAATTTTAAACTTTTTATAGCAGTCCTATCGAGATGCTAGGGCCCGGGTGCGCTACGGAAGATGTGGCAAACTTAGCCACACTTTCCCTGTTAAGAAGGGGGTGTGGCAGGGATGTGTGCTAGCCCCCCTTCTGTTTACTCTTTATATTAATAGCTTGGGAGCAAGATTGAGAAGTGACTGCCAGGACCTACCATGCATTGGAAAACGCCCAATCGGAGCATTGTTATATGCGGACGATGCTGTCCTTTTGGCTCGTACTCCCCTTGGTCTACAAAAAGTTATCTCTAGCTTTTCTGCCTATATGTTAAATCTTGACCTTAATGTAAATATTACCAAACCATTTACAATGAAATACTGCAAGCCCAATGTTAAGTGCCGAGATTTCTATATTAACAACAGGAAACTCGATTGTACTAATCCTTTTTCTAATTTGGGCATTGTATTTGAAAGAAGGGGTCTATGGGCTAAAGCTATTGAGTCAAGAAAATTGCTATTCTGCAAAGAAACCGGTGCATTGATACATTTTGCTAGAAAATTAGGAAAGTGCCCAGTTGCTGATTTACTAATAATCTATAAAGCCAAATGCATACCGATTGCTATGTATGGAGCTGGCATCCGGGGCTATGCTAATGTTGAGTCCTTGCAGCTAGCAGAAAATAGATTTTTAAGATATCTTTTGGCTGTACCGAATAGCACAGCTACATTTATTTGCCATGTTGGGTTTGTCATATTTGTCCGACCAGATTAAAACCCAGCCTATCCTGCTATGGCATGAGGCCCGGACTAGCACTTCCACTAGCTTGATTCGGGATGTGATTAATGACTGTCTGTCACTTCATGGGGTAGACTGTATTCCCTGGATTACATATGTTAAAAAATATGTAAATGATCTAGGACATCCCGAGTACTTTGTTAATCCTGACAGTTTGAATAAGGTTACCAGGAATGAACTAAAGCTGCTATGCACTGATCACTTGGAGACCATTAGATTGACCACCAATATTATGAAACAAACAGTAAGAGCACATCAATTACTTATGACCCAACCAGGAACGCAACCCTATCTGACAAATACCCTAGGAATTTATGACAGGTTGTTAGTGACCCGTTTATGTCTAGGAATTTTTCATTTCAAAGTCACTTTTCCAAATATAAACGACTGTCTTGCTCTTTATGCTTATGTCCCTGTAATAATACGTCTGCACAATCCACAATTCATGTCAAGTTCTTTGGTAAGTTTTATACTTTGCCTAGGAAAAAATTGATTTTGCCTATTTTAAAAGTGTACGGCCTGAGACAATGTCGACCTGCTTTTTTAAATTTGCAATATTTAAATGATGGAACTGTGACTGATCATATAGTCAAATATCTGAAAGGGGTGGTTAGACATAGGATGACAATGGATGGCCCCTCTCTCTTTTAAATTGTTTGTGATTTTTTTCCTTTTACTTAAATTACCTTGATGTAATTTATGTTTTTAAATGTCTTGTGCTTTTATGGTTTAATACTTCCTAAATTGAATAAGGCGTATTCTGATTCTGATTCTGAAAGATAGTGAAGCTGCCTTCCAGGTTGCCATACTCCTTGGACCTAAGGAAGGAGATGGGTGAAAGGGTGCTATCTCTGTTCTCAATACCCCTTTCCTCATTCTGATCTTCCTCCAGACTAGCTGTCACATGTTAGACAAACCAGAAGAGACCTAGTCGAGTTAATGGACCCATTCAGGGTGTGTGATGAATTTCCTCTTGGGGCTTCCCTATGTCACCCTTATCTCAGCAGTTATGGAGGTTTCCATGAGGTTCTGGTTAGCTTCATTTCCAGCTTCCCAGACTTAACACCCTAAGTGTGACTCTATCACTGTGGATGATAGCTCTCGCCTACTCCACATCCATGCAGCAGGGACCATCTCTTTGAAATAAAATTGTCTAATTTAGAAGGTACACCTTGTGGGTACATTATGTCGTTTAAAGTAATGTTTTCAAGTTGGGCACAATTTAGAAAGTGTTTTGCATTGTGACCAACACCTTTGGGGAATTCAGCAGTGAGGCAAACGTGCTCACAGGAAAAAAAGTTTGTGACTGCAGCTTATAGAGAATGGGTCGCATAAGACACCAGCATTGTAAATCTTTTAGTTTCCAAATGAGCCACATGCTGATTTTGAAGGATTTCGTCCATCAGTTGAAAGCATCATAGCAAAATTCTGCCAAATTATCTTTTTTGGGGGGTAATTTCCAGATGGGTCAAAGGGTTTGGTGAAGTACGCCAGTCAGTTCCAAGTTCTAGGTTTGTTTTTACTGTGTTAGAGACACCCAAAGGTTTCAAGTTTTGAAATATTATTAAAAAAATATCGAAATATGAATCCTAAAATATAAAAAAAATTAATGCTTTAATTTAAATCACAAATTATATTTAGTTGTTAATATAATTATAAAATTATATTACATTAAATACAATTTAAAATATCATGAATGTAAATGGTTTTTATAGGAAAGATGCATTTTGGAAAAATAAGTAATGCCCTTATTTTTACATTGAAAAAAAAAACACAGGCGCAGGTGTTAAAAATGGAAGGGAGAATGCTGCAAGACCTAAGAAAAGCAACAATAACATTCACACATAAGGAGGGTAAGCTAGTGGACCAATGCGCCTCCTACAGACCAATCAATATGCTGAACATAGAGGTAAAACCTTTGCAAAGGTTTTGGCCAACCGCCTTGTTCAAACATTGACAAATTAATTCCTCCAGACCAGTCAGTTTTTATGCCCCTGGTATCCACAAGTCATCATTTACAGAAGCTGTGGGGGTACTTGCAGAGGGAGCTGGCAAGCCTGCTGGCCCTAGATATCGAAAAGCATCTGACTCAATTGAGTGGCACTATCTGTGGGTGATCACAGATTAGATCAGATTTGGGCCTGAGTTCTTGTCATGGACATGGTTATTTAACGCACAACCAGTTGTTAAGGTACAAGTCAATGGAAAACTGTTGCAGGAGTTTGAGCTTGGGTGGAGACAAGGCAGGGTTGCATGCTCTCCCTTCTGTTGTATGCACTATTCATAGAACCCCTGGCAAAACAGGTACAGGCAGACACTCAGATCAGCGGGCTATGATGGACAGCAGAATGTAATCTAGAGGATGTAATCTCCCTATACGTAGCCGATATCTTGCTGTACTTTGCAGATCCGCTACCTTCAATCCCAAGGGTTTTAGTAATGCTAGACCTATTTGGCAGGTACTCAGGACTACGCATCAATTGGCACAAGTCAGTGGTGTTGCTGATCACAGAATGGCAGTCCCCGACTATTTGGGAGTGTCCATTGCATTGGGCGAGAGAGGGTTTCACCTACCTGGGGGGTATATGTGACACTAGGCCTAGTCGAATTCTAACAATGCAATGTGGGGAGATTTCTGGGAGAATATAAGAGATGTAGCACACTTGCGGAAACTCCCTCTGCCATTGCTGGGCAGAGCAGCTCTCTATGAAATGATTTTGCTACCCAACTTCCTCTGCTTGCTCTGTGAGGTTCCTGATAAATATTTGCATACAGCAGACATGGTTACGCGAGCGCTGCTTCGGTACGTTGGTGTACAAAGAATAACATTAACAACTAGGACAATTAATCCCTACAATGGAGGTATATCTCTTCCAAACTTGCAATTGTATTACTAGGCAGCCAAACTGTTGGTGGTGAGTGACTAGACTTTTGCATCTCAGCAGAAGCCTGCGCTTATGGTAGAAAGACAGGTAATGGGCCATGGGCAGTTACCCCTGCCGACTATATGGCAAAGCCCTTCCTGCCTCACGATCTAATACAACAGAGTGTGATCAAAGCTTGGAAAAGGGCTATGCAACAGCTGTGGTGGGCAGGTACGGTGACAATAGAAACACCCCTGTAGGAGTCAGACACCTTGGTAGCCTTGGAAAATTGAGGGCGAAGGCAATGGGACATGCTGGGGATATCTAAACTAGGAGACATATGGAACTCCTTCCATTTGAAGAATTACAAAGCCAATATGAGTTGGCAGAGAATCCGCGTTATTGTTGCATACTGGTGTAACACTCTTTGACAAGATATGGGGATAGTCTGCAGGGCATAGCAGAGGAAATGACCTTAGAATTTAGACTTTAACTGCTCCTTTACATGAGCATGTCTTCTCGCAAATTCATAGGACATTGGTGAGTGTCTTCCAGCCCTCCCTAACCACATTGAAAGGAAAATGGGAGTCCGACTTGGGAGCTTTGTGAGACAAATAGCTTGCCTCTATTTAAGAGAGGTTGCCATTAGGTCAGGGTTCTGCCTGGTGCAACTTAAAATCCTATACAGGGCATACTTTACAAGGATCAGACAATTCTGTATATGGAGAACAGATTTGCATGAGAGGGTGTGGACAAGTTGGCATACTTTTACACACACTGTGGGGCTGTCTGCGTGTTTGACTTTTTTGATCATGAGTGAGCCACGGAGCCACCAGATTTCAGCTGTAATAGAGCTTCACACTCAGCCCGTCACCAGTCACACTGAGAATATGGGCTGCAAGGCTGCAAATACATGCTGCTACTGTGTAATGTTGCTCTCATGAAGACCAAGAGAGATATTGTTAGATTGTGGGGTATGCCGGATGTTGCAGTACTTGAACAGTGGTCAGTTAACATTGACTGGTGTATGCAGGCACAGAAGTCTGTGTATAAATCAAGAGGATGCCTGCAGAAATTTGAGAAGGGGGGGGGTCCATGGCGAGAATTTTGTGAAGCGGACTGAGAACTTTTACAGGCACAAGGGGTACACGGGGACACCACAATAGCGTGGCGATTTTTCCAGAGGCTTCAGCACCAGTTGTATAGAGATGAGGACCACCCTTTCTTTATATATACCCTTATTAGCGTAGTGTCTTTTGCCTTGAATATCTATACTGTGGGGAAAAAAAAGTGTAAAATGTGTTTGAATTGTGTTGGATGGTTGTTCACAAGTTTATGTTTCTGCTGTTTTACAGCTGATGAAAATGTAATCAACAGTTTGGCAAAAATGAAAATGCAAAAGTATATAGAAGAAATTATTATGGGGTTGAAATTATAATATTCAATCTGAAGCTCTACAAATTTAACACTTTCACCAATGAGTGTAGGGTTGACATTAGAAAAGTAAATCTGAACTCACCAAAATTAAACACGCTTCCCAATGGATGTGGGGTTGGAGTGGCAATAGTAAGCCCAGATATGGGTCCCATGCTCACTGTGCCACTGGAACTAAGCTATAGCTGGCTGATTAGCCCTTATCAGGGTGAAACTGCTCCTAGGTTGCCTGTGCTCCGATTCAATGACGACCTGTCCTGGTAGTGCAGATTGGACTGTTCCAATGAGGACTAGGGTCAAGGCTGATTTTCATATGGCTGGGTCCAAACGGAAGTGGCATGGTGAGCAAAAGAATGATGGGCTGGGATGCTACCCCGAGCAACTGCAGGTGGTTAGACAAATTGAAAGCATTCCTCCCATCTCCTTTTGTGTGTTTCGGTAAATCTGCCTCCCTCAAAATTATACACTTTCCAAAATGGTAGCAGGGTTGGAGTTAGAATATTAAACCTGCACTCCCCAACATTAAAAATGGTAGTAGAGTTGGAGTTAAAATAATATGTATGTACTCCACAAAACTAAAAACTCTTCCCAGTGGGAGTTGGGCTGCAGTTAAAATAGTAAATCTGTACTCATCAATAATAAACACTTCCCCAATGCTAGTAGGGTTGCAGTCTAAAAAAAAAAGGTTTTATTGTTTTCACTGATACACAAATAGAAGCCAGCATCAAAGTCAACAGCTTTACAAGATCAGTACTCATCACTTTCTCCTCTCCCTTTGCCAAAAGAAGGCCATGACCACCATATCAAAAGGCACATATTTGCTATCCTTTTCTGCAATCTTTGGATTTACCAGAGAACTCCTCCATACCTCCTCCTCCCAGCAGAGCTAATTTCTTCATCCCTCCTCTGTAGCAGGCCCTGCCGATGCCACACCCTCCCCCAAACCCTCCTCCATGTACATTTCCTATGTATTCACTTATGTAGACTGAACTATCACAGTGGAATCTTGAGTGCCCACCTTGGCCTCCTGGATTTCCTTTAGTAACACTGCCCATATATGCTAGTCTTCTCTTACACTGTCATCCGTCCTAGCCAGTTGAAAGAGGGTTGGAGTTTGAATAGTAAGTATGCAATACCCAGAATTAAACATTTTCACCAATGGTAGTGGTAGGTGGAGTTAGAATAGTAATTCTGAACCTCCCCCTTCCTCCCACCTAGACCGCCCCCAAAAAATTAAAATGTTTACAATGGTAGTAGGGTGTGGAGTTAGAATTTGAATCTGCATTCTGCAAAATTAAACACTTTCCCTGATGGGTATGTTTTTAGAGTTAGAATAGTAAATCTGAACTAGAGGTTTTCGAAATTTCAATAATAACACAAAATTTCAGAAGAATTACACAAAATGCGAAACTGGCAGTTGGCGCTTTGTTTTATCATGATATGCATCAGATGTATTTTGAGCTAAAAGTAGTGCAAAAAAACCAAAAGCACTGCAAACTACAGCCGCTCACATATTTTTACTGCAAACGGCACATTTGTTGTTAATATTTACCGTGATGATACCCAGAATTAAACACTTTCCTAGTAAGAATGGGCTTTGATTTAGAATAGCAAATCTGAAAGCCACAAACAAATACTTTTCCCAATAGGTGTGGGTTTGGAGATAGAATAGTAAATCTGAACTCCCCAAAATTAAACACTTTCCCCAATGGTAGTAGGGTTGAAGTTAGAAAATAAATCTGACCTGGACAACATTAAATGCTTTCCACAATGAGGGCAGCTTTGCAGTAAGATTATTGAATTTGATTATCCCAATTACTTAATGTTTTTTTAAACCACTTTAGAAAGGAAATGAAATGAAGATGAATCATTTTTTATCAAATAGAAGAAACTTTGCGTTTGCGTGTGCGTTTTGTTGGATTCAATAAATAACCCTGCACTTATTTTATGGGTCCGTGTTCGTCTTTCCAGGAGGAATTGGGAGGTTTCAGACGAAGTTCCATATATATATATATATATATATATATATATATATATTAACCAACAAAGTGCCCTAAGCATCTTGGAAGGCACTCGACAGTTCTCTACCCTCCGAGTTTCAAAACAGCATACCATTCCGCTTCCACCAAAAATTAAGATTAGCCCGACGCGTTTCAGGGTTAAGAACCCCTTCCTCATGGGCTTGCAAAAAATGACACTCGAACACAGCTTTACTTGCATTTCCGGGTGTTTTATTCTTAACAAGCCCCCCTAGTGGGCGTATGCTAAGTGCATCGTCTCACCATTGTTACTGGAACTTGTAGTCCGTAATGCTCTCAATTAACTTCCTTTTAGTAAGGTCGAGTTTTCATTCGCAATAATGCTTAGTCCTTTGAATTCCTTGAGTAGGATGTGGCGCGGTCAGGCATGCTAATAAACAAAGAGTCCTGTGCTGATCAGTTCCCAATTGTTTAGGAACACAAGCCTCATCCTGCTGGCGAAACCCTCCTTCATTCAGCAAGTGATGGTGCCTCCCACACGGCCGGGCCGCCGTGTAAAATGTTAACCAACAAAGTGACCTAAGCATCTTGGAAGGCACTCGACAGTTCTCTACCCTCCGGGTTTCAAAACAGCATACCATTCCGCTTCCACCAAAAATTAAGATTAGCCCGACGCGTTTCAGGGTTAAGAACCCCTTCCTCATGGGCTTGCAAAAAATGACACTCGAACACAGCTTTACTTGCATTTCCGGTTATTTTATTCTTAACAAGCCCCCCTAGTGGGCGTATGCTAAGTGCATCGTCTCACCATTGTTACTGGAACTTGTAGTCCGTAATGCTCTCAATAATATATATATATATATATATATATATATATATATATATATATATATATTTTACAGGACACTCTGGGATGCTTCATAAATATATTCACGCAATGTTGCCTCATACCAATGCATTTCGGCTTTCGCCTTGTTTATATATGAATATAGGTTTTAAACATTCCTCCAAGGCACTGAATGTAGACATTGAAACATCAGTAGGCATCCTCTACCCCATGTTTGAAAGGATCTGAGAAGAGGAAAAGGTACCACCAGACTGGAAGGAGGGATATCTCATCAAGATCCTCAAGAAAGGTGACCTGAGTAACTGAACATACTACAGAAGAATAACTTCTGTCAACCCCAGGAAAAGTGCTCAACAGAGTCATGGTGAACAGAATGAAGAAACAAGTTGACGCTCCGTTGTGAGATCAGTAAGTTGGCTTCCGCAAAGATAGATCCTGCACACACCAGATTGCAACACTGCGGATCAACATTGTGAAGTCGATGGAATGGAACTCTCCCCTCTATGTCAACTTCATTTACTATGGGAAGGCATTCCACAGCGGGGACAGAGAGACCCTTTGGAAACTCCTCCACCACTATGGTGTGCAGATAAACTTGTAAGAATCATTAAAAACTCTTACGAGGAAATGACCTGCAAGGTAGTCTATGGAGGGCAACTCACAGAAGCCTTCCAACTGAGGACCGAAGTCCACCAGGGTTGTCTGCTGTCGCCTTTTCTCTTGCTACTGGCCATAGACTCGTTCATGAAAACATCTACAGCAATGAGAAGAAATTGGATCCAGCGGACACCTTGGACACAGCTCGACGGCCTGTACTTTGCAAACAATTTGGCCCTACTCTCTCATACCAATCTGCAGATGCAAGAGAAGACCGACAGTGTGTCAGCCACATCAGCACAACTTGGCCTCAAAACCCATAGGGGAAAAAACAAGATCCTGAAGTCTAACATGGAAAGCATAACTGCAGTCACTCTTGCAGGCGATGCACTGGAAGAGGTTGAGGCCTTCACCTATCTGGGCAGTGTCATAGACAAGCAGGGTGGCACAGACGCTGACATCAGGACAAGAATCGGCAAAGCAAGAGCTCCCTTCATTCAGCTAAAGAAGATCTGGAGCTTCAAGGACTTAACGCTGCAAACCAAGATCAAACATTTTAACACCAACTTAAAATCTGTCCTTCTGTGTGGAGCAGAAACTTGGAGGACAATAGTGACTACCACCAACGTAGTCCAGATCTTTATCAAAAACTGTCTGAGGGGGGGAGGAGCCTAGCGCTTGACCAAGATGGCCGCGTGAGCTTTGAGCTCCCGAGACCCTCGTGCCCTCCGTCGACTATCCTGTCTCTAATCCTGTTTGCATGCATGGCATCGTGCAGATGACTTGTCAGGGAGGCGATTGATGCTACCCGCGGTCGGATCGCCCACCGGGAACCGGAGTTATGCATGGCGGAAGATTGAGGCCTATCTCCGAGGGATGCCAGGGGCTAGAGTTGGCAGGATGCCCGACCTCTAATTGAACAACAGCGGCCAGGCGAGGTGTGAACTACCGGACGGAGGTCCCTATCCTTTCACTTTCACTTTCTCGCCATTTGTTGGTCCTGCCCAGGGAGTGCTCTCGGCTGCTTAATTATCATTTGGACGCTCTGCACGCTACTCTGGCGGCCCATCGCAGGACTGCGCACTCCTGCCTCCTTTCGCTGAGAGAGGGTCGTCCTGTTTGAACCGACCTGCTTGAGCCAACCATGTCGGGCAAAGCAGAGGTGGATCGGCTGAAGCCTAAGGCCACCAGGCGGGGAGCCTATACTCATGCCAATAATATGGACCGCTACGCCCAGCAGAAGGGGTCACCGGGTGGACTGAGCCAGTCGCCGGATGCACAGAAGACTGCCTCACCCTTGGCCCCGGAGCTCTCGCTCCAGGATGTCATGGGCGCGCTCGAAGGGCTGCAGACTTCGATTGGGAGACAGTTTGATGCCCTGGCGCACAAAGTGGATGCCATCTAGGTGGACGTTAATCTGATCCGCGCGGATTTGGGCAAAACGAACGAACGAGTTAAAACCCTGGACCTCAAGACCACGGGCCTCGCTGATGATGTCTCGGAACTACAGACCGAGGTCCGTAAGTTGCGGACCGAGAGTGATCTCGCCGCCCGTCGGCTGGAGGACTTTGAGAGCCGGGCCAGGCGCAACAACGTGCGCGTTATCGGGGTCCCGGAGTCCTCGGACGAGACTTCTGTAGACCTGCTAGTGGAGGACTTGGTGCTTAACCATCTGCAGCCTAGGGGTCTTGGAAAGTTTTTCGCAGTTGAGAGGGCCCATAGGGTTCCGGGTGGTAGGCCCAAAGTGGGAGCCCCACCGAGGCCGATTGTCGCCCGGCTCTTTCATTTTCGAGATCGGGACGCTATCCTGCAAGCATCGAGGGTGACGGGCCCGGTCCCCTTCCAGAACGCGTCGGTGAATTTCTATCCTGACTTCACCCAGCAGGTGCAGAGGCAGAGGCAGGGCTTCCTGGGGGTGAAGAGGCGGCTTCGGGAGAGGGAACTGAAATATGCCATGCTCTTCCCTGCCAGACTACGTGTGGTGTACGAAGACCGAACATTCTTTTTTGAGTCGCCTGTCATGGCTGATGAATGGCTGGACGCTCTGCCCCGACGACGGACGGGAGAGGACACTGCCGCAGACGGGGACAGTGGCCAGGATGAACAAGGTTGATGTCTTCGGAACCGGACTGACTCGATTTGACTCTAGCTAATGACTTGAACAGAATGCAGTAAATACGGAGGGTTGTGGGAGGACGAGGGGAGCTCTTTCCTCCCTTAGGGTACTTTTTGTAGATTTTGGGTTTGGTAGGGCGACAGGCACACTGCAAGTTGGGCGGGCTTTGTAAGCTGCAGCAGGGGTGCAGGGTGGGGGGGATAGTTGGGATTTTGGGTTTGTTGTTGGGGGGTTTGTTTCTGCAAGGCGTATTGATTATTTTCAGGACTGTTCCATGGTGGCTCTTCGGGTGTGGGGTGGGCCTCCTTACGTTTGGGGATGGGGGGTAGGGGTTTAAGTGTTATTAGCTGGAATGTTAATGGTTTGGGGGATCGCATTAAGCGCGGGATTGTTTTGCAATTCTTGAAACGGTCATTGCCGGATGTCGCCCTACTGCAGGAGACGCACCTTATAGGTAATGTGGTATGGTGGGTACTTTTCTGCATATCATCTGGGAATGTGGTGTCATCACGGAATTCTGGAGGAGAGTACATGCAGTGATGGGGGAGGTGACGGGCATTGCTATGCAGCCGGAAGCGCGGTGTTGTCTCCTGAATGTCTGGGGGCCCACTGATCACGATGCGGCACAGACCCAATGGGTGACTCTGGGTAACATGGTCGCTAAGAGAGACATCGCGCGATTGTGGGGCTCCGTGGGACCCCCCACATTGACCGCGTGGAAAGAAAATATGGATTGGAGTATGCTCAGGGAAAAGACAGTATATTGCGCTAGAGGCCGCCCTCGGAAGTGGCACGCCATCTGGGGGCGGTGGAATCAATACAGGGGGGGAATTTGTCTTGCCCCTGATTTGGATCCCCCCGAGGAACAGCTTTCTTCTTGACATTCTTTCCAGCCCAGTATATAAGATGTGATGATTAATTGACTTCTTGGGCCTCTGCTGTCCCCCTTCTTCCTCTTATCACAGTACTGTGACTGTTAGATGATTGGGGTCCGGCCTCCCCTGGGGGGCTATCACCATGGGCATTCAGTGTTCTTGCCTTGCTGGGGTTTGTTGTGTGTTTGTGTTTACTTAAAAATGGAATCTTTTCACTGCTCCTTTAATGCAATGTGGACGCTTCTTTGTCCTTCTCTATCGAAGCTGCCGAACCTCCGGGTTGTCGGCTGAATAGCTGTGTCCAGACTCTTGGAGAAATAAAGGTTTTTAAAAAAAAAAAAAAAAAAAAAAAAAAAAACTGTCTGAGGAAAATCCTCCAAATCCACTGGCCAAACACTATCCGCAACAATGACCTATAGCAGCAGACTTTCCAACTCCCTGCTCATGAAGAAATCATGAAAAGACGCTGGGGCTGCATAGGTCAAACCCTCCGCAAGCCTGCATCAAACACCACCAGGCAAGCCCTGGCCTGGAACCCTCAAGGAAAAAGGAAAAGAGGAAGGCCTAGAAACACCTGGCGCCAAGGCCTCAATGCTGACTGCAAGGAGATCAGTTACACTTGGAGTCAGATTGAAAGAAAAACCCAGGAAAGAGGTAGCTGAACATCTCTGGTTGATGGTCTACACCCCACGAGAGGTAGTAGGCAT